>NC_092002.1:5236060-5568355 GCF_044704955.1 Pristiophorus japonicus
ACACACTCACCCCCCACACACCACCCCCCCCCCACCACACCACTCACCCCCCCACAACACACACTCACCCCCCCACACACACACACTCACCCCCCCCCACACACACATACTCACCCCCCCACACACTCACACTCACCCCCCCCCCACACACTCACACTCACACACACTCACCCCACACACACACCCACACACACTCAACCCCACACACACATACACTCACTCACCCCCCCCCACACACACATACACTCACTCACCCCCCCCACACACACACACACTCACCCCCCCCACACACACACACTCACCCCCACACACACACACACTCACCCCCCCCACACACACACACTCACACCCCCCACACACACACACTCACACCCCCCCACACACACACACTCACACCCCCCCACACACACACACTCACACCCCCCACACACACACACCCCCACTCACCCCCCCCACACACACACACTCACAGCCCCCACACACACTCACACCCCCCCACACACACACTCACCCCCCACACACACACACACCCTCCCCACACACAACACACACACCCTCCCCCCACACACACACACCCTCCCCCACACACACACACACACACCCTCCCCCACACACACACACACCCTCCCCCACACACACACACACACCCTCCCCACACACACACACACCCTCCCCCACACACACACACACCCTCCCCACACACACACACCCTCCCCCACACACACACACTCACCCCACACACACACACACTCACCCCCACACACACACACACTCACCCCCCACACACACACCACTCACCCCCCAACACACACACACACTCACCCCCCACACACACACACACACTCCCCACACACAACACACACACTCCCCACACACACACACACACCACCCCACACACACACACACACACTCACTCCCCACACCACACACACACTCACCCCCCACACGCACACACACACTCACCCCCCACACAAACACACTCACCCCCCACACAAACACACCCCCCCCCCACACACCACCCCCCCCACACACACACTCACACCCCCCCACACACACACGCCCCCCCCCCATACACACACACCCATCCTCCCCACACACCCATCCTCCCCACACACACACCCCACATCATCCATTTCCTCCATACACACATATTACGTGCACATATTACATACACACACTCTACACACACATTCCCCCTACAACACGCAGATACATGTACCCCTATCCATTCCCTCTACAGACACACACATTGCCCCCCTGCGCGCGTGCACACATATACACACACATACACATACTGCCCCCTACACATACACATTCCCCCATCACTCACACACACACCTCGTTACATTTAAACCCCTTAAGCAGTAAATTTACAAGCTCAATTGGAGTGAATCATTTTCCATTTCCGGTCGCGTCACATCAATCTTTCAACAAGTGAAAAGGGTTAAGGAAAATTGAGAAATTCCACAACAACAAAAAAAAACAGGCGCACAGCCCTCATGATATAAATGTTTGGCAAACTTTTTTCGATTTGTTTGCAAACACCTGATGCCATTACATAAATCCTGCTGGAATGCATCGCTGCGCCATGACATTACAGCAGCTGAAATGACTAATGGGGGAGGGGACTGTAGTTCCCAGCCCTTTCTCTCAGCGATCAAAGCTTATCTGAAAAGCAGCCCAATTCTAATGGCCTTTGCAGTCGAAACGAGCCAACGGCGTGTCTGTTTTTAGTTTGAATGCCCACCGCCTCACCTTAAAGCAGTTCCGCCCCTCAATCATCACAGCATCGTTCTTTCCTAACAAACAGGGTAACGATTAAAGCCAGTGTATTAAAAATGCATGCATTATACTGTTATTCAAGTTAAAGTTTTCCCAGCGAAGGTACATTTTGGGAATGCATAATATAGCTACTTATCTTGTTTACCTCCACTCGCCAGATCCGAGTCTCACCACAGGCATTTACGGAAGGCGGCCATTCAGCCCATTATGTCTGTGCCCGCTCTTCACCAGGGCAATCCAGAACTGGTCCCACTGCCCCGCTCTCTCTCCAAGTAGCCCTATATCTTCCTCTGCTATCAAATTTTTATCCAATTTTTTTTCCCCTTTAAAAGAGGCAACGGTCTCTGCCTCAACCACTCCCCTGTGGCAAAAGCATTCTATGCTCCAACAACCCTCTGAATCAAGAAATATCTCCTAATCTCTCCCTCTGCCAACCACAGAGCTGCAATTCAGGATGACACAGTGTGGAGATAAGTGATGCAAGTACACACACTGAGCCATCCGCTGTGAAAACCTGAACCTCACACCAGAGGTACGATCATTCTTATTGTAGTGAGGGCAGGCTGGTCACACTGCATCTTTGTAATGAGAATCTCACACACTAGCAATGACACAATAAATGTTTGCGTCATTGTGCCACAGGATTAGACAAACAACAAAAAATGAAATGATTAGAAACAGCTGCCTGAGTGGATGCAACAAGAGAAATCCATTCTCCGCCCTTCTCTGGTTAATTCACCCTTTCAATAAACTTTAACCTTTAAATGAAATAAAGACACCCTAGAAATTTATACAAACTAGATTGAAATAACATTTCTGCGAAAGGAGAAGGTTTTAGGAGGGAGGAGAAAGGATGGCAAATGTGAAGAAAAGAAAGAAAGAACTTGCATTTATATAGCACCTTTCACAACCTCACGATGTCCCAAAGCGCTTTACAGCCAATGAAGTGCTTTTTGAAGGGTAGTCACTGTTGTGATGTAGGAACCACGGCAGCCAATTTGTATACAGCAAACTCCCACAAACAGCAATATGATAATGACCAGATCATCTGTTGGTGATTTGATTGAGGGATAAATATTGTCCAGGACAATGGGGAGAACTCTTCGAAATAGTGCCATGGGATCTTTTACGTTCACCTGAGAGAGCAGATAGGACCTCGGTTTAACGTCTCATCCGAGAGATGGCACCTCCGACAGTGCGGCGCTCCCTCAGTACTGCCCCTCCGACAGTGCAGCGCTCCCTCAGTACTGCCCCTCCGACAGTGCAGCGCTCCCTCAGTACTGCCCCTCCGACAATGCAGCGCTCCCTCAATACTGCTCCTCCGACCATGTGGTGCTCCCTCAGTACTGCCCCTCCAACAGTGCAGCGCTCTCTCAGTACTGCCCCTCCGACAGTGCAAGGCTCCATCAGTACTGCCCCTCCAACAGTGCGGCGCTCCCTCAGTACTGCCCCTCCAACAGTGCGGCGCTCCCTCAGTACTGCACTGGACTGTCAGCCTGGATTTATGTGCTCAAGTCTGGAGTTTATTTTGTGACACCCTAAGGCCCCAGCATACCATCAGAGAGATGGAGGGCATGACAAATGCATTAAATCAGGGGACGGTAGCATAGTGGTAATGTTGCTGGACCAGTAATCCTGAGGCCTAGACTAATGATCCAATAGACCTGAGTTCAAATCCCACCACTGTAGTTGGGGAATTTAAATTCAGTTAATTAAATAAATCTGGATTTTTTTTTAAAAGCTAGTATCAGTAATGATAACCATGAAACTATCAGATTGTTATAAAAACACATCTGGTTCACTAATGTCCTTTAGGGAAGGAAATCTGCTGTCCTTACCCGGTCTGGCCGATATGTGACTCCAGACCCACAGCAATGTGGTTGACTCTTAACTCTCAGCAAGCCACTCAAGGGCAATTAGGGATGGGTAATAAATGATAGCTTTGTCAGTGACGCCCACATCCCATGAATGAATTGTTTAAAAAATATTTATTATTATATTGTTCATTTATTATATTTAGAATAAAATGTATTTCAAGAGCCTATGTCAGCTCTTTGAAAGCACTACCCAATTAGTCCCACTCCCCCTGCTCTTTTCCCGTAGCCCTGCAACATGTCTCCTTTTCAAGTAAATATCCCTTGTGAAAGTAACTGTTGAATCTGCTGTCAGCACATTTTCAGACAGTGCATTCCAGGTCACAACAACGCGCGGCATGAACATAGTTCTCCTCATCTCCCCTGGTTAATGGCATCTAGGTCTGTAAGCCTTCGTCAAAACTTAGCCCTGTCTTTGTCCTTGTCCAGATGCTGACTGACCAGCTGTGTGTATTTGCAGTATTGGAGAACTGTCTGTGACTCCTCTGCTGAATAAAACTGCGACCTCTAGGGGACACATTCACAAACTGGAGGTAATCAGTTGCAATCACAGAATTGCTATGTGTATTTTTTTAATCATCACAAATTTAATAAATGCATATTCTGCTTCGTGGCGAAAGGATTAAAATGAGCGAGAGGTTTCTTTCTTGGTGGTTCTGAAATTCACCTTATGAGCAAAGAGAGAGAGAGAGAGGTCATCCGAGAGGTTTCCTGATGTCAACCTGCCGACCACAGCCTGTCCGGACTCGCCCCACAACCAATAACCGAGGCAGCAGCAAGACATTTAACACAGGGACTGCGAAATACAGCTGCAAATCAAACTTTCTCCTGCTGAAAACCCCGCTACTGAAAGCAAAGCACCGCACAATTAGATGTCAAAAACATCCCTAAACACACATCAACTGTGGAAAGGGATGGAAAAATGTTCCCAAATAATTTCTATACACTTACCCATCAGATTTACTCCAAGAAATGGCTTCAAAATGTTTCCACTAAAAAGGGTCTCCTTATTTCAGATACTGAAACCTTACAGAACCCCGCATCCTTAAATCATCAATACCCAATATTCAGTATTTATAAATAGTTGCCTGCATAAGAAGTCACAGAACTTCAATGGGTTCACTGCATTTGGGATGGTTCTGAGGGACGTGAGATAACGCCTTGTTATAAAGGCGAATTCTGCCCAAATTATATTGGGGGCGAACTTGCCTTAAAACGAATTTTAAATATCCAGAACTGTACTAAAAGAAAGGAAATATGCAGGTTATTTTATAATGTATTACTTTAGTTATTTGACTTTAGTTGGTGGGACTAGGGGTGTGGGGTAGCTTTCCAGTGCGGTGCTTACCAGGGTCCTATCGAACCGGTGCGGTTTGGAAGGTGTGGTGAAGCCGAACAGTTCAATAGTCAGCAGTATGAGGGAGAGAGGCGACATCCCGCAGCCCTTTGGATGGAGAGAGAGAGAGAGATCCCGGAAAAAGCTGTTCAGCTGGTGTCAAGTTCCAACTTTGCAAAGTCTTGTCAGTTCCAGTGTGAAGTTTCGCTGCTTTTGTGCAATTAATCACCGCCGGTTGCCGGGGTATATAAACCTGAATTATCTTTTCTCTCCTTGGGGGGGGGGGGGGGGGGGTAGATCGGTGCCCGTGGTGTGACAGTGGCTCTGGCTCTCCTTCCAGCCCCCGGCGCCTGTGGCTCTGTTTGCCCGCACTCCGAGCTCTCACTCAGGCTGATCGCTGCCACTTTTAACCGGAGTGTTTGGGACCAGGCGCCCCACGTGGAAATAGGGCGAACCACGCCCCTTCTCCGTTATCCCCGCCTCCCCATGGATGTTAGCCCCGCCCACTCACTCATAACTCCTCCCTCTCTCTGCTAGCCACGCCCCCGCATTGGCAACAAGTCCCGCCCACTTCCTCATACCCATGCCCACTTATTCATAGTCCTGCCTACTCATAACCATCACCCGCTAATGCATGAGCTCCGCCCACTTAATTCAGAATTCCATTCCCCGCTCCGGGTAAACTACCTCCTAAAAAAATTTCATAGCAATTACATAGCGGTCGAAGAGAAAGCAGGAAAGGAGCACTGAGGGAATGATCAGCCATGATCATATTGAATGGTGGTGCAGCTCGAAGGGCTGAATGGCCTACTCCTGCACCTATTTTCTATGTTTCTATGAAGGGGTCGTTCAACCCGACTGCCTGCCTCTCTTTCGCCGCTACATTCACGCCTGGGGTGTTCCCGGAGATGGAGCCCGCGGTGTCCACCGGCACACTCGAGGTCTTCTGTGACCGGCGGGCACCAGAGGGACTGGACTGCTTCATCACCCCAAGGAATAGTATTTTAATTTGTCAAGTTTCTTTTAAATGTTTTGTTAAGTGACAATTTTTATTGGTAGGGGGACACATGCTTAATTTAATCTAGGCAACTGCCTGATAGAAGGAAAAGAGTCAGCACAGAAACAGGCCATTCGGCCCAACCAGTCCATGCCGGCGTTTATGCTCCACTCGAGCCGCCTCCCGTCTTTCCTCATCTAAATCTATCGGCATAACCCTCTATTCCCTTCTCCCTCATGTGTTTATCCAGCCTCCCCTTAAATGCATCGATACTATTCACCTCAACCCCTCCCTGTGGCAGCGAGTTCCACATTCTCACCACTCTCTGGGTAAAGAAGTTTCTCCTGAATTCCCGATTGGATTTCTTGGTGACTATCTTCTCGTGACAGCCTCTAGTTTTGCTCTTCCCCACAAGTGTATCCACTCCTTTCATAATTTTAAAGATCTCTATTAGGTCATCCCTCAGCCTTCTCTTTTCAAGAGAAAAGAGACCCAGCCTGTTTGGATTCAACAAAAGCATTTTTCCATGTGCAGCCTAACAATTGCGTCTAATCTCCTTTTTACCGGCTTGTAAATGTTGGTCCTTTTGATTTTTTGTTCCCAATCATACTTTATCTCTCAATGTTTAAGTGTATTCACTTTCTGCCATAACAAAATGGACTGCTGGTCAACCAGGAAAGAATGCCTTGCACTTAAGTGGCACCGCTCGTACCCTCTGTAGGTGCCAAAGCACCTCACTTGCATGAATTACTCTTTGTCGTGCAGTCAGTGTTGTATAGACAAAGGCAGCAGCCACTATCCACACACCAAGGTCTCACTCACAGCAATGACCGTTTAATCTGTTTCTGTTGGTCTTGGTTGGGGAGGAATTTTGTCCAGGACAGCTCTCTACTCTTCTTGAAAAAGGAGGCACGGGATCTTGTACCTGTGCCCAAACAGGCAGCTGGGTTGGGGGCCTCGGTTTAACGCCCCATCCAAAAGGACATCAAATAGAAAAGAAAGACTTGCATTTATATAGCGACTTTCACGACCACCGGGCATCTCAAAGCACTTTACAGCCAATGAAGTACTTTTGGAGTGTAATCACTGTTGTAATGTAGGAAACGCGGCAGCTAATTTGCGCACAGCAAGCTCTCAAAAACAGCAATGTGATAATGACCAGATAATCTGTTTTAGTGATGTTGATTGAGGGATAAATATTGGCCCCAGGATACCAGGGATAACTCCCCTCCTCTTCTTCGAAATAGTGGCCATGGGATCTTTCATGTCCGCCTGAGAGAGCAGACTGGGCCGCAGTTTAATGTCTCATCCAAAAGCTCTCTCAGTGCTGCACTGGGAGTGTCAGCCTAGATTTTTGTGCTTAAGTCCCTGGAATGAATCCACAACCTTCTGACTCAGAGGCGAGAGCGCTGCCCACTGAGCCACAGACTAGATTATGTCTTGACTTTGAGGTAAGAGTGCTCCCACCAAGCTGATACTTGGGGGTGAGGATTCCACATTTCCTGAGCTTCTGTCATTTCATCAGTGGGGATGAGTGAAGAGGGTGCAGTCTGGCCAGTCCTCCCTGAGCTTTGCTTAGCCTTTCCACCAGCCTCTCTGGGGACAAGCCAGCGTCCAACCTCACCAATATCATGGAGTGTGTCCAGTGCTATAGTGCCTTGATTCAGGAATGGACTGCACCTTGAGTGCTTAGATATAAGTTTGAGTCTGAAGATCCCCACTTTGCGAGCTCACACTCTGCTCACTAATGTTAAATATCGCTAATTAAATACATCTAATTCCAGACTCTATATAGCACTGTCACCTACTCAAAAACTCAGCTATTTATAACAAATTCCATTTATTGTAAATCGGATCCCCGGACTCTGAGTAAATGCAGCTGCCTGGGGAGCTTCATGACTCAGGAAGGTCCCAGATCGACATCATTAGCCTCAATGTCTCAGAACTTGGAACAGGGGAAATCCGTCAAGGATCCTGCTCCAGATCTGTAACTAATTCCTGTTGGGTGTATGGCAAGGCTGGGCTGTGCTGCCCACATGCTAAAACTAAACTGCCCACTGACAGACACTTTCAGAGGAAGACTGGCCACTTGGGTAAAGAAAGAAAGAAAGGCTTGCATTTCTATAGCGCCTTTCACAGCCATTGGGCACCCCAAAGCGCTTTACAGTCAATGAAATACTTTTGGAGTGTAGTCACTGTTGTAACCTGGGTAACCCAGCAACTTACGCACAGCAAGCTCCCACAAACAGCAATGTGATAATGACCAGATAATCTGGTTTTTTTTGTAATGATGATTGAGGAATAAATATTGGCCAAGGATACCTCCCCCTGCTCTTCTTTGAAATAGTGCCATGGGATCTTTTACGACCACCCAAGAGAGCAGATGAGGCATTAAACAACTTTTCATCTAAAAGACAGCGCCTCCGACAGTGCAGCGCTCCCTCAGTACTGCCCCTCCGACAGTGCAGCGCTGCCCCTCCGACAGTGCAGCTCTCCCTCAGTACTGCTCCTCCGACAGTGCAGCTCTCCCTCAGTACTGCCCCTCCGACAGTGTAGCACAGCACTGCCCCTCCGACAGTGCAGCATTCCCTCAGCCCTGCCTCTCCGACAGTGCGGCACTCTCTCAGCACTGCCCCTCTGACAGTGCAGCACTCCCTTAGCACTGCCCCTCCGACAGTGCAGCACTCCCTCAGTATTGCATTGGAATGTCAGCCTAGATTTATGTGCTCAAATTCCTGAAGGGACTTGAACTGACAACACTCTGATTCAGAGGCAAGTGTGCTATCCACTGAGCCATAGCTGACACTGGTAAGGAATACGGTAAAGGATGTCTCTGGTGCCTGTGGAATCACACCCCAGCAGGGAGTTAGCACCTTCAGGATAAGAAGGGAAATATACATTAACATTCCCCTCCACAAATGCACATTTTAAACAAAATAAATCTCCTCTTCCTGTAGGTTTCCCTCACAAAACATGCCATCCCAGGGTGAGCGGGGAAATCGCACTCAAACCTCTGCCTTTGTCGCTCAGTACTTCTAAGCGTGAGAATCTGCTCAGTTTGAATCACTGCAAATTTTTCTCACTTTCTGTGAGCTAATCTACTGGCCAGGAGGAAATTAAAAAATATTGTGGAGGTTCAAAACCAGGTGATTGATGTATTAGAAGAGTTGGGGGCACCACAGAAATGAGCTTCAGTGGGGAAGGGATGAATGGCCCTTTTTTATCCCCGACAACTCTATATTCTAACATCTGCCCTCAACGATTCAGATAAGACTGGGAGTTCTGCGTGTTGGGAATTGCATGCACAAGCCCCAACACTCCATGCCCCAGCGTGTAGATCCATCAATCTTTCACACCACCTGTATTCGGTTTTAAAAAATCTTTATACTCATCATTTATAAATTGGTTTATAAAATGTTTGCTCTAGGCTTGAGAAATCTCCACCAATGATTTCACACTGAGAGGCTGGGTTTACTCAACCAGCCTTCCTGTTGTCTAAAATGAAAGACTTGGATTTATATAGCGCCTTTCACAACCTCAGGACCTCCCAAGCAACTGTACAACCAATGAAGTACTTTTGAAATGTAGGCACTATTGTAATGTAGAAAAGTCAATTTGCACACAGCAAGCTCCCATGAACAGCAATGAGATAAATGACCATATAATCTGTTGGTTGAGGAATAAATATTGGCCGGAATTCCCTGGCTCTTCTTCAAAATCAGATCTTGGTCCACCCAAGAGGGTTTAACGTCTCATCTGAAAGACGGCATCTACGACAGTGCCGCACACCCTCAGTACCGCACTGGAATGTCAGTCGAGAATATGTGCTCAAGTCTCGTGGGGATGGGCCTAAATGGGTCCGCAATATGAGTAAGTGTACCCACTGGAGGCCAGAGGCGAGCAGGGAGCTCCAGCATGTCCACTTCAGAAGCAGGCTCGAAGTTTGGGAAATGGGAGGAGCGAAGCGGCAGTCAGCTCTGCCGACTGGTCCGCTGTGCAGTCCCAGCATCCGATTGTTGCATAAAGAAAGATACCGAGTGTCACCAAGACCATCAATGGCATCACAGTGACCATCAGTGGCGTCATGACAATTGACACCTGGAGCGTATTTGCTTCATGGGTTCTTTGCTTAAGAATTCACAGCTGACACATTTACTGTGAAGAACTAGCTGGTATATTAGCGGAGGATTAACAATCAAACTGAACCCTACCAGTTCATTAACCAGGCTCACAACTACACGCCTCATCATGGAGAACCTGAATTCAATAAACTGGGGTTTTATTGAGTCATAGAAACATAGAAAATAGGTGCAGGAGTAGGCCATTCGGCCCTTCAAGCCTGAACCACTGTTCAATATGATCATGGTTGATCATGCAACTTCAGTACCCCATTCCTGCTTTCTCTCCATACCCCTTGATCCCTTTAGCCATAAGGGCCTCATCTAACACCCTTTTGAATATATCTAACGAACTGGCCTCAACAACTTTCTGTGGTAGAGAATTCCACAGGTTCACAATTCTCTGAGTGAAGAAGTTTCTCCTCATCTCGGTCCTAAATGGCTTACCCCTTATACTTAGACTGTGACCCCATGTTCTTGTGAACATCACGTGACTGGCTAAGCTACTCACAGTGCATCAGCTCCACAAGTGTCTGAGCATGCTAACAGGTACATACAAACTCAGAACCATTCCAAAAAGATCCACATATGGGGTAAATTACTTCAAAAGTGCAGGCACTGTTATGCAGGAACATAGGAACAGGAAGACGCTGTTCAGTCCTTCAAACCTGGTCCACCATTCAATTAGTTCATGGCTGACCTGTGTCTTACCTCCATCGTAAACATCTTAATTACTTCATTTCTTAATCTTTTATACTCAAGGGAATACAAGCCTTGTCTACGAAACCCGTCCTCATAATTTAACCCTTTTAGCTCCGGTACCATTCTGGTGAATCTGTGTTGCACCCCCTCCAAGGTCAATAAATCCTTCTCAGTGTATAGCATACACGTCCCTGAGTCAGAAGGTTGTGGGTTCAAGTCCCACTCCAGGGACTTGAGGATATAAATCTAGGCTGACACTCCAGTGCAGTGCTGAGGGAGTGCCGCACTGTCAGAGGTGCCATCTTTCAGATGAGCTGTTAAACTGAGGCCCCGTCTGCTCTCTCAGGTGGATGTAAAAGATCCCACGGCATTATTTCGAAGAAGAGCAGGGGAGCTATCCCGATGTCCTGGGGCCAATATTTATTCCCCCAATCAACATAACAAAAACAAATTATCTGGTTATTATCACATTGCTGTTTGTGAGTGACTACACTCCAAAGGTACTTCATTGCCTGTAAAGCACTTTGAGACATCCGGTGGTTGTGAAAGGCGCTATATAAATGCAAGTCTTTCTTTTCTTTTTCCTGAAATGTATTGCCCAGAACTAACGTAGTACTATAATTGAGTCTAACCAGAGCTTTTTATAACCGTAACAAACTTCTGCTCCTTTGTCTTCCAGCCCTCTTGAGATAAAGGCCAGTATTCCATTGGTCTTTTTAATTATCTTTGTACCTGTCCACTAGACTTTAGTGATCTCTGTACTTGGTCCTCTGAAATCTCTCTGCTCTGCCACAGTTCCTAGCTTCACACCATTTAGAAAATACTCTGATCTATCTTTCTTTCTGCCCTTTCTTTGAAGATAGCACCTGACTCGGTGATTGACATTAGGGTGAGAGGGAGTTTCCCTTTAACTCTCGGAATAGTGCTTGCTTAGCATCACAAAGTTTTCCAAGGAAACTTGTAGAAAAGGAACAAATGTCACAAGCCTTGTGAAGGAAGGGAGCAAAAGAAAAATACTGCTGAGAAATACCCCTACTGAACTAAATATGCGGAGTCCTTTTGAGGTCAAGTTGGCTTCTAGATGTCGCCTGGTGACTGAAATTCAGTAGTGTAGTGGTAATGTTATTAGACTGATCAACTGCAGAGTTTGAATTCAAATCCCATCATGAGATGAGAATTTGAATTCAATTTTTTAAATCTGGAAATTAAAAAGTTAGTATCAATAAAAGTGACCATGAAACTGTTGGATTGTTGTAAAAACCCAACTAGTTCACAAATGTCCTTTCCCAGTCTCCAGTCTCACACCAACATGGTTGACTCTTAACAACAACAACTTGTATTTATATAGCGCCTTTAACATAATAAAACATCCCAAGGCGCTGCACAGGAGTGTTTTAAGACAAAACAAATACATTTGACACCGAGCCACATAAGAAGAAATTACGGCAGATGACCAAAAGCTTGTCAAAGAGGTCGGTTTTAAGTAGCCTCTTAGAGGAAAGAGAGGTAGAGAGGCGGAGAGGTTTAGGGAGGGAGTTCCAGAGCTTGGGGCCCAGGTAGCTGAAGGCACGGCCACCAATGGTGGAGCGATTATAATCAGGGATGGTCAAGAGGGCAGGATTAGAGGAGCGCAGACATGTCAGGGGAGAGGGGGGGGCGGGGGGTTGTGGGGCTGGAGAAGATTACAGAGATAGGGAGGGGCGAGGGCCATGGAGGGATTTGTAAACATGGATGAGAATTTTGAAATCGAGGCCGTTGCTTAACTGGGAGCCAATGTAAGTCGGCGAGTACAGGGGGTGATGGATGAGCAGGACTCGGTCCGATCTGCTGTGATCTGTCTTAACTGTTGTATCAAGCTACTTATGGTTCAAGAAGAAGACCCGTCACCACCTTCTCAGGATAACTAGGGATGGGCAGCAAATGCCGGCCTTGCCAGCAAAGCCCACATCCTGAGAATGAATTGAAACCTTCTTCAATGGCAAAAGAAAGACTTGCGTTTATACAGCACCTGATCACGCCGCTCAGAAATCGTTCAGATTACTTCATATACAATGAGTTACAGTGACTGTTGCTAGCCTGGTAAATATGGCTAATAACAGATTAGGCATGTATAGGGTAGCTCATTCATACGATGGATGGGTCGATTTGCACACAGCAAGATCCTACAAACAGCAGTGAGACAAATGACAAACAGTCAAGAAACGGAAAAGTCCCTCTTGAACTCAAATTTTTGCGGGTTAGAATCTAACGGGATTTTGAACGACCCGAATGTCTTTGGGGTTAATTTTGACCTGGTGTGACAGTATAAAACAGGTTATAGCGAAATGGGCAGCCTGTTTTACATCTCTCCCGATTTTTATTTCCAGTGACTGATCTGGGTCCACACCTAAAACGTGTGTTTCCCTCCAGTGATGCTGACTGGACTGCTGAATGCTTCTGGCATTACCGGGAATGGTAGCATAGTGGTAGTGTTACTGGACTAGTAATCCAGGGCCTGAGAATTCAAATTCCAACTCGGCAGCTGGGGAATTTAAATTCAATTCATTAAATAAATCTGGAATTAGAATCTAGCATCAGTAATGGTGACCATTTAACTACTGGATTGTTGCAAAAACCCATCTGATTCACTAATTTCCTTTAGGGAAGGAAATCTGCCGCCCTTACCCGGTCTGGCCGATATGTGACTCCAGACCCACAGCATTATGGTTGACTCTTAACTGACATCTGAAATGGCCCAGCGAGACACTCAAGGACAATTAGGGATGGGCAATAAATGCTGGTCTTGCCAGCAACATCCACATCCCGTGAATTAATTAATGCTGTTTCAGCCTTCCAACATCCGCGATATTTCAGTTTTCGCCAACGTCTGTCGTCTTGGTGAAATACCGGGGGAAAGAGGGTGGTGGTGGTAGCACTTTTTCATCCCAAAGAGCAAAGGAAACAGCCAGAACGAGCAGCACAGATTAGTTACATTGGTGAGGACAAACCTTGAAACAGCAGGAAACACCTGTGTGCTGTGCTGTACCTGATCCAGACCCACCCAGAGCCCTGTGGAACCATCATTATATTTTGGCAGGAATCTCACCCAATACAGTTTCCAACTGCAAGCCAGCTACACTCATCCTTTTGGTATTCGGTTATTTTTGGAATTAATATATTGCCTGTGGCAATGCAGGCTGTTCAGATCTAGTAATGACATGTATGACCAATGAAACCTTGAACTGCTTATTTATACTGTAACGAGTTGCTCTCCCCTGACATTATACACGGGGAGCAAGAAAAGTGATGTGGGGTTAGAGGAAGGGGTGAGGGGGATTATTGGACCAGGGCATGCATACATAATTCAGTCTCCTTTTTAAAGTCATACATTCTGTATATACCTTTTGGCCGAGGAGCCAGGTGATGCAAAGCTGAGGCACTCCAGTCCTGTCACTGGCAGGAGCGTCGGTAACCGGAGAACACAGATTTAAGATGGGAGCGGTAGCATAGTGGTAATGTTACTAGTAATCCAGTGGCCTGGACTAATAATCCAGAAACGTAACCTCAAATCCCACCACGGCAGCTGGTGGATTTTAAATTGAATTAAATAAATCTGGAATAAAAAGCTAGTGTCAGTAATTTCGTAAAAGCCCATCGGGTTCACTAATGTCCCTTTAGGGAAGGAAATCTGCCACCCTTACCCGGTCTGGCCAATATGTGACTCCAGACCCACAGCAATATGGTTGACTCTTAACTGCCCTCTGAAATAGCCCAGCGAGACACTCGGTTGTACCAAACCGCTACCCTCATTATCATAGGCAGTCCCTCGAAGCGAGGATGACTCGCTTCCACACCAAAAAAGAATGAGTTCACAGGTGTTTCAATGAAGGACCTAATATTCTAGATTCCGAACTACATCCTGAAGGGTGGAAGATGCCTGTGCTTGGATTTTTTTTAACGTGTGGTGGCCGTTGCACACCAGCCACCACACGGGCTTGACAGAGCGAGGTCTTAGTCCAGTGGCAAGGATTACCCAAGACGACTGGAGACCTGCTGTGCTGCACAGACCTAGTGCACGCACATATCGCAGTGTGGGCTGGGCCGTGCTGCCCCTGGCTACCGCTACCAGGAGGTATGCAGCAGCGGTTCAGTAAGGCATCTCACCACCACCTTCTCAAGGGTAAATAGGGATAGGCAATAAATGTTGGCCTTGCCAGTGACACCCACATCCTGTGAACAAATTTAAAAAAAAGATAATTGCCAAAAGAAGCAGGGAGGGAGATGGGGAGATTTTCGTTTTATGCAGCGGGTTGTTATGATCTGAAATGTCTGAAAGGGCGGTGGAAGCAGATTCAATAGCAACTTTCAAAAGGGAATTGGATATATACTTGAAAAGGAAAAGAATTGCAGGGCTACAGAGAAAGAGCAAGGGGGAGTGGGACTAATTGGATAGTTTTTTCAAAGAGCCGGCACAGGCACAAAGATGGGCCGAATGGCCTCCTATCGTGCTATGATCAGTCACGCTGAAGGAGAGGCCTATATAAAAAGTCCTTAAACAAGAGCTCTTCAATACCAATGTCCCGTTGCAGAAATTATGGTGAAGATAGAAAGCTATCTGTTTAATACTGAGTTTTAGAAGATGGATTTTCAGTATTAGCATGAACTCTCTAGCCCAATGGATCAGTCCGTTCTATTCTTGTAGGTGACACCTACATTTGCTTATTCTCCTAAAATTAATCCTGCTCTAGTATTAATCCTACTCTAGTATTAACCCTGCTCCCTCTAGTATTAATCCTGCTCCCTCAATATTAATCCTGCTCTCTCTAGTATTAATCCTGCTCTAGCATTAATCCTGCTCTCTCTAGTATTAATCCTGCTCTAGTATTAATCCTGCTCTCTCTAGTATTAATCTGGCTCTCTCTAGTATTAATCCTGCTCCCTCTAGTCTTGATCCTGCTCCCTCTCGTATTAATCCTGCTGTAATATTAATCCTGCTCTCTCTAGTATTAATCCTGCTCTCTCTAGTGTTAATCCTGCTCCCTCTAGTCTTGATCCTGCTCCCTCTAGTATTAATCTTGCTCTCTCTAGTTTTAATCCTACTATCACTAGTATTAATCCTGTTCTCTCTAATATTAATCCTGCTCTCTCTAGTATTCTGCTCTCTCTAGTATTAATCCTGCTCTCTCTAGTATTAATCCTGCTGTAGTATTAATCCTGCTCTTTCTAGTATTCTGCTTTCTCTAGTATTAATCCTTCTCTCTCTAGTATTCTGCTCTCTCTAGTATTTGAATTGGAAATGGGATTCAAGTGGACAGCTGGCACCAGGACAGGTGTAATGGGCTGAGTGGCTCACTCTAAGGCTCTATGATTCCGGCATCAATGCCCCAGCTCCCAGCACTTACATGTCTATATTTGGTTTACTGATCCCAGTAGCCCAATTTCTTGATGGGTTTATGAGTCTGTGCCGAGATAAAAAGAACCACGTTGAGAATTGCAAATGCCAGGATCTGGTTCACAAAATCCAATGGCGTGCAAAGCCAAAGTGAAGCCAGGCCAGTTGTAAAAGTGACACAGGTTTGACCCCTGGCCTGTGCCAAGTTGCCTAATCTCAGCTGGCGTAGAAACAGGGGCCTTACAGATGCTCTCAGTGTCCCTGGTTTAAAGAGGATAAAATGACCCCGATTTTCTACACTTGGCTGTTGCCCTGTGACCCCACCCTGGGTGATAGGCAGACAGAAATCCGATCCCCTCGCACAGAACCTATGGTCCAGGTGAAAAACTGTTTTATGATGGGCTGTTAATACCTGAAGAAAGAAAGAAAGACACCTTTCACAACCACCAGATGTCTCAAAGCGCTTTACAGCTAATCAAGTACTTTTTGGAGTGTAGTCACTGTGATAATGACCAGATGTTGATTGAGGGATAAATATTGGCCCCAGGACAGTGGGGATAACTCCCCTGCTGTTCTTCGAAATAGTGCCATGGGATTATTTACATCCACCTGAGAGGGCAGACAGGGCCTCGGTTTAACATCTCATCTGTAAGACAGCACCTCCAACAGTGCAGCACTGGAGTGTCAGCCTAGATTTTTTTATGTGTTCAAGTCTCTGGTGTAGGAATTGAACCCACAAACTTCTGACCCAGAGGCAAGTGTGCTGCCCACTGAACCACAGTGCAAATAAAATAATCTGTTGGCCATATCATTATCGGAGGGCGGCTGTTAGCCCTGTCTGTAGCTGGTATTGAAAAGAGAATAATAACATTTGTTAAAATAAAACGATGGCAGCTGAGATAAGGTTCCTTCACCCCTTCTCTTGAGGTCTGCTGCTCCCTTAATGTGCCTCAATAATCGCCCAATATATTTGTTGGACCCTCCCCTTTCACTTTCGCCTCCCCCCCACTGACTCCCCACTTTGACACTGTCCTGACTTGACTTGAATTTTGAACCGATCAAAAAGCACTTCATCACCAGACATTTATCCTGACTGGTTCTGGGGGAAATCGAGATAATCAGAAAACACTTTCCACTTACTACACTGTCTCTCGCCACATTTCTAGAAACTTCAATCATATTCTCTGACTCGTTGTAAGTAATGCCAGAGGGGGTCTGCAATAGTACGATAATAACACTGTTGTTTATTGGGCAGCGTAACCAAGACCGCCTATTTCCACCTCTATAACGTTGCCCGTCTCCGCCCCTGCCTCAGCTCATCCGCTGCCGAAGCCCTCATCCATGACTTTGTTACCTTTAGACTTGACTATTCCAACGTACTCCTGGCTGGTTTCTCACATTCTACCCTACGTAAACTAGAGGTGATCCAAAACTCGGCTGCCCGTGTCCTAACTTGCACCGAGCCCCACTCAACCATCACCCCCTGTGCTCGCTGACCTACATTGGCTTCTGTTTAAGCAATACCTCGATTTCAAAATTTTCATCCTTATTTTCAAATCTCTCCATGGCCCTCACCCCTCCCTATCTCTGTAATCTCCTCCAGCCCCACAACCCCCCGAGATTTCTGCACTCCTCTAATTCTGCCCTCTTGAGCATCCCTGATTATAATCGCTCCACCATTGGTGGCCGTGCCTTCTGTTGCCTGGGCCCCAAGCTCTGGAACTCCCTCCCTAAACCTCTCCGCCTCTCTACCTCTCTTTCCTTCTCTAAGACGCCTCTTAAAACCTAATTCTTTGACCAAGCCTTTGGTCACCTGCGCTAATTTCTACTTATGTGGCTCGGTGTCAACTTTTTAATCTCTTAACACTCCTGTGAAGCACCTTGGGACGTTTCACTAAATTAAAGGCGCTATATAAATACACGTTGTTGTTGTGGTTGATACATGCTTGCCTGCTAGCTTCCCATAGCTCATCCCTTTTTCTCCCAATGAGATTAAATCCTAGATAAAAAGCATTAAAATAATGGTAAAATTATCTCTTTATTTCTTTTTTTAAGCATTCCGAGGATAGAACTGGGTGTGCTGCCCAAATTCCAGCCACAGTCAGCACACTGTTTATGACCTTCTTGTCTTCCCGTTGTTTGCAGCAGGAAATGTCAGGCAGTGTTGGTCAGGATGACCTCTCTCCTTCTAATGTTTACAGTCCTGACCCGTCTCTTGGCGGGAGGGGGAGGTGTTGCCGCCGCGGATGCGTGCAAGGAGCCAGCGCCGTCGATGCCAGCAGTCTGAGTGACACACGATGAAAGCAAACAGAGGGTTTGGGGGTTTTCTTATTAAAAATAGAATTGTGCACAATATGTTCCAAGGTGGGTGACAGAGTTATCACAAACCACATTAGCAAAAAACACAAACAAGTTCACAAGATAATTACAGCTAAGGAAGGCCGTTATAACCCAATAGAAAGCCCCCAATCCTCCTGTTGGTTGTTAAACAATTCCACGACCCCACCCCAGAGTCCATTGCAAGTGTTGGGCATGCTCCACGTGAAGAAAGATTCCCTAACCTCGTTCCTAAATTTGTCTTTTACTGGTTCGAGCCTGTCCTACTCTTACAAATATTATTTAAAGTCATTTTTTTCCATACTGTTAATGACCTTATCTGCAAGATCACCTGTCAGATGAAAAAGAAGGCAAAAAACTTGCATTTCTATAGCGCCTTTCAAGACCTCAGGTAGTCCCAAAGCGCTTTGCAACCAGTTAAGAACTTTTTGAAGAGTAATCACTGTTGTAATATGGTAAATGCAGCAGCCAATCTGTGCATAGCAAGCTCCCACAAACTGCAATGAGATAATGGCCAGATAATCTGTTTTTTAGTAATGTTGTTTGAGAGATAAATAGTGGCCGTGGGATCTTTTACGTCCACCTGAGAGAGCAGATGGGGCCTCGGTTTAACGTCTCATCCAAAAGACGACACCACTGACAACGCGGCACTCCCTTAGTACTGCCCCTCCGACAGTGCGGTGCTTACCTCAGTACTGCCCCTCCGATGGCGCGGCACTTCCTCAGTACTGCCCCTCTGACAGTGCGGCACACCCTCAGTACTGCCCCTCCGGTAAGGCGGCGTTCTCTCAGTACTGCCCCTCTGACAGTGCGGTGCTTACCTCAGTACTGCCCCTCCGATGGCGCGGCACTTCCTCAGTACTGCCCCTCTGACAGTGCGGCACACCCTCAGTACTGCCCCTCCGGTAAGGCGGCGTTCTCTCAGTACTGCCCCTCCGACAGTGCGGCGCTCCCTCATTCCTGCCCCTCCGACATTGCGGCGCTCCCTCAGTACTGCCCCTCTGACATTGCAGCACTCCCTCAACTGGAGTGTCAGCCTAGATTTTTATGCTCAAGTCTCTGAAGTGGGACTTCAACTCACAACTTCTGACTCAGAAGCGAGAGAGCTGCCCACTGAGCCACGGCTGACAAGGCATGGTATCAGAATTGTGTGAGACAGTCTGGAAGGACCAGAGGGTCTTTTCCTGTTGGTCATTGCTCATATGTACACAAGTATTTTAATATAGTTCCTTTGAAAATCTTGCGTATAGTGCACTCTTCCTGTGCCACACTGACACTTCCCCCTCACTCTTCGTTGATAATGCTCCATTGCTATAAAACAGCATCTCATCTCATCACTGCGAGCAGTGCCACGGGTGATCTGCCAGTAGAGTGACGCTTACACCATTTCAAGTTTTATGATATCAGGAGATTTTTAAACAACTCCCATGGTGTGCTTGACAAACTAATGACGTTTTTGACGTTCGAGGAACCACAAATGTCTTATATAATATATAACACTAAAGCAAAATACCGCGGATGCTGGAATCTGAAATCTCAGCGGGTCAGGCAGCATCTGTGGAGAGAGAAACAGAGTTAATGTTTCAGGTCGATGACCCTTCATCAGAACTGGAAAAGTTTGAGATGTAACAGATTCTTAAGGAAGTGCAGAGGCAGTAAAAGGGGAAGGGAGGAAAGAACAAAAGGGAAGGTCTGTGATAGGGTGGAAAGCAGGAGAGATTAGAGAGACACAAGGGATGACGGGCTGACTTGAGATGGTAATGGCACAAGTTAGGAAACAAAAGATGAGTCTAGAGAGGGTGTGAATGGCGCCAATGTCTTGGTGTGTAAATGCACCACCTAATATGGTACTCAGCCGCACAGATGACGTCCCGGATTTATCATTGAGGTGCCCCATCTCAGATGGAGCAATGACTGGGCTGCTAGGATTGGCCTTAACATCCATGGCAAATGCTAACAGAAGCTGGCCCAGCCTGATCACTTTCCATCACCTCTGCTGTAAAGTGGGGACATCAGGTAAGGCCAAAAGCAGGCTTGGCTGTGATGCCCTCTGTAGTCAAATAGCCCACAGCACTACCTGTGCTCACACAGGGAGAATGGTCACTTAGCACGGGCACTGGAGAGCAGTCAATACTGTACCCTTGAGAAGTGAGAAAAAACAGCAAAGTGACATTGCATCCTTAACATCCACGTTCTGACCCAGTTCTGCCGAAGGGTCACTGACCTGAAACATTAACTCTGTTTCTCTGTTTCCCATATTACCATTGTGACTACACTTCAAAAGTACTTCAATGGCTGTAAAGCGCTTTGAGACATCCGGTGGTTGCGAAAGGCGCTATATAAATCTAAGTCTTTCTTTCTTTGCTCTTTCTCTCCACAGATGCTGCCTGACCTGCTGAGTATTTCCAGCATTTTCTGTTTTTATATCCTTAGTGATTAGGTAAGTACTGAAGTAAGTATTTCAACAGGAAGATTACAGTTTGTGTACACACGAAAATAATAAGAACAGCCTTTTCTCTGTTCTAAGTCACTGCAGCTGTCAAAACCACAAGGAAAGTATCACTTCATCGCATTACGTTCCTTTCAAATCACAAACGCTTTCTCACGATGTTTCCAGGAGGAAACCTCTAACCCTATTTGTTGAAGAAAGCCAGCGAGGATTCTGGGAGTCTGGAGGACGGAGTAAGTAGCACCCCGTGGCCAGAATGTGACCAGAAATGGCAGACTGCGCTGGGTAATGGCATTTACAGGATCGACCAGAGAGCATAACGATCCCCTCGGGGAGCACCACAAAAAGGCTGTCTGAAATGTGCAGTGTTTTAAAGGAACGTCGACAGTCGGAATTTCTGGCTCGAGAGGTTCAAAATTCCTGGTGTTGATGGGCTGCCCACTTGGCAGTGACCCATGTGGCCCCGGACAACAGAACTATTTTAGTACTTTCAACACCGTGATCTTCACAGGGGCCTGTATTATGGTCAGTCTGGGCTGTTTACAGAACTAGTCTCGCTCTCCAGTCCTCCCTCGCCCCCACCACCGCCTTCAAATATTCAAACTTAAGAAAACCTGGTAAATATTTTTAACAGGATTTTCTTATTTTATTTCTGTTGATTCAAGAAACCAAGTTGGGAATTATAGCCAGCAATGGGTCGATGACATCATGTGCCTGGTTTGACTGGCTGCAGCCAGGTAGTCTTAGAGATGGAGTGAAGTGAATTCACAAACACACACACATACCCCCCTCCACACACACACACACACACAAAACATACAACACTATCTATCTCCAACAAGCGAGAGTCTAACCACCGCCCCTTGACATTCAACGGCATTATCATCGCTGAAGCCCCCACCATCAACATTCTTGGGGTCACCATTGACCAGAAACATAACTGGACCAGCCACATAAATACGTGGCAACAAGAGCAGGTCAGAGGCTGGGTATTTTGCAGCGAGTGTCTCACCTCCTGACTCCCCAAAGCCTTTCCACCATCTACAAGGCACAAGTCAGGAGTGTGATGGAACACTCTCCATTTGCCTGGATGAGTGCAGCTCCAACAACACTCAAGAATCTCAACAACATCCAGGACAGAGCAGCCCACTTAATTGGCACCCCATCCACCATAGGAGCAGGCTCGGGGGGCTGTATGGCCAACTCCTGTTCCTATTTCTTATGTCCTTATGTTCTTAACCATTCTCTCCCTCCACCACCGGCGCACCGTGGCTGCAGTGTGTACCATCTACAAGATGCAGTCCAGCAACTCGCCAAACTTCTTCGGCAGCACCTCCCAAACCCGCGACCTCTACCACCTAGAAGGACAAGGGCAGCAGGTGCATGTGTGACTCCAGACCCACAGCAATGTGGTTGACTCTTAACTGCCCTCTGAAATGGCCCAGCGAGACTCAGTTGTATTCAAGAAGGCGGCTCACCACCACCTTCTTAAGGGACAATTGGGGATGGGCAATAAATGCCGGCCTTGACAGCGACGCCCACATCCTGTGAATGAATTTTTAAAATTAACGTTCCTTCATCGTCGCTGGGTCACAATCCTGGAACTCCCTCCCTAACAGCACTGAGGGAGCACCTTCACCACACGGACTGCAGCGGTTCAAGAAGGCGGCTCACCACCACCTTCTTAAGGGACAATTAGGGATGGGCAATAAATGCCGGCCTTGCCAGCGACGCCCACATCACGGAATGAATAAAAAAACACAAAACACATGCATACAAACACAAAATGCGCGCACATACACAAACATAGTCATTTTGAGTTATGCTGATGCTTAACCCCAGTTATCTTAATCCCAGATTTTAAAAAAAGTAAGACTTGGATTTATATAGCGCCTTCCACGACCACCGGAGGTCTCAAAGCGCTTTATAGCCAATGAAGTATTTTTGGAGTGTAGTCACTGTTGTAATGTAGGACATAAAAGATGGAAATACTCAGCTGGTGGATCACCATCTGTAAATAGATAAGCGAGGTCATAATATTTTGGGTGTGTGCCCTTCATCAGACTGATCATGATGTATTGGGATCCACTGCTGCTTGTCGGATCTTGCTGCGTACTAAATTGCCGCCGTGTCTGCCTCTATAACAACAGTGACTGCACTCCATGTAATTAATTACGTGCAAAACACACAACATGCAAAACTCATGAGCCTGCATTCCATATCCTAATTACCCTTTGCACGAATAAATCCCTACTCCTCCCCCATTACATTTCTAGCACCAATCCTGTCCCTTCGCTGCTCATTCAACGATCAATGGAAATAATCCATTACTATTTACTACCTCGAATCCTTTCCGAGTTTTGAGCACAATTAAACTTGTCTTTAACTTCAGCTTCCGTGAAAAAATCTTCAGTTTTCTTTTATATTTTTCGCCCTAACTGTATCTTGCTAGTGAAACCATTCTGCACTGTTCCGTTGTTCTAACATCCTGTCTACAATCAGTACACAATAGTCTCTAATTGAAAGACTTGCATTTCTATAGCGCCGTTCACGACCTTCGGATGTCCCAAAGCGCTTTACAGCCAGTGAAGTGGTTTTGAAGTCACTGCTGTAATGTAGGAAACGCGCCAGTCAATTTCCACACAGCAAGCTCCCACAAACAGCAATGTAATAATGACCAGATAATCTGTTTCAGTGATGTAGATTGAAGGATAAATATTTGCCCAGGACACCGAGGATCTAACTATTGGCTTATTTGCATTCATTATTCCCTATATCTAGAATACCATTTGCTCGTTCACCATCTGTGATCCTACTTCTAATGATCTGTGTATCTGCCCCCAACTATCTCACTCCTCTTCCACCCGCTTGAGAATTATAAGGGGCTGTTTTCAGATTTTGTGCCATTGGTGCTGAATCGAGTGCAGGCTACCCGTGGTTTTCCACTCATTCTTTCGCTGCGAGATTGCGGATCAAGAGCTCCCAGAGGGGTGGCTAGTATCATATACGGACAGGCCAGGGTCACATGCAGTTTAAGGATCTCTGCACCCCCCCCGAACCTCACAGACACATACAGCATTATCGACAACACCATTCACTCCCCACTCATCCCATGGCTACATAAGAACATAACATAAGAATTAGGAGCAGGAGTAGGCCATTTGGCCCTTCGATCCTGCTCCACCATTCAACAAGATAATGGCTGATGTCCCTCAACTCCACCTTCCCACACTATCCCCACTTCACAGGGGCAAAATATAGAGCAAAGTTAGGGTATAGTTTGCATCCACATTACTTTCTGGTTTTGGATACTACATGGAGAGACGAGACAAGGTAGGAGAAATAGGAGAAAGATATAAGGAAGAAAGGAAGGAAAAAAGAAAAGTAGAAGAAAGAAAGAAAGAAAGTGGGTATCACTTTCGGTGCATCGCGAGACTTGATATAATGATGGAGGTTGCTAAAACCCATCTACACACAATGGCCACTAGATGGAGTATGTGCCTGAGTTTTCAAAACCTGTTTAAAGCCTAGAATGCTCATTAATGATAATTACTTACTTTCAACTTAATGCAATATTTAAGTAAATCCTTTTTAGGTACGCTTATATTCAACAAATGATAAATAAAACATGCCGTGCTGTTCCAAGTTATTAAACATGTATTGGGGAAGAAACATCGCCTGAGATTGCCGCACCGCCCCCTCACTGGCTCAGTGGGTGAATGTGCGGCCCGGGGAAGACCAGGATTGATGCCGGCTCTGGGAAGAATTCACCGAGCTCAGCTGAGGAACTAGATGGAGAGCTACAGCTTGCCTCAGCAGCCTCTGTGCTGAGGGGAGAGTGGGAGGAAACCAGTCAGGGTTAATCTGACCACATAAGAATTAGGAGCAGGAGTAGGGCATTTGGCCCCTCAAGCCTGCTCTGCCATTCAATAAGATCATGCCTGATCAATGTCCTGTGAGTCCTGCTTAAAAAATGTACGTGGGCACATTTCAGTGAGGTGGATAGAATCAGCCTTCATTATAATATTCGCCACAGTGGAATAGAATCATAGGGCCCCGAGTTTGGTGAAACTTAAGTTCCGCCCAAGTACCATCAAAAGGTCCTGATGGTACTTGGGGCGGAAGTTTCGTGAAAAAATGTGGGAAAAACCACTCGGCGGAAAAAATGGGCCTTACTCCGATTCTGGGCGGCAGCGGGCGGTAGGTCCCATTCTGGGCGGCAAATGCGATCCTCGGCAAAGTACCACCGAGGATAGAGTCAGGCCCAGGGAGAGGGGAACAGCAAAAAAACAATTTAAAAAAACTACCAGAAATCCTTCAGAGGACCCCATCCACCTAAATCTCTGCAAAAGAAGTAAAGAAAACAAGTGGACTAACCTTTTCTTGCAGGTCTTCGTACTCACCGTTCAGGTCAGGCCTGCCTCCACGCAGCAGTCTCTTCTGCTACCGGAGCGGAGGGCCGCCCGGACCAATCTGGGGAGGGAGCAGGCGGGAGGACTTTTGTCGGCGTTGCACGCCGGCGCACATTAGCGGACAATCCCCAGCGGTCTTCTCTCCCTGCCGGCGTGGACCTAACCAAACTCGCTCGGAGGGGAGAGCGTCCAGAAAACATCGAGACCACCGAGAAAACTCGGCGGCAGCCGGCGGTAAGTCGACCAAACTCGGGCCCTAAGAATGTAACAGCACAGAAGGAGGCCATTCAGCCCATCGAACCTGTGCTGGCTCTTTGAAAGAGCGATCCAATTAGTCCCACTCCCCATTGCCCTTCATTTTCTTTTTCCCTTTTCAAGTATATATCCCATTCCCTTTTGAAAGTTACTATTGAGTCTGACAGTGCTTTCCAGATCATAACTCGCTTCATAAAACAGCAGTTCCTCACTTCCCCTTATCTTAAATCTGCCTCCTCTGGTTACCGACCCGTCTGCCACTGCAACTGCTTCGCCCTATCTACTCGATCAAAAGCCCTCACAATTTCTGAACACCTGAATGAAATCTTCCCATCATCATCATAGACAGTCCCTCGGAATCGAGGAAGACTTGCTTCCACTCCTGAAGTGAGTTCTTAGGTGGCTGAACAGTCCGAAAAGAGAGCCACAGACTCTGTCACAGGTGGGACAGATAGTCGTTGAGGGAAGGGGTGGGTGGGACTGGTTTGCCGCACGCTCCTTCCGCTGCCTGCGCTTGGTTTCTGCATGCCCTCGGCGCTGAGACTCGAGGTGCTCAGTGTCCTCCCGGATACACTTCCTCCACTTAGGGCGGTCTTTGGCCAGGGACTCCCAGGTGTCAGTGGGGATGTCGCACTTTATCAGGGAGGCTTTGAGGGTGTCCTTGTAATGTTTCCGCTGCCCACCTTTGGCTCATTTGCCGTGAAGGAGCTCCGAGTAGAGCGCTTGCTTTGGGAGTCTTGTGTCTGGCATGCGGACTATGTGGCCCGCCCAGTGGAGCTGATCGAATGTGGTCAGTGCTTCGATGCTGGGGATGTTAGCCTGGATGAGGACGCTGACGTTGGTGTGTCCCAGGGGATTTGTAGGATCTTGTGGAGACATTGTTGGTGATATTTTTCCAGCGACTTGAGGTGTCTACTGTATATGGTCCATGTCTCTGAGCCATACGGGTGGGCAGGTATCATTACTGCTCTGTAGACCATGAGCTTGGTGGCAGTTTTGAGGACCTGGTCTTCAAACACTCTTTTTCCTCAGGCTGCTGAAGGCTGCACTGGCTCACTGGAGGCTCATCGTCGATGCCTGCTCTTATTGATAGTAAGCTCCCGAGATATGGGAAGTGGTCCACGGTGTCCAGGGCCAGGCTGTGGACCGTGGACCTGGAGTCACAGTGCGGATTTCATCCCCTCCAGGGCACAACGGAAATGATTTTTGCAGTGCGGCAGCTACAGGGAAAATGCAGAGAACAGCCTTTGTAAGGCCTTCTTCGACCTTACCAAGGCCTTTGATACTGTCAACCGCGAGGGTTTATGGAACATCCTCCTCCGTTTCGGATGCCCCCAAAAGTTCGTCATCCTCCGCCTGCTCCACGACGACATGCAGGCCGTGATCCTGACCAACGGATCCATTACAGACCCAATTCTAATCCAGACCGGGGTCAAACAGGGCTGTGTGATCGCCCTAACCCTCTCCTCAATCTTTCTCGCCGCCATGCTCCACCTCACATTCAACAAGCTCCCCGCTGGAGTGGAACTAAACTACAGAACCAGTGGGAACCTGTTCAACCTGCGCTGTCTCCGGGCCAGGTTCAACACCATCCCAACCTCTGTCGTCGAGCAACAATACGCAGATGACGCCTGCGTCTGCGCACATACAGAGACTGAACGCCAGGACATAGTCGACGTATTTACTGAGGCGTACGAAAGTATGGGCCTTACGCTAAACATACGTAAGACAAAGGTCCTCCACCAGCCTGTCCTCGCTGCACAGCACTGCCCCCCAGTCAATCTTCCCATCACCTTCTGCAGATACTCGCTGTCTAGACTTAAACATGAAGAATTAGGGGATGGGCAATAAATGCTGGCCTTGCCATGATTTTAAATCTCGGAATGAATTTTTAAAAAAATAGGCACTTGGGTGAGGTTCGGGGCGGGAGGGTTCGGGTTGGGGGGTTTGCTATCACTGATGGAACCCAAGCCAGCGTGATTCGATTCAGGAGTCGAGGGCCGAAAACAAAAAGGAAAGAGTTCTCACACAGTGATCGCTGACAGTTGTGGCCCACTGTTTCCACAAGCTGGCAAATATTCCTCACTTTTCAGCTGTGTTTCTACGGTGAGATTGATAAGTAATAATTATTTTTCAGGTGCTAATGAGAACTCCACGGTGCAGGAGCACCATAATTGCAAGCAATGAAAATAAAACCAACAACAACAAACTGCAGTTAATTAGACCTTGGCCACGCCTCAGTGAAGGCCTTTAACCCTTTGTCTCTTGCTCTGCTTCATTGCTCTGTCTAACCATCCACAAGGAGCACAAGACAAATACAGATGAGGAAGGCCATTCAGCCCAATTCCAGGGGTTAAGGACTGTAGTGCTGTTCTAACTTGGTTAGAATCTCCGTCAGTGGTGTGTTCTTCGGCTTGACAGGAACAAGCAAACTTTTCAGGGTTTCATACACCTCGGGGCCTGCTTCAGTCAGGAAAATAGCCCGTTTTCTTTCTAACACCACCCAGTTGCGGTTTTCATCATCGACGACTTCGCCGATACTATTTGTGGTGAAAAACATTTCTAGCCACTTCATGTATGCTCCGAAAGTCTCTCGGTCGCGATGGAACTCATCCAAGCGCCCTATTATTCTCATAGACGTGGCCATCTGGACTCTTCAGTTCAGCCAACTGTGCTTGTATTTTACCTCTCAAAGTCTCTCTGTTGTTTGGCAGGAATCATCCACCAACACAAATTTCAGCTAGGGAATCCGATTATCTTATCTTCATCACCAATGTAATATATTCTTTACAACATCACTAAAGCACACACACTCAAGATGGCTCCAATCTGGGACTTCCTTTTATTGTATAAACATCAGTGGTTGCATTGCCACAGTAGTCCACTAGGTGGAACAGTAATCCACTAGGTGGAGCCATCATCATCATCATAGGTGGTCCCTCGAAGCAAGGATGACTTGCTTCCACGCCAAAAAAGGATAAGTTATTTCAATGAAGGACCTAATATTCCGGATCCCGAACGACATCCTGAAGGGTGGAAGATGCCTGTGGGTGGATTTTTTTAACTTGTGGTGGCTGTTGCATACCAGCCACCACACGGGCTTGACAGAGCTAGGTCTTGGGCCAGTGGCAAGGGTTAACCAAGACGACTGGAGACTTGCTCTGCTGCACAGACCCAGTGCGCACACATATCGCAGTGTGAGCTGGCCTGTGCTGCCCCTGGGCCCCTGGCCCCGAACTCACACCTCCCCTGGGCCCTGATCACATCCCTCCAGAGTCTCTTGTCACTTCTTCGCCCTGATCTCGCCGCTCCTGCTGTATCTGCCCGCGCTCCAATCACTGACCTGGACCTTGATGACGTCACTCTTCGCTGCCGTCGCAGCTTGTGCTGCTCTCTGAAGTGGTATGCCTCCACGCTGCTCCCAGGCCGCTGATCACCACTCCTTTTATGGCCCCGACCATATTAGGTGGTCTCCACTGTCGGAGGTAGAGCTATATTACACGCCCGATCTCTGCTGGCGGTTAAAATTAGCCATCACTAATATTAACATCTACCCTCAATATTCATTGCTTGTTCTCAGCATCCCAAAGCAACTTCTTCAGCCCTCCCTCTTATGATCTACAGCAGGACAGTCCACCCTACAGCACTAAGGCCAGGTGGAGGCCCTAAGACACGGCCATCTGGGCCTCAATCCATGGGAAGCTTGGTTCTATTTGTATTTATATTTATTGCTTCCTGTTTGAATTTGATGGGCCTGAAGGTTTGGAAAGGGAGGATCTTGCTGCCATTGTCTCAGTAGTGGCTAAATCAAAACACCAAGATCTGTTAGTATCAGCAGCTTGAGCTAGCTAGGAATGAATAGGCTAACAGTACAGACCAGGGATTGGACCGCCAAATCTCTGTCACGTTGGAATGAAAGATCAGTACAGCAGCTTTCTGTTTGTAGCTAATTTGCATACAGCCAGGTTGCGCAAACGGTCAATGGGATAAATAACCAATTAAACTATACTAAAATAAAAACAGACAATGCTGGAAATGCTCAGAAGGTCAAGCAGCATCTGTGGAGAGAGAAACTGAGTTAACGTTCTAGGTCGGTGACCTTTTGTCAGAACCGGAAAAAAATAGAGATGTAACAGATTTTAAGCAAGTGCAGGGGCAGGGAAAGAGGGAGGGCAGGAAAGAACAAAAGGGATCTGGTGGAAGGCAGGGGGGATTAATCTATTCTGTTTGAAGGATTGATGTTGACGAGGGAACAGAGTTCTTGCTCTACTTCAAAAAGGTGCCATGGGATCGTTTACATCCATCTGAACAGGCAGCACCTCCAACAACATTGCACTCACTCAACACTAGCTTAGATTATTCAAAATGTGAGTGCTATACTGTCGGAGGGGCAGTGCTGAGGGAGTGCCGCACTGTTGGAGGAGCAGTACTGAGGGAGCGCCGCACTGTCGGAAGGGCAGTACTGAGGGAGCGCCGCACTGTTGGAGGGGCTGTACTGAGGGAGCGCCACACTGTCGGAAGGGCAGTACTGAGGGAGCGCCGCACTGTCGGAGGGGCAGTACTGAGGGAGCGCCGCACTGTCGGAAGGGCAGTACTGAGGGAGCGCCGCACTGTCGGAGGGGCAGTACTGAGGAAGTGCCGCACTGTTGGAGGGGCTGTACTGAGGGAGTGCCGCACTGTCGGAAGGGCAGTACTGAAGGAGCGCTGCAATGTCGGAAGAGCAGTACTGAGGGAATGCCGCACTGTCAGAGGGGCAGCACTAAGGGAGCGCCGCACTGTCGGAGGTTCCGTCTTTCAGATGAGACGTTAAACCGAGGCCCCGTCTGCTCTCTCAGTGATCATAAAAAATCCTGCGGCACTATTAATGAAGAAGAGCAGGGGAGTTCTCCCCGGTGTCCTGGGGCCAATATTTATCCCTCAACCATCATCACTAAAACAGATGATCTGGTCATTATCTCATTGCTGTTTGTGGGAGCTTGCTGTGCGCAAATTGGCTGCTGCGTTTCCCACATTACTACATGCCAAAATAACAACAACTTGCATTTATATAGTGCCTTTAACATAGTAAAAGTACTTCATTGGCTGTAAAGCGCTTTGGGACACCCTGAGGTTGTGAAAGGCACTATAGATATGCCAGGGGGGCAAAATTGCCCTGCGTCCTGATTGGGAGCGGTAACCTGCTGGGGCTGGGACTTCCTGCGCCCAGCAGTGAAGTCCCACCTCAGTCGTTAAATTGGGCTTACCGCTCCTCAAAGGAAGTGGAGTGCAATCTCACGGGTGATGCTGAGTCGAGTTTTGCAGCACTACGCGGATAGTCCGCTCCGCTTAGCGCTTAGCGCTTCAACACCCCTCCCCTTCGCTTAAAGGGGAGGGCGGCTGCGCATTCTGCAAGGCCTCTGATAGCCTCCACTAGACCACCAGGGCAGTCTGGTAACGGGGGCCGCAGCCTGGCACCCAAAAACAGTGTGCTGGGCTGCATGATGGCGGCCCGGACCACAGAACAAAACAGGTTAGTGTGCCGACCCCGAGTGTCGGCAAAAAAATTGAAGATGGTGGCGTCGGGGCTCTGGTGACCGCCCCTTTCATTTCCGCCCCGCCAGCGTATGTTGGCCAACCTCAAGACCCCTGAAATTGGCGTTGACACCCGCTCGCGCCAGCCTTGCAGGCGACTTCCCCCGTGGAGGCGGTAAGCGGTTGGCGCGTGGCGCTGAGGGGTAACCTCGCACGGCGATGACGCCACCGCTGGTTGGCAGCGCCTCCGCAAACTCCCAGGCAATTTTCAGGAAGCTGGTAGTGCCCCCCCACCCTCTCCGCGAAAAGTGTCTTGCGACCCGTTAGCGCCCCCGGAGGCGCTAACGAGGCGATAAAAAGGGGCAATTGCGCCCCCAACTTCTTGCTGTTGTTCCTTGCTGGGCCAGCCGGGGTCGCTGCTCCGAGGCTGGGGCGGAAGCAGCGCCCGGCTCCGCCTCCCAGAAACTTTTCCTTTCACTTTGCACTCAGTTGCAATGTTTTGTTTATTTTAAATCTGGCCTGAGATTTCTTTTGCTTGCTTCATTTTTTTTTTGCGACGAAAAAAAAACCTTGAAATCAGAGCTGGGGCATTATTTTTTTTGTAAAAAGCAACACAATTTTAAAGTTTCCACACCAGACCTTTAAGAATCAGAACGGGTTGGAAGAATTCTTTAAATAGAATTGAATGTGAATTTTTAGGTTCTGATCGGTTGTGCACAAAGGGCCATCTGCATTATTTGAATTAAATTATTTTGGGGGGCGGTGGGGGGGGAAATCAGTCATTGGTCTTTAATCCCCTTTTATTCCCCGTGCTTTCTGTGCGGAGAGGGTTGCCCAGCTCCCCGCGATGTCACACAGCCCCAACAAGCCCCGCCTCGTGTCTCTTTCCCATCGCAGGCTGCCTCTTACTCCCTTCGGCTGCCTGTGGATCCCATGCAGCAACCGCTTTGTGTGCCTGGGGACAGGTTCCGGCTCCGGGGCACCGAGGAAGGGGATCATCGGGGTGTACGGGACAACGAGCGGGGAGATCAGAGATGTCCACACGGTAACTCTTTGTTTCATTCCTCTTCTGTGCGTCGCCTATGTTGCAAAATGTTGGGAAAAATTGTTACCGGCGGGCGGGCGTGTTACCCTGTAGCAATCGCGGGGGAATTCAATGTTGCGATCGCCTTGGGCAAATATGGCCACAATGTCACCAGGGATTGCTTGGACAATGGACACACATACACAGACACACTACTCCAGCTCCAGGTCTCACCTCTTGGCGTCAACCCTCATTTCGACTGTCACAGCTAGAGAGAGCAAAACACACCGCTGGAAATCCGAAATTAAAATCAGCAGGAGAATGCTGGCAAACACTCAGCCGGTCAGGCAGCAACTGTGGGGGGGGGGGGGGGGGAGAGAGAAACAGAGTTAACGTTTCAGGTCGATGTTACAGAGATTTAGACAACCCTGATTTGTCAGATTTGAGGACTTCCACTGAACGTGACATGTTGTCACCATTGGTGTATCTTGTCAATTTCCACTTGCACAAAACATGTCAATTTGGATGACTCGGAAATTGAAGAAATATATTTTTTTCATTTGGGATTCAATTCTGGCTTTATTTTTTTTAAACTTTTGCTTATTGAATTTTTCTCCCCTGAAGGAGCTGGTGTCTTGCCATGGCAAGGTTCTGCCTGCAACCCTCTCCCCCGGGGCCTCACCAAGTGTCAGCCATGGCTCAGTGGGCAGCCTCTGAGTTAAAAGGTTGTGGGTACAGGTCCCACTCCAGAGACATGAGCACATAAATCTAGGCTGACGCTCCCAGTGCAGTACTGAGGGAGCGCCGCACTGTCGGAGGGGCCGTCTTTTGAATAAGACGTTAAACCGAAGCCCTGTCTGCCCTCTCAGGTGGACGTAAAAGATCCCATGGCCACTATTTCGAAGAAGAGCAGGAGAGTTCTCCCCGGTGTCCTGGGGTCAATATTTATCTCTCAATCAACATCACTAAAAAAACAGATTATCTGATCATTATCACATTGCTGTTTGTGGGAGCTTGCTGTGCACAAACTAGGCTTGCGCGTTTCCTACATTACAACAGTGACTATATTTCAAATTGGATGTAAAGCACTTTAGGACGTCCTGAGGTCATGAAAGACGCTATAGAAATGCAAGCCATTCTTTCTTGCCAGTGGCAGAGCTAGGTTTGGTCAGCTTGCTGGGGGAGGTGGGGTGGGGAGTGGAGGGGGGGCGTCAAACCCGAGGTTGGCTGGCTTGGCAGGACAGAGCTGGGAATTGGGGAATGCCAATATACCCAGTCCGAAGGCCAAGCCAGGAATCGCCCAGACCCATAGGCTGAGCCGGAGGGCCAAAGGTGGGCGACAGAGGTTCCTGGGACCGACACAGAGGTGGTTCCCCCAAAACCACATTGGACGGCATCAAAATGCACCAGACACAGCAAAGGCCACAGGCCCCGATAACATCTGTTGTGCTGAAGATCGGTGCTCCAGAACTAGCCGTGCCTCTGGCCAAGCTGTTCCAGCACAGCTACAACACTGGCATCTATCCGACAATGTGGAAAACGGCCCAAGTATGTCCTGTCCATAAAAAGCAGGACAAATCCATCCCAGCCAATTACCACTCCGTCTACTCTCAATCATCGGCAAAGTGATGGAAGGTGTCATTGACAGTGCTATCAAGCAGCACTTATTCACCAGTAACCTGCTCACCGATGCTCAGTTTGGGTTCCACCAGGACCACTCGGCTCCAGAGCTCATTGGAGGGAGCTCAATGACCTTCCCTTCATCATAAGGTCAGAAGTGGGGATGTTCGCTGATGGTTGCAGTGTTCAATTCCATTCACAATCCTCAGATAAAGAAGCAGTCCATGCCCGTGTGCAGCAAGACCTGGACAACATCCAGGCTGAGACTGATAAATGGGTAGTAACATTTGTGCCACACAAGTTGCCAGGCAGTAAGATAGAGTCTAACCACCTCCCTTTGACATTCAATGGCATTATCATCACCAAGTGCCCACCATCAGCATTCTAGGGGTCATCATTGACGTGAAAGTGAACTGGACCAGCCATATAAATGACATGGCAACTAAAGCAGGTTAGAGGCTGGGTATTCTGCGGCGAGTGTCTCATCTCCTGACTCCCTAAAACCTTTCCACCATCTACAAGGCTCAAGTCAGGAGTGTGATGGAATACTCTCCACTTGCCTGGATGGATGCAGCTCCAACAACACTCGAAGAAGCTCTACACCAACCAGGACAGAGCAGTCTGTTTGATCAGCACCTCATCCACTAGCTTAAGCATCCATCCCTTTCCACCTCCATTGACTCTATTAGTATTGTATTAAGCACTTGAAGATCAGCGGGCTCAGCAGGTTTTCGGGGAATGACCTGGGACCTTCCGGCCTGCGTGTCCACACCGGGCAGTGCAGTCACCAGCTGAGCCACTTGCAGTGTATCGGATTGCCTCGAACTGTTACATTGTCACAGAAACATTTAGCAGATCGCACTATAAATATCTATAAAATTGCTGCAATGTGTACATTCTCATTGAGGGGTGGTAAGTTTTATATGGTCCACCTTTCCTGTCCTGAGAATTTTGTAATTTTTCATATATCTGTTACCCAATTTTGTTTTTGGTACATTCCTGGAAGAGATACTGTGGCTGGAGGAAAGACAAAGATAACAAATGATACAATAATTTAAAATGTGTCGGTGGTGACTCTCATTGTTCTGCAGTTTTGCCTGAGTTCAGTGTTGTTCTTGTTCTCATTTAAAGGGGCGATGGCTATTTAAAGGAACGTGTTCTTCATGAATAAATGTTGGGCAAAACACTTTCATAAGAACATAAGAAAAAGGAGCAGGAGTAGGCCCTACGGCCCCTCGAGCCTGCTCCGCCATTTAATAAGATCATGGCTGATCATCAACCTCAACTCCACTTTCTCGTCTGATCTCCATGTCCCTTGATTGCCCTAGACTCCAAAAATCTATCGCTCTCAGCCTCGAACATATTCAGAGACTCTGCATCCACAGCCCTCTGGGGCAGAGAATTCCAAAGATTCACCACCCTCTGAGTGAAGAAATTCCTCCTCATCTCCGTCTTAAATGACTGACCTCTTATCCTGAGACTGTGCCCCGTCATTCTAGACTCTCCAGCCAGGGGGAAACAACCTCTCAGCATCTACCCTGTCAAGCCCCCTCAGAATCTTGCATGTTTCAATTAGATCATCTCTCATTCTTCTAAACTCCAGAGGCTATCGGCCCATTCTGCACAATCTCTCATCATAAGACAGCCCTCTCATCCCAGGAATCAATCTCGTGAACGTTCATTACATCGCCTCCAAGGAAAGTACATCCTTCCTTAGATAAGGATTCCCTCTCTTTCCCACTGGATAAGGGGCTGTATTTGCCACCGCTAGAGATGATTTTGTGTGTGTTTGTTTTGGGGCTTTTAGTCTCATCTTCTGTTTTAACATTCCAGAATCTACACCTTTTCTAATCTGCCCTTGCAGAGTTGCATCTACAAGGGCTAAAAATGACACCAGGGCCGGAATCTTCCCAGCCCTGCGAGCACGGGTTTGGAGGCAGGTCTGCTGTCAAAATGGCCCTGATTGGCAGTGGGTCGGGATCCTACTCTGGACCCTCCTCCTTGTAAGTTTCTCAACTGTCGGGTCTGCGTGAGGATCGCAGACCCGACTCCAAGCGGCGAACCAGGTACTTAACAGGTAGGTTAATGCTATTTAAGAGGATTAAAAGCAGGCACTTACAATTTTACTAACTTTTTTGATGGGTTGCCATCTCTCGGGGAACACGCCAGGTCAGTGACTCTCCATTGCTTTGGCTAATTGACAGCTGCAGAAGTGGTATAAAAGCTACCATTTCACAGCCATTCACTTTCCAATGTCAGACGCTGAAGCCTTCAGGATTTGGAGGAAACTTTTGAGCTGTATGCAATTTGGAAGTGTTTGCGGTGAACTCTCTATTCACTGTCACCTCCTTGGAGCAGCCTCTCTAAGTGTTGATAGATTGCTTCTGTCATCTCAGCCTCACGTGCCATCTATTCCAGCAGCATTCGTGCCCGTGAAAAATTCTCACCTTGGTTCTCAGAATCTCAGCACGATCAGCCCCAACACCAACATCACTAAGCACACCAGCATCACCACCAACAATACCAACCTGTTATTAAAAACAAGCAGCTTAATATGAAAATAGTTGATAATTTTACTTACAAGCAAATAGCAATATGAAGTACAATCATCTCAAATAATAAAAGCACAATATATGTATCACAAACACACAGTAGGAATGCCTTTAATGGGTTAATAAACCTTTTGCCAGAACTTTTAGGTCTGGTGTCTGATAATTTGGCAATGGTCGATTCTACATTGTGAATTCTGTCTGTACCCCAGCTGGAAGCTGAAACCTCTTTAACAATTCTATGATCTGTTTGTCCGATAGCTAAGAAATTTCTGGTTTCTTCCTTCATCTGAACCAAAAAATAAATTTGATGAACACTTTTTCTTGAAGACTGTAGCACTTTGGGAAAAAACTGCGCACTCATCAAAAAATTCTGTAACACTCCGTCCCACATGTCTTGACAATCACGGTGGTTTAAATACCTTGCAAGCCAGAAAAGACACTCCTGCAAACATCGCAACCTGTAAGTGGGTTACAGCAGTGTTGATGCAAAGCAGTCTTGTCTTCACCTTGAGGCAAATAGCATTATAGAATGCAAAATTACCAGAATCAGATAGAAACATAGAAAATAGCTGCAGGAGTAGGCCAAATGGCCCTTCGAGCCTGCACCACCATTCAATAAGATCATGGCTGATCATTCACCTCAGTACCCCTTTCCTGCTTTCTCTCCATACCCCTTGATCCCTTTAGCCGTAAGGACTATATCTAACTCCCTCTTGAATATATCCAATGAACTGGCCTCAACAACTCTGCGGTAGAGAATTCCACAGGTTAACAACTCTCTGAGTGAAGAAGTTTCTCCTCATCTCAGTCCTAAATGGCTTACCCCTTATCCTTAGACTATGTCCCCTGGTTCTGGACTTCCTCAACATCAGGAACATTCTTCCTGCATCTAACCTGTCCAGCTCCGTCAGAATTTTATATGTTTCTATGAGATCCCCTCTCATCCTTCTAAACTCCAGTGAATACAGGCCCAGGGAACATGTAGAGAAGTGATGTGAGACCAACTCGAGGAGCTAGTCTCCCGCTTCTGCTTCAAGCCGCCTGCAGTATAACTACAACCGATCTGAAACAAAGTTTTAAGAACTTTCAGGTGTTCCATTGGGCCTCTCAAATGTAATTTAAAAACATCTTGTTGATGTTTATGGGGAGCTGATGGAACATCCTGCTCTCCACTTCTATCAATGTTTAACCAGCATGTCATGACCAGATGTAGGTCTCGAACTCTGCAGTCTGTGTGACCTGGGCAATGCAGGAGCCAGATTGATCTTGGTGTCAGATTTTTAGAAATTCATTCATGGGATGTGGGTGTCGCTGGCAAGGCCGGCATTTATTGCCCATCCCTAATTGCTCCTTGAGAAGGTGGTGGTGAGCCGCCTTCTTGAACCGCTGCAGTCCCGTGTGGTGAAGGTGTTCCCACAGTGCTGTTAGGGAGGGAGTTCCAAGATTTTGACCAGCAACGATGAAGGAACGGTGATATATTTCCAAGTCGGGATGGTGTGTGACTCAGAGGGGAACATGGAGGTGATGGTGTTCCCATGCACCTGCTGCTCTTGTCCTTCTAGGTGGTGGAGGTTGCGGGTTTGGGAGGTGCTGCCGAAGAAGCCTTGGCGTGTTGCTGCAGTGCATCGGGACCCATAGCCTTTGCTGTATCCAATGCGCTCAGCCGTTTCGTGATATAGTGTGGAGTGAATCGAATTGGCTGAAGACTGGCTTCTGTTATGGTTGGGAGCTTAGGAGGAGGCCGATATGGATCATCCACTCAGCACTTCTGGCTGAAGATGGTTCTTCATTGATATTAGAGTCACTCGGCTTATTTCAGGAGAAGGCCCACCACCACTTTCACAGAGCAACTAGCGATGGGCAATAAATGCCAGCCTTGCCAGGGTCACCCATGTCCTGAGACCAAATGAAAAAAAAATGTTGGTGTACGCTATGCTTTAAACTCCTGCAATACTCATAACTGACCATTCAAAATTGCCCCCAGCACCAGTAACAGATTTGTAAAGAAAAAGTTGCATTTAAATAGCGCCTTTCACCTCAGGACATCCCAAAGCACTTTACAGCCAATGAAGTAGTTTTGTAGAGCTGTAATGCAGTTTACGCACAGCAAGCTCCCACAAACAGCAATGTGATAATGAGCACTTGAACAGGTCATCTGTTTTAGTGATGTTGGTTGAGGAATCAATATTGGCCCCAGGACACCGGGGAGAACTTCCCAGCTCTTCTTCAAAATAGTGCCATGGGATCTTTTAGGTTCACCTGAGAGAGCAGACGGGGCCTGGGTTTAACGTCTCATCCAAAAGACGGCACCTCAGACTGTGTAGCACTCCCTCAGCTTTGCACTGGGAGTTTATTCTCAAGTTTCTGGAGTGGGAATTCTAGAAACCAATTCTTGACCCACAGATAAAAGTTCTCTCTAGACACACGGGTTGGTGAAGACCAAGTTTTTGATTAGAATCCTGAGCGTTTTTCCCTCACCTCTCGTGGAAATGATATGCAAATTTCACAAATCCACTTTGCCGAAACCCAACGTGCAGCACGTGATATGGCTGAGATGTCAACCAAACCTGTACCTGCCGCATTTCACGGTGCTCTCCCAGGCCACCACCACGGATATATTCTTCCTACTGCAGGTAACCCAGCCCCATCACAGTAATACGCCGATCTCAGGAAACCTTATTTCTTTCACCTTGTAGATTGAAAAGCCCAGAGCCTTCAGATGTGGCACGTTCGGAGCTACCAGTCTGCAGCAGAGGCACCTGGCAACTGGAGACTTTGATGGCAATCTTCACATCTGGTAATAAGTGCGACTGGTTCATTGAGTTGGCTTGAGTGGAGCATAAATGCCAGCATGGACTGGTTGGGCTGACTGACCTGTTTCTGTGCCGTATATCCTGTGTAAAAGCGTGGGATTAGTCCCACATGTAAAACTCCAACAGTACTTTCAATTAATTCAAAAATCCAGCAATAAATCTAGCCTTTTGTTTAATATTTTCTCCTTAAGGCACTCGGGGGCTAAAATTGGTGTGTTAGCGCCGCCGGTAGGCACTAATGGGGGAACACCCCTTCTCGCCAGGGGGCAGGCGGCAGCGGCACCGGGACTGAAATTGCCCCGGAGATTTTGGGGGCGAATGGCAGTTAGCGCCGCACCACACATCACGCACCTTACACCCTGGGTCATCGCTGTACACACTGACCCCTCACCGCCCTGTGCCAACTCCTTTCCACCCCACGGGGGAAATGACTCCCGGGGGGGGGGCACCAGGCTGTTGCCCCAGGAGCGCCCGAGACCGCACTCCGCCTCATAAAGGGGCAATTTCACGCCGGGGACAAAACTAACGCCCCGGGTGTTAACTGACCCGGGCCGGGAAAGTTAGCACCCTTGGATGGGCCACGGGGCAATTTCACTCCCTCAGCCTTGTTGGAGGATGGTCCGGACTCTCCAGTACTTCACCAAGCGACCATATTTCTTGCACGAGCCTCGTGTTGGCTCATCGACTGTGGATGGTATCACAGCCGAACCCGATCCTGCCCTCGCACTACGCCACTGTGTGCGCATTTCCCACTGAGGTCACCAGAGAGAGTTCAGGAACAGGAGCCCCCACCTTCATTAACATAGGGTTAACTTCCCCTGCCCTCATTCTGGCTGAAATCAGTTAACTTTGTACCGACCAGGAATCAAAGCTGGAATCTGGACACAAAGGCTCAGAATATAAGGGGGTAGAAGTCATGCTGCAAAACCCTGGTTAGACCACACCTGGAGCACTGTGAGCAATCCTGGGCCCCACACCTTAGGGAAGAAATCTTGGCCTTGGAGGGAGTGCAGCGTAGGTTTATTAGAATGATACTTGGATATTTATTAGAATACTACAAGGGGAGATTACACAAACTAGGGAAGTATTCCCTAGTATTTAAAAGGTTGAGGGTTGATCTGATCGAAGTTTTCAGGATATTAAGGGGAACAGAGAGGGAGAAGCTACTTCTGCGGGTTGTGGAGTCTAGGAATAGGGGGCAAAGTCTAAAAATTAGAGCCAGACCTTTCAGGAGTGAAGTTAGGCAACACTTCTACACAGCAAAGGGTGGTAGAAGTTTGTAACACTTTTCCGCAAAGGGCAGTTGTTGCTAGATCGATTGTTCATTTTAAATCTGTGAGATTGATAGATTTCTGTTAACCAAAGGTGTTCAGGGATATGGGCCAAAGGCGGGTATATAGAGTTAGGTCGCAGATCAGCCAAGATCTCATTGAATGGCGGAATGGGCTCGAGAGGCTGAATGGACTCCTCCTAAGCTCAGTGCCATGCCTGCACCCGCTACACTTCTCGTGAGAGCTCATCTGCCGGTGGGGGAAGGAGGGAGGGAAGGGGGCAGCCGAGACTGCTGGTGTGGCATGGAGCGACAGCATGTGGGTTCTCACCTGCAATTCACCATGCGGTAAGCTCCATTCAGGGTAGGGACCACACCGGGTGCAGGTATGCATAAGGGTGTTAAACAGGCGCAGTGCTGACTGATTTAGCAGTGCGTTGACATTCCTGCCTTCGGGATGTGGGAGATGACTTCAGTTATGTGAACGGGACGGAGCTATTCCCTGCAGGATAGAATCCCGAGGGTCTTTGTGTAAAAGCAGAGTCCAGGTGCCGATAGAGACTGGCTCCCCTGTCCCATTTGGGATTGCCGGATTGTCATGGAGACTCCCGGAATTAAAGATTAATCTCCCGGAAACACTCCTGCAAGCCGCTCCGGACGGACGCACAACAAATAGTAGGGCCCCAGCGATCCCAGGATGCAATGCAGCCCTGGTTAAACCCACACGGATAGAGCGGTTTCTGGGGGCAGAGGATTGTGGGTATTGTGGCCGCCATTGCTGTGAGGATTGACGTGCTGGGCTGCCAGTGATGGGCGGGCGGAGGCGGTGCAGATAGAGGAGGGAGGTCATGTGATGCAACCCCCCGGATTACGGTCCAACAGGAACAACAACAACCTGAATTTATATAGTGCCTTTAACGTAGTAAAACGTCCCAAGGCGCTTCACGGGAGTTGTCGACCCTGCGGGACAATGGCACACAAAGACATCACTCTCCCAAAACTGCTGCGATGAAAGTGCAAGTATAAAAGCACCTAAAAGCTGACGTGTTGCCACCCCACAGGAACCTGGAGGCATCGGAAGCTCCGCTGTACGCAGCCAAAGCACATCGCGAAATCATTAACTGCATCGATGGTGTAGGTGGGCTTGGAGTCGGACACGGGGCCCCGGAGATAGTCACTGGCAGCAGGGACGGTGAGTACTGGTATAAACACGGTTAAAACTCAATTGGCAAAAGAACCAAAGGGGGAGATGAGGAGAATGTTTTACGCAGTGAGTTGTTGTGATCGGGAACACGCTGCCTGAAAGGGCGGTGGGAGCAGATTCAATAGTAACTTTCAAACCGGGAATTGGATAAATACTTGAAGAGGAAACTATTGCACGGATATAGGGAAAGAACAGGGGGAGTGGGACTGATTGGATCGCTCTGTCACAGAGCCAGCACAGGCACGATGGGCCGAATGGTCTGCTTGTACACTGTATGATTCTATGAAATCAAGACATTGAACTATTGTAAATCATTCTAACCCCGGGTCTCAAACTGTTCCTTTACTCGCTTCAGCATATAAATCTAGGCTGACACTCCAGTACTGTGCTGAGGGAGCACTGCACTGTCGGAGGTGTTGTCTTTAGAATAAGTTGTCTGCTCTCTCAGGTGGGCGTTTTGAACTATTTTGAAGATGAGTAGGGGAGTTCTCCCCGGTGTCCTGGGGCCAATATTTATCCCTCAATCACCATAACAAAACAAAAACTGATTATCTGGTCATTATCACATTGGTGTTTCTGGGAGCTTGCTGTGCGCAAGTTGGCTGCCGCGTTTCCCACATTACATCAGTGATACCACACAAAATGTACTTCATTGACTGTAAAGCGCTTTGAGACGTCCGGTGGTCGTGAAAGGCGCTATAGAAATGCAAGTTTTTTTTTTCTTTTTACTCCAACCTAGAAGCTTTTAAAACCCAAGTTTCAGGGAAGGGGCAGGAACTCAGAAGATTTGCCCTTTCAAGTGAAATGCCTGAAAAATAGGTCACATTTTTGAAGCAAAGTGTCCCTGCTGATGTACCGAATCTGAGCGGGTGGTACAGTTGCACCAGATAATGTTCCCAGCACTTGTCCAAGCCTGCATTATTTATGTGGTGACTATCAATTTGGGATGTTGGATAAATGGATGCTAGCTGATCCCTCACTAATACAGCTTTCCCACCCAGAATCTAATCCACACCTTTCTTCATCTTGAGGCTCTGCTGCTCACCTACCCAGTCTCCCGACTTCTTCCCACTCCGCTCCATAAATCGCAACTCGTTCAGAAGGCTGGCCCGCCCACCCATTCAGAGCCTCCCGATTCCAACTCCCTGCTTCTCGCTGTGCTGCACTGGCTCCCTGTACCCTTTCAGCTTACTGCACGCCATTTAGGGGGTCTGTCAATGAAACGAACACCAGTTTAGCATTGGGCCAGGCAAAGGGGGCCTTGTTTTAGCATCTCACATAAGAACTGCCCCTCTGACAATGCAACATTCCCTCAGTATCGCACGGAAGTGTCAACCTAGCCCAGGATGTCCCAGCGTCATGTATAAAGTTTCAATCTGTGTCCCATTAGTCCCCAGAAGGGGATCATTTTGCAGGGGTGTGGGGAAAGGACGGGAATGGGAGTAATTCCCCTTTCAAAGAGCCGGCACAGGCACGATGGGCCGAATGACCTTCTGTGCTGTACCATTCCACAAAACAGTGAGTAAGAAATATGAGTGCTTGGACTTTGAGAGAAAACACCAGTGGGCTATAAACAGTTGACTGGCTGTCCTTTGGACCGAGACTTTGGCCCAAATCCTGGGGTGGGGTTTGATAACACCTCCTGCTCGCTCTCAACCAAGACTGCTACAGCCTGAGCCAAGCTGACTCTGACGGTGAGGCGAACCGGCAGCCGACGCCCCACTGAACAGCACTTCATCACCGGGAACGGAGGGAGTTTGGGGCGGAATGTGGGGAGGGTGCCAAATTTGGAATTCCCAACTGACGTACGTGACCCCCTCCATTCTGTATTCTTTCTCACAGGGACTGTCAAGGTCTGGGATTCCCGACAAAAGGACCTTCCTGTGGCCAACATGGAGCCTGCTCTGGGATTCAACAGGAGAGACTGCTGGACAGTGGCTTTTGGTGAGATGCTGCTCATAAAACCTGCACCACTGCACAACACACACTCATATAAACATATATACACACATATACATACATATACACACACACACATATACACACACTCACATATACACACACATATACACACACTCACATATACACACACTCACATATACACACTCATATACACACACTCACATATACACACACTCACATACACACACACATACACACACTCACATATACACACACACACACACATATACACACACACATACATATACACACACTCACACATATACACACACTCACATATACACACACATATACACACACACATATACATACACACACACATATACACACACACACACATACACACACTCACATATACACACACATATACACACACTCACATATACATACACACACATATACACACACACATATATAAACACTCATACACACACATATATACACATTTACACATACATGCACTCACGTATACAACACACACGTATATACACACACACATACCCATTTACACATACACTCACACACATATACACATATACTCACACACATATACACACTCACACACCCATATGCACACATATATACATACACACACACACACACACACACATATACATACATCATAGGCAGTCCCTCGCAATGAGGATGACTTGCTTCCACGCCAAAAAAAAGGATTAGTTCACAGGTGTTTCGAATGAAGAACCCGAACTACATCCTGAAGGGTGGAAGATGCCTGTCGGTGGATTTTTTTAACGTGGGGTGGTCATTGCACACCAGCCACCACACGGGGCTTGACAGAGCGAGGTCTTGGTCCTGTGGCAAGGATTACCCAAGACAACTGGAGACCTGCTCTGCTGCACGGACCCAGTGCACACACATATCGCAGTGTGGGCTGGGCCCGTGCTGCCCCTGGGCCCCTGGTCCCAAACTCTCGTCTCTCCTGGGCCCCGATCACATCCCTCCACTGTCTCTCACGTGTATACATACATATACACACTCACACACACATTTATACCCATGCACACATTTACACCTACACACATTTCAAGTTTAAAGTGTGCTTGTTTTGGGCCGCTCAGGTCACGCATGCACTCAGTGGGATCGCTGTGTTTGTGCCGGATACGACAACGGGGATATTAAACTGTTCGATTTGCGAAACATGGAGGTGCGATGGGAGACAAACGTCAAGAGCGGGGTGAGTTTGACTGATCGGAACGGGTCCTCGTGGCTCTTGGTAAATCGGTGCCTGGTGTAAAACGGAGCCACACTGGCCTCAGTCCGTGGTGCGAGCCGAGCTAGTGGATTTCAGCCGGGCAGACGTGGAGGTTGAAGCCGGTTGTAGTCCCCCGACTGCTGAAACCTGCTAACTCTGTACGGACACGGGATTATACCTGGGGCCTCAGCGGCCCTGCAGTAGTGTCTGGAGCCGAGAGGCTGGAACCATGCTCCTGATTCCTATCCAGTGTCAGCCGTGGCGCAGTGGGGAGCACTCTCGCTTCTGAGGCAGAGGCTTAAGCCACAGTATCCAGGTTGAGACTCTCAGTGCAGTGCTGAGGGAGAGCCGCACTGTCGGAGGGGCAGTACTGAGGGAGCGCCACACTGTCAGAGGGGCAGTACTGAGGGAGCGCTGCACTGTCGGAGGGGCAGTACTGAGGGAGCGCTGCACTGTCGGAGGGGCAGTACTGAGGGAGTGCCGCACTGTCGGAGGTGCAGTACTGAGGGAGCGCTGCACTGTCGGAGGGGCAGTACTGAGGGAGTGCTGCACTGTCGGAGGTGCAGTACTGAGGGAGCGCCGCACTGTCGGAGGGGCAGTACTGAGGAAGCGCCACACTGTCGGAGGGGCAGTACTGAGGGAGTGCTGCACTGTCGGAGGTGCCGTCTTTTCGATGAGACGTTAAACTGAGGCCCCTCAGTTCTCTCTCAGGTGGACATCATAGAAGAAGAGCAGGGGAGTTCACTCCAATATTTATCCCCAAACCAACATCACTAAAACAGATTATCTGGTCATTATCACATTGCTGTTTGTGGGAGCTTGCTGTGCACAAGTTGGCTGCCACATTTCCCACATTACAACAGTGTCTACACCTCCAAATGTACTTCATTGGCTGTAAAGTGCTTTGGGGCATCCAGAGGTTGTGAAAGGCGCTATAGAAATGCAAATTCTTTCTTTCAGTGACATCAGAGGAGGATAGAATTGGGCGGGGGATGTGTTGCCCCTCTGGTTGAGTAGCCTTTTTGACCTTCATTGTCCATGGTTATTTACATAGAATGAGCACTTGATCTCAGTAGCTGGAAGGGTTGCCCTCCCCCCGCCCCCCCCCCCCAGTGAGGAGCACAGTTCCAGGAGAGGGAGGAGGGAAAAATGTATAATGAGCAAAGGAACTAAATGCGGTTTTGAAGCTTATTCAAGCCTTGGTGTTTTGTTTTTGACGTCCATCGCCGGGGCAGGTTTGCTGTGTGGAGTTTGATGGAAAGGACACGAGTTTGAACAAACTGGTGGCAACGACCCTGGAAGGAAGGGTCCATGTCTTCAATATGCAGAAATACGACACGAACACGTGCTTCAGCTGTTGGAGTGAGAAGGTAAGACATTGAGGGGATGGAAGCTGTCCAGTTATAGAAAGCCCTGCTTAGACCACACCTGGAGTGAATGCCTTCAGTTCTGGGCCCCGCCCCTCCAGAAGGGTAGATGGGCCTCGGAGCGGGAGCAGTGCAAGTTCACCAGAATGATACCCGGGGCTAAAAGGGTTAAATCATGAGGACAGGTTGCAGAGACTGGGCCTGTATTCCCTCGCGTTTAGCAGATTAAGCAGGGATTTGATAGGAGAGCCAGAGAGAGAAACTATTCCCTCGGGTGGTGGGAGTCCAGAACAAGGGGACGTAACCTTAAAATTCGAGCCAGGCCGTTCAGGGGTGATATCAGGAAGGACTTTGTCACACAAAGGGCAGTGGGGATCTGGAACTTTCTCTCAAAGGGCTGCTGAGGCTGGGGGACCAATGGAAAATGTCAGAACTGGGATTGATAGATTTTTATTCGGTATTAAAGGACACGGAGTGACTGCTGCCAACGAGCTGGAAGCTGATCCCAATGACCAGAAGCTGCGCAGGATCGCTCTGCGCATGAATCTGGAAATTTCGATGATGGTTCTGCTTTTTTTCACAGAGCCCGTGAGACCCGAAGGCCTGCTTTGTGTTCCCGACTGCCATGTCGGGCCGACAATTGTGCCCCCAGGTTCGGCCAGGCCGCCAACAGGCAGCCTGGCACTCCCTCTTGGATGCCAGGCCATTGGCCCGGCCAAAACCCTTCCTGTTGGCCCAGTGAACTGAACTTAAAGAATCGCGCAGGTGATGCGCCAGTGTGATGACATCATCAGCGCTACACTGATGAGTAACAGCGTAGGACACTCCGCCCCCCCCTCTAGTGTGCGAATTTCCGCTTACTGGCGCACGTCCGCCCCCATTATGACCGACTTCTGGTCCGCTGAATAAAAAAAGCCAAAGAGCTGAATTTTGCTCAAGAGGCCACCACATCAATCGCGCCAGTAAAAACAGACGAAACACGATAGGTGCACCCCTTTTCCAACGGTGGCCAATTTCGGCCCCCAAGTCTCCCCACCAGGAATTCTGTGGTTCAGGGAGTTTCCCAGTAGAGATACTGCACACATCAAACAGAGGCCAATAACTTACTTTCATTTTTTCTTTTTAAAGCCGTACAAATTCACGGCTTGGACAGTGCGACATTTGCGTCAGAATCGAAATATCTTCGTTACCAGTGGAGGAGCCGGCTGTCTGCATCTGTGGAAACAGTAAGTGGCCGTGTCTTGAGTTTGGGCAAGTGCTGAGGGAGGGGGGGAGGGTGGGGGCGCACATCACTGGCACACCAGTGGCTGGCCAGTGCAGCGCTGGACATCGGTTGGTGGCTGCGGTTAACCCGTGTTCTTGACCATGACTGGTCAGTCAGGGAGAAGCCATTTCCCCTTGGAGAGAGAGAGGCGAGCGAGCCAGTTCCTTTGGTCTGATTCCATTCACTCCTTGAATGGCCCCAAATCCTCACAGATTTGAGAGTTCACCTGTAACAACCCAAGCAACGGGGAGAAAATGAGAGTGGTGCAGGGAACGGGTGGAAAGTTTGCCCTTTGTGCCTTCGTCACTCCTGCCGTGGTGCAGCACTGTGGCTGCTGACTGATCTCAGCTACTCACCCAAGTGGGCATTATCAGGTTATTCAACCATGTTGGGCATCAAAATCCAAACTGTCCCTGTCCTCATCCCGCAACATGAGTATAATGTATTTGCTTCATGGGTTCTTTGCTTAAGAATTCATAGCAACACATTGCGATAAAGAACTAGTTGGTTTATTAGCAAAATGTTTAACAATCACACGACACATTACCAGTTCATCCACCAGGCTCACAACCACCTGCCTCATCGTGGATCCCCCGAACCCAACTGACTGGGTTTTATTGAGTCTTGTGACCATCACGTGATGAGCTAAGCCATTCACAATGCAGCAGCTCCACAGACCTATGAGCATGCTCACAGGTGCATACATTACAATGGTCACTTCCCTGTAGCCAGCAGACCCAGGAACCTTCCTAGCTCAGGGCCACAGTGGCCAGTTCTAGTACCCCTAACGCCATGATTTACGCCCTGCACAGTTAGTACCACAGCCCTATGGCACTGTGCCCCCACTGAGCCAGCAGGAGGAGGTAGACATTCTTTGTGCTACGCAGCCTTTGTTTGTTTGCCAGCAATGAATCTTCAACACTGCTCGAAAGGACCGACCACGAGCGAGAGGGCAAGGATTCAACCACCGCACTCCTGAACAGCATCTCTCTCTCGTCTCAACCCATCGGCAACCTGGACTGGAATCCGGATAAGCAGGGCCTCTGTATCTCTGCATCCTTTGACCGCAGTGTCCACATCCTCTTCATCGCCGACCAACAGAGTTTCTAGGTACGGCAGCGAGCTGCGCTGGATCCGAGGGGGCAGCGGGAACCGTCTTATCATTTGACATTTCTCAGCAACCTATTGACAAGCCTTTTTATTGGGGGGGGAACTGCCCTCAGGATGTGGCGATGACTCTAAAGTAGCAGATACTGTATTTTGTTAGTAAGGGTTTACACTGTAACAAAGAGTTGAGTTTAACAACTATACTTATCAATGAAGCAGTTGCTCATCTCATTGTCATACCAACCTCTTGGTAAAATAAACAATACTGTGAAGATTCCGCAGCGCACCAGGTGGTGTGTTTAGCACAGATGCAAAATGACACTCCGTGCAGATGCAGAGTCCGGCAGGCTGTGGTAATAACACAAGGAAATAATGTCAATCACATTCAAATTATTTAGCGTTCAGCCCCACAATTACAAACACTAAATAATTAAATGGAGAAATGTGTGGCCCTTGGAGCAATTACAAAGCGATTCACCTGGTATGGTTCTAAAAGAGCAAAGGTAAAGTCATGTATAATTATCCAACCCTTGCCTCCTGTAATTGCAGCAACGATCAAACTCCATTCATCAAATCTGCAGGAGGTGTATTCCGAGAAACCCGATTGCGGTCTTGAAAATGCTCCCAATGTTATTTTATTTTATCCAGTGTAAGGTCGAAGGAGTAATTCGGTTTAGTTTTCGATCTGTTTCGCCACAGAATCTTACAGCGCAGGGGGCCATTCGGCCCATCGTGCCAGTACCAGCTCTGTGACAGAGCGATCCAATTAGTCCCACTCTCCCTGATCATTCCCCCACAGCCCAGCAATATTTTCCTTTCCAAGTATTTATCCAATTCCCTTTTGAAAGTTACTGATGAATCTGCTCCCACCGCCCTTTCATTTCAGTCCGCAAAAATCATTTCCCATCTTACCCTGGTTATTCTGCCAATTATCATAAAGCTGCTTTCCCTGGCTGTTGACCCTTCTGCCACGGGAAACTGTTTCTCCTTACTTAATCTGTCCAGGCTGACACTCCAGTGCAGTACTGAGGGAGCGCAGCACTGTCGGAGGAGCAGTGCTGAGGGAGCGCAGCACTGTCGGAGGAGCAGTGCTGAGGGAGCGCCGCACTGTCGGAGGGGCAGTACTGAGGGAGTGCCGCACTGTCGGAGGGGCAGTACTGAGGGAGCGCCGCACTGTCGGAGGGGCAGTGCTGAGGGAGCGCCGCACTGTCGGAGGGGCAGTACTTAGGGAGCGCCGCACTGTCGGAGGAGCAGTACTGAGGGAACGGCGCACTGTCGGAGGGGCAGTGCTGAGGGAGCCCCGCACTGTCGGAGAGACAGTACTGAGGGAGCGCCGCACTGTCGGAGGGGCAGTACTGAGGGAGTGCCGCACTGTCGGAGGGGCAGTGCTGAGGGAGCGCCGCACTGTCGGAGGGGCAGTACTTAGGGAGCGCCGCACTGTCGGAGGGGCAGTACTGAGGGAGCACCGCACTGTCGGAGGGGCAGTACTGAGGGAGTGCCGCACTGTCGGAGGGGCAGTACTTAGGGAGCGCCGCACTGTCGGAGGGCCGGTACTGAGGGAGCGCCGCACTGTCGGAGGTGCCGTCTTTCAGATGAGACGTTAAACCGAGGCCCCATCTGCCCTCTCAGGTGGACATAAAAGATCCCATTACTATTTCGAACAAGAGCAAGTGAGTTATCCCTGGTGTTCTGGACAATATTTATCCCTCAAACATAGAAACATAGAAAATAGGTGCAGGAGTAGGCCATTCGGCCCTTCGAGCCTGCACCGCCATTCAATATGATCATGGCTGATCATGCACTTCAGTACCCCATTCCTGCTTTCTCTCCATACCCCTTTAGCCGTAAGGGCCACACCTAACTCCCTTTTGAATATATCTAACGAACTGGCCTCAACAATTTTCTGTGGTAGAGAATGCTACAAGTTCACAATTCTCTGAGCGAAGAAGTTTCTCCTCATCTCGGTCCTAAAAGGATTACCCCTTATCCTTAGACTGTGACCCCTGGTTCTGGACTTCCCCAACATCGGGAACAGTCTTCCTGCATCTAACCTGTCCAATCCCGTCAGAATTTTACATGTTTCTATGAGATCCCCTCTCATTCTTCTAAATTCCATTGAATGTAAGCCCAGTCGATCCAGTCTTTCTTCATATGTCAGTCCTGTCATCCCGGGCATCAGTCTAGTGAACCTTCGCTGCACTCCCTCAATAGCAAGAATATCCTTCCTCAGATTAGGAGACCAAAAGTGTATACAATATTCAAGGTGTGGCCTCACCAAGGCCCTGTACAACTGCAGTAAGACCTCCCTGCTCCTATACTCAAATCAACATCACTAAAACAGATTATCTGGGTCATTATCACATTGCTGTTTGTGGGAGCTTGCTGTGCACAAATTGGCTGCCGCGTTTCCTACATTACAACAGTGCCTACACTCCAAAAGTACTTCATTGGCTGTTAAGTGCTTTGAGACGTCCGGTGGTCATGAAAGGCGCTACAGAAATGCAAGTCTTTCTTTCAAAACCCCTTATAATTTTGAACACCTCTATTAAATCTTCACTTAACGTTCTCTGCTCTAAGGAGAACCACCCCAGCTTGTGGGGACAGATGCTGAGTCAGTGCCAGATCACCGATCCACAATGTGGTTATAACGACAAGCATTTAAAAAATACACCTTCCCCTTCATTCTTCCGTCCCCTTCCTGAAGGCACTAACTACTGCTGGCATCCAAATTCCCAGCCATTGAACTTTCTCCGGTCGATTCTTCAGGTCAGTGTTTGATGAGCTGACTGTGTCCTCAGTGGATCTACGCAAGCTTGTACTTACAGTGGGGGGTCACTGTCGGCATTCAGCGTCAGCAGGCCGATGCCGCATGTGAGTCATGGGGAAAGATTGGAGAAATGAGATTTTTATCAGGCTGGAAAGAAGGGACCTGCAAGATAGAGCTATCAAAGGTAATTAATTTAATGTTCTGGATTTGCAAAAGGATACCATCACCTGCAAGTTCCCCTCCAAGTCATACACCATCCTGACTTGGAAATATATCGGCCGTTCCTTCATCGTCGCTGGGTCACAATCCCGGAACTCCCTCCCTAACAGCACTGTGGGAGCACCTTCACCACACGGACTGCAGCGGTTCAAGAAGGCGACTCACCACCACCACCTTCTCAAGGGGCAATTAGGGATGGGCAATAAATGCCGGCCTTGCCAGCAACTTTCACATCCCAAAACAAATTAAAAAATGTAAAAGGTAACTTTAGGACCAATAGCAGGAAATGCTTCACACAAATTCACGTTCCCTTTTGTAAATAGTGACTAGCAGATCAACTGATGGAATGGACTCCCAAACAACAATGTGCATTTATATAGCAACTTTAACACAGTAAAACGTCCCAAAGTGCTTCACAGGAGTGTTATCAAGACAAAAATTGACACCGAGCCAAAGGTGCTGTTAGGGCAGGTGACCAAAGGGTTGGTCAAAGAGGTAAGTTTTAAAAGGAACGTTTTAAAGGAGAGTTGGAGAGGTTTACGGAGGGAATTCAAGAGCTTGAGCCCAGACAGTTGAAGGCATGGCCGCTAATGGTGGAGCGATGGAAATTGGGGACGCACAAGAGGCTAGAATTGGAGGAGCGCAGTGATCTTGGAGGGTTGTAGGAAGATAAGGAGGGAACAAAGCCCTCAAGGGATTTCAACACAGGGATGAGCGTTACTGGACCAGAATCCAATGGAGGTCAGCGAGCAGTGATGGGTGAAAGGGACTCGATGCAAGTTAGGATACGGGCAGCTGAGGTTTGGAACTCAAGTTTATGAAGGGTGGAAGATGGGAGGCCAGCTAGGAGAGTGTTGGAACAGTCGAGTCTGGAGTAAAAAAAGCATGGATGCATTTATCCATTCAGTCACCACAGGACTCCCAATTTGTAACCTATACATAACCTGGTCCCATAAATCAAGGGATTATGGGGATCGGGCAGGAAAGTGGAGATCGAAGATCAGCCATGATCTTACTGAATGCAGGAGCAGGCTCGAGGGACAAAATGACTTACTCCTGCTCCTAATTCTTATATTCAGAATACTCTTCTGCTGTGAGTTGTACACAATTCATTCAAGGCCCTAGTTGAACTTTCGGAAACAGATTTGAGAACACGTCAGTCGATGTGGTCACGACCTCCACGCAGTTTGCTGGTGCTCCTTATTGCAGGCCAGCAATGAAAGTAACACAAGGTGTGTAATAAATCCACCATTGTGACATTCCTACCCGTTTAACCGTTCCCGAAAACTTGGCACACAGAGGCCACAGCTGGACTGTGTTGCAAATCAGTTGTTCCGATGGGAGTAAGATTTAAAGCTCCATAAAGCAAAAGGAGACTCCTACTTTCTAATGTAATTGTAGCCCAATTATACCAGTCGACACTGTATAGGCCAATGCCTTTTTTGCCAGCTGTGACAATCACGAGACTCTGGCAGGAAAGCTAAGTCCAGCAGCACTGCACCAGGGATGGGGTCGAGGGCTCTGCGATTTCTACAAAGCTTCTGATTTCAAATGCCGCACCTGAACTATTGCCAAAGGACAGCCAGACATGTCCCACACAACAGAAAAACCATGAATGATTTATAGAGATCCATTAACCCTACAGGCTGGTTTCCCCCCTCCCCCCCTGCAGTAAAGCTCCTTCACTTACATTAGCGGAGGCCAGAACAGCCCCGAAATCTAATCATTTTAACAAATATTCAGTCTTGGGATATGGCCATCACTGACATTTATCACCCAATCCTAGTTGCCCTCAAATCACCTTCTTGAACCGCTGCAGTGTGTGGTGAAGGTGCCCCCACAGCGCTGTTAGAGCAGCAGCTGTAGGATTTTGACGGTGTTCCTATGCCACCGCCGCCTTTGTGCTTCTCGGTGCTGTAGGTCATGGGTTTAGATGGTGTCGAAGCAGCTTTGGCAACTTACTGCAGTGCATCTGCAGTTAGTACACACTTTGCTTCTCGCCCCCAACCGCCACTGAATAGCAGGACAACACAATCCCAGCCAGGTGGGCTGTAAATAGGGACCAAGAGCAGCCTGGCCCAAGTGGGTCACAATTATGTATAAAGTCAGGATGTGCATGGGGGGAGTTGTGGGAGAGGAAAGGAACCTTTCTCTACATGGCTATTAAGTCAGGGTACATCAATGATTGCCAATATATGTCATGGAGTGGGGATACCAATAACTTGAGGGCAACTAGGATTGGGCAATAAATGTCAGTCATGGCCATATCCCCAGACTGAATATTTGTTGGAATTTTTTGAGGATGTAACTAGCAGTGGACAAGGGAGAACCAGTGGATGTGGTGTATTTGGACTTTCAAACGGCTTTTGACAAGGTCCCGCACAAGAGATTGGTGTGCAGAATCAAAATGCACGGTATTGGGGGTAATGTACTGACATGGATAGAGAACTGGTTGGCAGACAGGAAGCAGAGAGTTGGGATAAATGGGTCCTTTTCAGAATGGCAAGCAGTGACTAGTGGAGTGCCGCAGGGCTCAGTGCTAGGACCCCAGCTCTTTACAATATACATTAACGATTTAGATGAAGGAATTGAGTGTAATATCTCCAAGTTTGCAGATGACACTAAACTGGATGGCGGTGTGAGCTGTGAGGAGGACACTAAGAGGCTGCAGGGTGACTTGGACAGGTTAGCTGAGTGGTCAAATGCATGGCAGATGCAGTATAATGTGGATAAATGTGAGGTTATCCATTTTGGGGGCAAAAACACAAAGGCAGATTATCTGAATGGCGGCAGATTAGGAAAAGGGGAGGTGCAACAAGACCTGGGTATCATGGTTCATCAGTCATTGAAAGTTGGCATGCAGGTACAGCAGGCAGTGAAGAAGGAAAATGGTATGTTGGCCTTCATAGCTAGAGGATTTGAGTATAGGAGAGGGAGGTCTTACTGCAGTTGTACAGGGCCTTAGTGAGGCCTCACCTGGAATATTGTGTTCAGTTTTGGTCTCCTAATCTGAGGAAGGACATTCTTGCTATTGAGGGAGTGCAGCAAAGGTTCACCAGACTGATTCCAGGGATGGCTGGACTGGCAGGAAGAATGTTTCCGATGATGGGGAAGTCCAGAACCAGGGTACATAGTCTTAGGATAAGAGGTAGGCCATTTAGGACTGAGATGAGGAGAAACTTCTTCACTCAGAGTTGTTAACCTGTGGAATTCCCTGCCGCAGAGAGTTGTTGATGCCAGTTCGTTAGATATATTCAAGAGGGAGTTAGTTAGGGAAAGGGGTACAGAGGGAATGATCAGCCATGATCTTATTGAATGTTGGTGCAGGCTCGAAGGGCTGAATGGCCTACTCCTGCATCTATTTTCTATGTTTCTATAACACTGCTTTTCCCTCAAACCCATCCAATTGCAGTAAAATCATCTTTCCCTTCAAAATTCTGGAGTGCAGTGCACATCCACAGCAAGCTGGGAGTATCCGAAAAGACTGCATGTCCTTCCACCCACCCTTATCCGTCTCTTATTCCACTGCTGACATTCCTTGTATTTCAGGTACCCCACCCCCCCCACCAAAATAATCAGTAAGCAGGTCCTTTGTGGCCAACACGAGGGTAGTTTGGAGGAGCTTAATTATTCCTCTGATGGGATTGCAGCCAAAACACATACAACCATTAAGAATTTGGGAGACCAGCCACGAGAAACTTTCCAGTCAGTCCTTGGACTACGAGTGAAACGAATCTTCAGTCTGGAGAGTGGAATTCTAACTCCATTCGGTTAGACCAGCAGACGGTGCAACATGCATTCACACTGCTGCCCGACTTCTAATGGGATTCAATGTTAACAAAAGCCAACTATGCCATTATTCCAATTGTATTTTTTTTAAAATAAAGACTGTGCTCATAAAGCTGAAGGATATCAGTGCCAGGGAATTAACGTTTCCATTTCAGGCACCCAGCACTCCCAAATCAGGTACAACATGTGCGGAGGGGATGGCAGAAGTATACTGCACTTTGCTCCAATAAATACGCTCGAAACCCAACCACAAGAGAAACCTCCAGAGTGACATGTTCCCCTGCTTCTACACCAGCCGCCCTGGGACCTTGGATTGACAATGTGTACCAAATGATATAGTGGCGCAGGCCCCGATAGACCAGGGTCGGTGTTGTCCTCCGCACAAATCACCATTTACCCTGAAAATATTTCATCGTTTTTAAATTCAAGCGAAAAATGGCCCAGGAAATAAAACACAAACACTCTGAAGAGGACACTTGTAACTCATTTTTAATGCAGTACCATTTCTTGCTACAAGGAATGATAGTGATACACAGCCTGTATGTAGTACACAATAGACTATAAACTAGCAGGATACAGTAAAGGTACATGGAACATTGGGCTTTATAGTTTTTGTATAAAATTGTTGAGTACAAACATCTAATTGTTTCAAATTCAGTTCCAATGCAGAGCAACATTCTATGTTGGTTCTCTAGCAACTAGTTAAGAGGATGGGTCATGTTAAATATAAATTTATATATACTTTAAAACAATGTGAAAGGAACCAAATAAAGCAAAAACTATTAACACACTTGTGAACCAAAAATGATATATACATTTTTCCCTGCTATCCTCCAGCACCTGCTCTCTCCGCCATGCTGATCATGTCCTTGATCTGAAGCTGCCTCCCTTCACTCGGGAGAGCAGGCCAGAAAGCCGCACTACTCTGCAACCACCAAGCCTTCACATTAAAAGCAAATTCCAAGTGCAAGTAAAGCAGGGTTCCCTAAAGGCAGGATGCAACTGTGTGTGCTAGTGTCGCACAAAAACCAACACAACTAAAACCACTGCTTTAAAAAAACACAAATCAAGCTAATAGGAGGGGGGGGGGGGGGGAAAGAGAGTTTTAAAATTGTCCCTGAACCACTAGCAATTCAAAATAGGAACGGACCCAAACCCGAAAGGTTTCCTGTAAAACATCCTGAATGTTTTAACCCCCTCCGTCTCCTTGTGGAAAGGGCAACAGGTTCAGCCATTTTGTACAAAGCTTAAATGGTGTTTGTGCTGGTGAAACGGTGGCTTGACCCGGGTTAAGATGCAGTTAGTTTGGGATTTGAAATACTTTTGGTTTTCAGCATCGGTCTCGATGAATGGAAGCTTTTTTTTTTAAAAAAAACAGGCCGATTTCAGTTGAACCATATTTCAGACTGGCCAATTAGCTGGGGGACTAAACTACAAACCTCAAATTTACTTAATGTTCTACAACAGGGTCACTCAATCAAATTCGGACCGTCATGACCCCTGTGCACAAATTTTACTTTAAATTCCATGTTCTTTGTGCAAGTGCTAAGAAACACCGCAAATTGTCTCGAGGCTTCGACTGCTCAGCAGAGGAAACTTACAATCACTATCGGCACATTGTTAAACGTGGAGTGATTGAAGCCCTCAGACTAGTCCTGTGGGCCCCAGCAGACTGCAGCCCGTTCAACAATACTAGACTAATTATGATGCTCAAGTCTTCAAATTATTCTAGGAAATGCATTACTTTAAACCAGATGCCTGTATTCTAACAGGATCATAAGGTTCAAAGTGTTTTGCATGAAATAAAAACAGAAGTACTTAAACCCCAAACCCAGCGTCAGACAGAAAAAAAGTTTTCAAAATGAGGCCAACATTTCATAGAAAATCTTTTTTTTTTAGCAAATTATAAAAACACTTGTACAACATGGTGTTTACTCTGCACTGTTGACGGGGGACTGCTCCCGGGAGCCGTACCAGGACCGGGCCGATTTGTCGGGGGAATTCGATCGTGACCTGGACTGAGTCGGCGTCCTGCGACGCCTGACCTCCGGCGAGCGGCTGGGCGAACGGGACTCGTTCCTCTGCCGCTTGGTGTCGCGGGCAGGGGACCTGCTGCGCGAGTGGCTCGGCGAGCGGGTGACCGATCTTGACACGCTGCGGGAGGCCTTGTAGCTGCGGGATCTGGAAGAGCTTCGGGAGCGAGATCTGGTCCACGATCTGGAACGGCAAAGGAGGAAGTTAAAATAAAAACCTCCCTACATCAACAAGCGCTTTCTCCCCGTGCAGTGGTCATCTCCCTACCCTGGAGTTAACCCATGCCACAACCACAGGAAAATACCAATGTCAGGCAGCAAAATTTAACACAAGGATCAATGTTCCCCCCTCATTGTTTTTTTGGGTGTGCGGCCGCTTTAAGGGGCCACGTGGCTTATGCGCGAAACTGAACATTGCAAAAGCCAGTGAGCTGCGCGGCTTAGAGGGAACTTTGCACACGACATAATGCAAGTAGTGTGGAACTTTGACAGGGCACAACTCCATCTCCCGATGGCTTTCCCTATTCTTCAGTCTCCGTATGACGTGGGCGGTGAAATCCGCTTGTAGTAGTCATGTTGGCGTAAAGATTTTTTTTTAATAAAGTGCCCAAGCCACACTGCCTTGAAGACTGTATTCTCCCTACGTAAGAGCTGGTTATTGTTTATCATTTTGTGAAGAAGATGGTTAAAAAGTTAGTTTCTGAAAAAATCCAAGACCCAAGTCAGATTTTGCACTTGTAATGCCAGAGAGAGGCAGATCCAACTGCTGACAGATCAATCTTAAAGTCAAAGTGTTAGGAGCATGGAATCCATTGCCACAGGGAGCAGTTAATGACAAGATCATTTAAGCTTTTAACGGGAAGAGTAAATCAACATTTGAAGCAGAGGAAGTCACAGGCTAGTGGAATTAGCTCGGATTGCTCTAGCAAAGAGCCAGCAGAGACGCAAAGGCCTATGTTTGCGTCTTCCTTTGGCTGAAATTGGTTCCAGTAGCCCCGGGAGGACAGTGCCTGTGTCCCCGAACAGCTGGAACAACCGATTAGTAAAATGTAAAATCATCGGCTTCACTGTGGAGAATAACGAGCTCCGACTACAGGCTCGGCCCGTCTGCTCCATGCTCGGCCTCTTCCTGTTGCACAAGCTAAACTTTCAGAAATAATAACTAATGGATTGTCATCCAATACATCCATTTTAGAAACACAAACCGGGCCAAGCAGAGTGTCTGAATCAACAGGTTACTGATTTACAAATGTCCTTCGTGTCGCTCTCCTCCCCTCCCCCCCCACCTCCACCTCCACCAGGTCGAATTCCGCAGTCCCCATGTTGCTGGTTACCTGTTGCGCCTCGGCTCCTCAATCAACTGGACCCTCCGGCCACTGATTTCTTTTCCATCCAGTTTATCAATTGCATTTTTCAAATCGTTGTAAGAAGCAAACTCCACAATACTGCAGTGAAAAGAAATATAGAATCACAAAAACATAGTCAGAAGATGGAGCAGCAATAATTCTATAGACACCGTGAAAAGGTGAGAAGGTCACCGGGGGCGGGGCTGTTACCGAGGCTCACCGGGGGCGGGGCAGTTACCGAGGGTCATGGCGTGAGGCGGTCACCGGGGGTGGGGCCGTTACTGAGGGCGGAGCGAGGGAACAATTTCCATATCCGCTAATTATAGCGAAATCATAAATACGTTTATTAGTACTTTGGACCAATGTTGTGAAAAGATCATATTTCACCCAATACAGTTTAATATTGTGTGATGCTCTTAATTCATCTCAAGACGATTTTCACCACCAGTGACAGACACGTGACCACCAGACCATCGAAATTTTGGGTTCATGGGGACTGCTGACAACTAAGACAAAGAATGGCCACTTGGTCAGCTTGTGATCCCAGCAATAGTCAGCACTTTCAGGGACAAAAAAACAGCCCTCTCCTCCAAACAAAAATCCTCCCCACCTCCAATCTCCCTTACCTCTCCAAAGCCCTTCAATCTGTTCTCACCTCCCAAATCCATGCTGGAATCAAAGTCACAAATGACATCTGCTGTGGCCAGACCAGAGGCTTCTCTTCCCGCTCAGTTAAAGAATTTATCGCTGGCCCCTTTCCCTTCAGCATCATCCAGACACACAATGAGCTGCCACATGTACACTGACAACCCCCAACTCTACCTCACCACCATCTCCCTCAACCCCTCCGCTGCTCGGTATCGTCACACCGCTTGTCCGATATCCAGTCTTGGACGAGCCGTAATTTCCTCCGGTTAAACGTCGGTGTCATGTATTCAACCATGTTAACGTGCGATGCATCGTCCTATGGTGTCGGGTGTGTGTTGCAGCATGTCAATGCCAAAGGTCAGATTATACATGGGTTACATTGCTGGTTGAATACATGACAGTCGGGAAGCTCAAAACCATTGTCTTTGGCCCCTCGCCTCAGACTCCAGCCTCCTCCCTGGCCACCGTCTTAGGCTGAACCAGAATGTTCGAGACCACAGTGTCCTATTCACCCCCGAGCTTCCAACCCCACAATTTCTCCATCACAAACTCAGGCTACTTCCTTCCTTGCACAACATGTTGCTGGAACCATCGTCTGTTCCTTTGCCACCTCCAGACTCAAGTGTCCTAATGCCATCCTGGCAGGGGAGAAAACTGAACCAAGACTATTGTAGAACTCCCTCCCTAAACCCTTCAACTCTCTCTACTCCTTCAAACCCACCTCTGACCACCCTGCCTTATCTACAACTTTGACAGAACTCTTTCTTAAAGAAACAAAATGATGTCTCCATGGACATCGATGTTAAAATGTTATACAGGTTGAACCTCCCTAATCCGGGACTTCCCTCGTCCAGGACCGTTCCCGGCCACCGGGTGGCGCATGCGCAGAACTCCAACATGAACAAATTGAAGTCCTTCCTCGCTATCGACTCCCGCAATCCTGGCCTGACCCCGCGATCCACCGCCCCCACAACCCCCCACCCCAACGATCTCTCTGCCGCACTCCCAGTCCTAATATCCCCTTGCTCAGCACCTGTACCATCCAATTTAACGTGACCACCCCTCGTCCGGCAAAATCCCTTATCCAGCACAGGCCAGGCCCCGAGGGTGCCGGATATGGGAGATTCAACCTGTATAATGCATATTATTGTTGCTATAAAGATCACCATTAAATGTGCACAGCACGATATCCCAATAACTATGACGCCCATCAAGATGCTGGTTATGACTAGTCAGGATTCCATGTTCTGAATTAAAATGGCACAAGTGGAGGATCACCATGGTGTTCCCTGCCAATCACATTTTGTCTTTCTCTTACCCTTCATTATTGTGGATTCTATGAGCATCGGTGAAAGTCACTTCACCAGCCTGTCGCATGATGTCCTTTAGATCCTACAAACAGGAAAAGACTTTAAAATGTAGCTCAGACAGAAACCTATCGCACTGTACAATAACATCAGTTACAACACAGTCTCAGAATTGGGATGTCATGTTATGGGGCTTTGTCTGACTAAATGAAATGCAGGAGCTGCAGATTACCCAAAGTAGTGGCGCTACCATTCAGTCTCTGAACAAGTGCCACCTGTAACCGGTGTCAACACAAGATCCAAATCGTGCCCTTTAACCATTCTCCAAAAGCAAGATGCGCCAAAAATGCTCATCGGGCACAATTAACACATTAAGGAATGCCACAGACACTGACTCCAATCTTCCCGGGTTAAACGGCAGCAGTTCAAAGCTCCAGTGAGAGTCTGGCCAAAATTCAAAACCGATCTTCGGTACATCAGCCGCCTCGGCAACCTGGCGCCTCGTCACTCGCGTTCAACCAAGCGAGGAAAATAACTGTCGGTGACAGCTCTAACCACTCACGAAAATCCACCCCGACTTGTTGATCGAGTCGCAGTCTCTACTGTTGTCTTTGTCGAGCACTGCTCTATTTCTGCCGTCTTGCGCATGGGCAGTATTTTTCAAACGCCTTTTTCTCATTTAGCCTCGTGTTTTGTCGGGGAGATGAGGAAACCACTATTTTCCCCCTTAGCCCCCGTCTCCATTTCCTCCACGCTAGCTCCTCACAAATAGTATATATACTGCCATCTTTTGCCTCGAACCAGTGAGGAACGCGAGAAGATCCCAGGGGGACCTTGTAATATGTGTACTATATCATGACATCCCTATTCCACATGTTAAAAAATATTAAAAATTTACAATTTAAATTAGCCCTGGGTTACCCAAGCCAATTACAATTTTAGGCAACCATCCATGCCCTACATGATGCATCTAAGCAAAGGGTGCACCCACTCGATACAATACCCTCTCGATACAGCGTCTTGGGACATGGCCCTCCCTCGGGCACCGAATGTGCCTGCCACCCGGGGTAATGTGCCACCGATAAGCACGGGCTGTGTGAAGGCTCGGCCGCCTTTACAAGTCAATCTCCTGACAAGCCTCCCGAGCGAGATCGACACGGATTTTTTTTCTCTTACACCAGGGCTGGGGATGCGACAGGTGTCGATGCCGTCGGTGACCCTAGGATCAGTACAACCCAGAACCCGCGTCCAGTTGCCTGAATAATCGTGGGAGCTGACTGGCAAATTAGTCAACACGGGACCTTTTCCAGATACAGGACGCGACAACACGAGAAAGGGGAACTCCTGGTCAAAATGCGAATGACCTCACGACAAGCTGCTAAACAAAGGTTTTCAAATTTAGTCAAATGCTCATTCATTTCCAATCAAACAATATTAAGCCATCAGATTTACAGTCTACATTAATAACAGTAATTAGGAGTTAAAACGGAGTTACCGTTAACATTTTAAAATCAGAAATTTAATGGCTATTCATTTTAAAAGGTGCGTGCAGAATACCATTAGATTTCGTCATAAAAGTACTAATTAAATCAATCAGATGTGCCTCCCTAGATCATATTTTCACAAAATAACCCAAAAAACACAAATATCATGCAACATTCCTTGTGGATATTATCCATATGCTATTGTTCGAAAAGGGACTGCCCACCTCAGATAACAGTTAACGTACATAACAGCGAGGAGGGTGGGTCAGGCCTAGGAGCACAGCATCGAGCACAGAACTGCTGTCAAGAAACACGTCCTCACACAGTGACCAATACCCGGAGGCAAAAATTCAAGAGTAAATCAAGAAGCAGTTTGCCGTTACGATTGGGAGGCCTGGGGCGGTGAAGAGAGAGGGAGGAATGAAATGCCGGTTTCTACGGATAAGCCAGCCTCATCAGAAACTTATTCTACGACCTTGGTGAGTGCAGGATTTCCTCACATCGAATCCCCAATTTCAACACGTATAATATACCAAACACAGCTACTGGGAGACAGGAAGAGGTCAAATTGTGTGAATAACTGATTGCAAGAATGGATGATTGTGCAAGAATGCATCTGAGATACAGGCACAGTTAGACAATGGATCAAAAGTATGGGCAGTGCCCACACCAAAGTACAATGGTGCTTTAATGAGTCGGGTCACAAGCTAGCGAGGTGGATTAACGCTAATCATCTGCCATTATCAGTAGCCAGCTCAGGGAGGTGGGCCGAGATCCATGCTCCACCATTTTCGGGGAGCACAGTTAACTGTCCAGCGTCTCCTAAGCCACTTGATCAAGGAGAGCATCAGCAAAGACCTTCGGAGCAAATCGCTCACCTTCCGTCAGTGCACGCCACACAGAAATACCTGCCTACAAATCCAGGACAGTTCTCCATGCAATGGGTTGAGAATACACAAAACATACTTAACCCAGAAGCCACAGATACAAAAGTCCATTGAAGACTTTAAAAGGGAGAGATACTTGCTTGGGAAGCAAGATGCAGGAAAGTGGGGTTACAAATGATGAGAGCTGCCACTGAAAACATTCCAGAGCAGTCTCAATGGACCTACTCCAATTCCTATAAAATATTTACACACACACGCGCTTCAGGTGAAGGTTGAAGCAGGCTGTGGGTTATATTTATGAAGTTATGACCCATGTGTTTTTAAGCACAAATATCCAAGAACTAAGATTTAACAATTTTAGTTTGTTAAATTCGTGCAGACTTTTTGTATTTGACTATCTGGACCCACCTGCCAGCTCACACGGGAAGAGAGATTCTTCACAATCAGACGGTAGTCAGTACGAACGGGAGGTCCATATCTGAAATTTCACAAAAGGAAACCCTGTTACTGGAAAGCAGCAAAAAGTGCCAATGTGACGATGGCTGCCTCTCCAACATTAATGTACAACGATCTCCTCCAATGCCTTAGGAAGTAAAGACAAACGGTACTAGGGTTCGATTCCAGGCCTGTGATGAATCCGCTGCCTCCCTTGGGGTGATGTTTGGGGCAATAGAGAAGGCTCTGGATTGGGGGGGGGGTGGGAGGGGGGAAAAAGAGAGAAAGTCAGACATCCACGGCTCCCGATCACACTTTTAAATTCATTCACGGGATGTGGGCATCGCCAGCATTTATTGCCCATCCCCAATTGCCTTCGAGAAGGTGGTGGTGAGCCGTCGCCTTGAACAGCTGCAGTCCGTGTGGTGAAGGTGCTCCCTCAGTGCTGGTAGAGAGGGAGGTTTGGGATTTTGATCTGGCGACGATGAAGGAACAGCGACTTATTTCCAAGTGTGATTGGTGGTGGTGTTCCCATGGCGCCTGCTGGGCCCTGTCCTTGCATAGAAACATAGAAAATAGATGCAGGAGTAGGCCATTCGGCCCTTCGAGCCTGCACCGCCATTCAATTGAGTTCATGGCTGAACATGCAACTTCAGTACCCTATTCCTGCTTTCTCGCCATACCCCTTGATCCCCCTAGTAGTAAGGACTTCATCTAACTCCTTTTTGAATATATTTAGTGAATTGGCCTCAACTACTTTCTGTGGTAGAGAATTCCACACGTTCACCACTCTCTGGGTGAAGAAGTTTCTCCTCATCTCGGTCCTAAATGGCTTACCCCTTATCCTTAGACTGTGACCCCTGGTTCTGGACTTCCCCAACATTGGGAACATTCTTCCTGCATCTAACCTGTCTAAACCCGTCAGAATTTTAAACGTTTCTATGATATCCCCTCTCATTCTTCTGAACTCCAGTGAATACAAGCCCAGTTGATCCAGTCTTTCTTGATATGTCAGTCCCACAATCCCGGGAATCAGTCTGGCGAATCTTCGCTGCACTCCCTCAATAGCAAGAATGTCCTTCCTCAAGTTAGGAGACCAAAACTGTACACAATACTCCAGGTGTGGCCTCACCAAGGCCCTGTACAACTGTAGTAACACATCCCTGCCCCTGTACTCAAATCCCCTCGCTATGAAGGTCAACATGCCATTTGCTTTCTTAACCACCTGCTGTACCTGCATGCCAACCTTCAATGACTGATGTACCATGACACCCAGGTCTCGTTGCACCTCCCCTTTTCCTAATCTGTCACCATTCAGATAATAGTCTGTCTCTGTTTTTACCACCAAAGTGGATAACCTCACATTTATCCACATTATACTTCATCTGCCATGCATTTACCCACTCACCTAACCTATCCAAGTTACTCTGCAGCCTCATAGCACCCTCCTTGCAGCTCACACTGCCACCCAACTTAGTGTCATCCGCAAATTTGGAGATACTACATTTAATCCCCTCGTCTAAATCATTAATGTACAATGTAAACAGCTGGGGCCCCAGCACAGAACCTTGCGGTACCCCACTAGTCACTGCCTGCCATTCTGAAAAGTACCCATTTACTCCTACTCTTTGCTTCCTGTCTGCCAACCAGTTCTCAATCCACGTCAGCACACTACCCCCAATCCCATGTGCTTTAACTTTGCACATTAATCTCTTGTGTGGGACCTTGTCGAAAGCCTTCTGAAAGTCCAAATACACCACATCAACTGGTTTCCCCTTGTCCACTCTACTGGAAACATCCTCAAAAAATTCCAGAAGATTTGTCAAGCATGATTTCCCTTTCACAAATCCATGTTGACTTGGAGCTATCATGTCATCTCTTTCCAAATGCGCTGCTATGACATCCTTAATAATTGATTCCATCATTTTACCTACTACCGATTTAAAAAGTGGGGTTACATTGGCTACCCTCCATTCCACAGGAACTGATCCAGAGTCTACGGAATGTTGGAAAATGACTGTCAATGCATCCGCTATTTCCAAGGCCACCTCCTTAAGTACTCTGGGATGCAGATCATCACACCCTGGGGATTTATCGGCCTTCAATCCCATCAATTTCCCCAACTAATAAGGATTTCCCTCCATTCCTCCTTCTTACTAGACCCTCTGATCCCTTTTATATCTGGATGGTTGTTTGTGTCCTCCTTAGTGAATACCAAACCAAAGTACTTGTTCAATTGGTCTGCCATTTCTTTGTTCCCAGTTATGACTTCCCTGATTCTTACTGCAGAGGACCTACGTTTGTCTTTACTAACCTTTTTCTCTTTACATATCTATAGAAACTTTTGCAGTCCGTATTAATGTTCCCTGCAAGCTTCCTCTCGTACTCTATTTTCCTTGTCCTAATCAAACCCTTTGTCCTCCTCTGCTGAGTTCTAAATTTCTCCCAGTCCCCGGGTTCGCTGCTATTTCTGGCCAATTTGTATGCCACTTCCTTGGCTTTAATACTATCCCTGATTTCCCTTGATAGCCACGGTTGAGCCACCTTCCCTTTTTTATTTTTACACCAGACAGGGATGTACAATTGTTGTAGTTCATCCATGCTGTCTCTAAATGTCTGCCATTGCCCATCCACTGTCAACCCCTTAAGTATCATTTGCCAATATATCCTAGCCAATTCACGCCTCATACCTTCAAAAAGTTACCCTTCTTTAAGTTCTTGACCATGGTCTCTGAATTAACTGTTTCATTTTCCATCCTAATGTAGAATTCCACCATATTATGGTCACTCTTCCCCAAGGGGCCTCGCACAACGAGATTGCTAATTAATCCTCTCTCATTACACAACACCCAGTCTAAGATGGCCTCTCCCCAGTTGGTTCCTTGACATATTGGTCTAGATACAATCCCGCTCAGCCCAACATCGCTGGGAAACGCTCAACGCTCATTCGCTAAGCTCAATCGCGAGGAACGGCCACTTGGGTAAGGTTGCAGGCCCCTGCACCCCAGCCCGAGTCAGCACTTTCTAGTGCTGGGGGAGCGCCAAGGCAACACCACAATGTCCACTTATTGTCATCTGTAAAATAGAAAATACTGCAAACACTCAGCAGGTCAGGCCGCATCTGTGGAGAGAAACAGCTGACATTTCAGGTTGATGACCTTTCTTCAGATCGGAAGTTGTTAGAGACGAACGGCTTGTCAGCAAGTACTGAGGCAGGGAAAAGGGTGGGCAGAAAAAGATAAAGTGAGAGGTCTGTGACAGGGTGGAGAGACTAAATAACAGTGTAAGGCAAAGCAGGGTGATAATGAAACAAGTACAGAAACAAAAGATGGGCTCAGGGGAGGTGTAAATGTTTGCAGCAGATTAGCAGACGGTGAGGGAAGGCTGGGAAATCTAGCAGAGGGGAAGTCTGCCGTGGCCTGTGAATGTGGTGGGATCCCAAGGGTGTGGACCATCCTGCTGGCTGTGTATCAATAGTGGATCCGCATCCTTCGTACCAGCCTATTTTAGTAGTATATTTGGACCCATCCCCTACATCCAGATGGACCTGCTGTGCAATTCCAGCATCTTGTGTTTTCAATAAGTAAATACCATATTTAAGTTCACTTCTCCTTCCTGTCGACCACCCCGCCCCATCCAAATGCAGTGTTTACCTGAGTCCGCTGCTTCGCTCACTTTTGGGGCGGTAGTAGTTAAATCTTCCGCCGAACCAGCCCCCTCCTCTCCGAGGTGGAGCTTTTGCAAGCTCCACAGTGATCCTAGAGAGAATTCGAAAAAAAGCAATTCATAGACACCAGAAAAGCTACATACATAAGTTGCAACATGACCTTGAGTTGTGCAATACATGTGCTTTTCCCAGCATAATCCTTGAACGCAAACCGGACACATTTTGCTGAATAAACATTCTTAGTAGAATACAACCGATATAAGGATACCTGGAGTTTGGAGTTAAGAGCAAGTTTAACATCCGGATACATCCTCATTCATTTCAAAACGATGACATTGTTAATGAAAGCTCAGTGGGAGAAGCCAGCCTGTCTGTCTTAACGACGAGACAGACCCAAAGGACTCCAATCCCAGCCTGATCAGTTATCCTATTCCAGCTGGGAGGAACCGGACCCGCAGGCAAACCCAATCGCTCGGAGGCACTGCGCGAGTACACAATTGGGCTTAGCCGTGATGCTCGGTGATTAAACACCTTGCCTACAGTCACCGCCGCCAAGCTCAAATTTTAATAAATGGTGGAACTGCACCCCAAAGGTCAGACGTTACAAATCCCCCAGAAACAGATGATGTGAATTGAGCTAACGGCCAAGATTTTTTTGTGCAGCTTTAGAATGATCAACTTGTTCTACAAATTTCTCCATATAAAACAAATGCTTTATAAATTGTTTACCCGTGTATCAGTCCCATGGAAAGCGAGTGCTTCTCCTGGCAAACTCTACCCGTACTTCATTTACTGCAACCTTGAAGTCGAAATCTGAAAGTTTCACCGTTACACTTTGCTGAGAGTGTGGAAATTCCACAAGCCCGACACTTTAGTAAAATCCCAGATGGTATCACAGGATTCACGCCTGCCCTCTCCACTGGTTTCAGAATTAGACTATTGCACGAATCATATCCACATTTCCTTAAAAATTACAATCATCATGGAGGAACTCAGCAAACTGGGAATCAAACCCAACCGTTGCTGTGGCTCAGTGCTGTAACATTGTCTGTTAACCTTTGGCTTGATGTATGCAAGCAATATATTCAATGGACTGTTTAAATGTAAGCTATTACAACCAAGTGTACTTTTTAAGTGCCGTACATTTAGACATCTTCCAGTTCCTGTAAAATATACCGACCAGCAATGTTCTCCAAGCTGCGCGGTCGTGTAGTGCGGCTCGTTGAAGGGGCTGTGCGGCTCCCAAAAAAATTACAGGGAACGTTGTCGGTCAACATCCTTGGAAAGTTACTGGATAACGTTCCTACTTCCAGATTGATAAACTTAACGACAGAAAACTCTGATTATCCTGCTGATTGTTAGAAGACCTACCTCTCCCGGAACAGTTCTTTCCCATTGAGCTCATAAACGGCATCATCTGCATCCCGGGCATCATCAAATTCCTAAACAAGAACGTCAAGAACCCAGTTTATTCATAGTTTTTGAACACCTTCACAAACCGAACGGCTTGTGTGCTAGACTAGCAACCCAGAGCATGCGCGTGCAAATTCCACCATGGCCATTTCTGGAATTGAATTTGTTAAATCAGGTAATTTGTAGGTGGGCAGCAGGGAAAGCAAGAATGACCACAGAAGATGCTGGATTGCTGTTATAAATTTTTTTTTAAATCAACCGAAATCAATAACATCCTTCATGGAAGGAATGAGCCAGCCCCAACAGCAATACATAAGAACATAAGAATTAGGAACAGGAGTAAGCCATCTAGCCCCTCGAGCCAGCTCCACCATTCAATAAGATCATGGCTGGCATTTAATGTCAAAATTGCCCAAGCAATTAGTTATCTTTGCACGGCAATCAGATGAGCAACACATACAGCCCTGCCAGCAACGTCCACATCCTGAGAACAAGCCAGAAAAACAATGTTAACCCCAGGAACAGCAGTGGACACGGCATTGGAATAACTTACCATTTACTCTTAAAGTTCCTTTTGTAATTGTTTCTCTAGTGCATCACTCACCAAATCAGACACTCCCTTTTTCCGAGATTGGCTGAAATGACAGACTCATCAGCCACTGTACCACCCGGGGAAATGGAGTCGGCCCACAGAGGAACATGCAGCTGCAGTCAGGTTTGAAATCGTGGCTTTGCTGGGATATGGTTAGAGGAAAATGCAATTATATCTTTTTTAATTAGAGTGCTTGCATCACAATAGCAGCGGTTTTACCGTCGGGACTAATTAAATTGTGCTGCTCCTTGAAGGAAGTTTTAAAAGGGTGGGGACCAGATAAATTTAAATATATTACAGCACATACAACACAGGATTGGAATGAAGGGAAAGAACTATTCCTGCTAGGATTAGACCCAAAATAAATAGGTAGAATGTAATTCACTTTTTTTTTCAAAAACAGTGTAGAAATTATAAAGTCACACGGGGACTCACTTAAATACCAAATCTCTCTGGTGTTGCTCACGGTAAGTCAGAAGATATGATGTTTTATATTAAATATTATATTATAAGCAGCATTTGCCTGCATCAAAACAGGAATTGTAATCTAGAAAATATTTCAGAGACACCCGCATTCCTGCATCACAGGTTATGGAAGTTCAAAATTCCCCAGCACTATTTAACCTCAGACCTGATCTGCAACAAAGTTCTCTTTTTAATTTTGTTCTTGGGATGTGGGCTACATTAATTGCTTGTCATTGGTTGCCCCGAGGCGATAGTGCTGGGTCTTCACCTTGAACTGAATACGTCCCCCCAGTGGGATTACGCAGGGAATTCAAAAAGGTATCGACTGAGCGATAGGTCAGTATGGTATGTGACTCGGAGGGGGAAACTTGGAGGCGGTGCCATTGCCACAGCGTCGTGCATGTCCTGCTTGGTGGTAGAGGGTTGGGAGATGCTGTCAAAGTGACCTCGGTGAGTGGATTATACAGTGCGCCACAGAAGAGGCCTGTGGCACGAGAGCTGATCAAGCGACTGCTCGACAATGTATTGGTGACCCACTTTATAGAGTTTTGGTGCCAGTGATGCAGGTGAGTGTTGCATCACACTCCGACTGAAGATATTTGTAGATGGTGGACAGGTTTTGAGGAGTGAGCAACTCAGAGTAGCCACTATTTTGTTTTTGTAGCTATGATGTTGATGCGGCGGGTCCAGTTCATCTTCTGCCGACCCCCTTCTTCCCCCCCCCCCCAGATGGTGGTAGTGGAGGAACTCCATTAAAATGCAGTTAGTAAAGATCACAGAGATAGATGGGCTCTCCCTTGTTCAAAATGGTCCTTACCAGGCACTTGACAACCCAAGCATCCATGTGCTCTTTCATCAGGGAGTTGTGAATGGAGCTGAACACTGCGGAATCATCAAACAGCCTCACTCCTGATCACATGATGAGGGACAGTCAAAGCTGCAGATGGTTGGGCCACAGACGCTTCCTCGCAGCGATGTCCTGGGGCTATGATTGGTCTCAGACACCAACAGCCTTTCTATCAGGTATTCCTCTAGCTATTGGAGGGTTTCCCGTCTGATCCCCACTGTGAGGGCTCCTTCGTGCCACGCTTGTTCCAAATGCTGTCACCCCTCCTGCATTCAGCTCTGGCGCCCAGAACTGGATCCAAGCGGAGGTCTGGGATTATCAGAACTGAGCGTTGGTGGGCAGGTTATTGACCAACAGATGTCACTATTGAAGGCCAATAAGGCAGCAATTGGCTGGGTTTTATTTATCCTGGGTTTGCTTTTATTAAAAAAAAGGATTGGACATATCGGGGCAATCTTCCACATCAGGTAGATGTCAATGTCACAACTGTATTGGAGCTTGGCTGGAGTGCTACAACTGGGATGTGATCATGGCCATTAGCTTTTGCTGTGCCCAAACTGCAGCCATGGATCACGTGTTCCCCCCCACTATCCAAAGCCCCTTCAATCCTACCTTATTTACGCAGCCTTCTCAGGCTTAGATACGGAGTCCGGCTGTAGGTTCTGAATACTGCAGGCAAGACTCAAATCTTTTCCCCATTTTGAAAGTGATCCATCTCAAGTGCTGGAAAACTGATTTGCTGCAATGCTGCCCCTGGCCCAAAGCACAGCTAAGACCCAACCAAATAACGGCCACCAGACAACTGCACATTCTACTGCACTGAGGGCCCCAACTTCTACAAAACTGATTTCAAATACTGCATTTTAGCTGATTCGTGCAAAGTGAAGCCAACTCCCATAAAAGTCTTCTGAATAACTAAGAATGCACCCTTGCTGCCCCAACAACGAATACACTTCAATAGGGATTCATTGGCTGTGAAGTGCTTTACCTTGCTGTAGACATGATGCGCTGTGATACAGTATAGGCAAAAAGTCCATTTTTCCTTGCCATAAAATACACATACGTAGTGCAATACCTCCCACCTGTGTTACAAAAGCAGCCGTTATGAAACGCAATTGATTAAGCAATGGAGTGACGCCTCCTGAAACAAGCGAGGCTGCACCCCACATGGTTAGCCCTGTTCAGATTGGTTACTTTGTATATTTGGCTGAGAGTTTGGACCAAGTCAACAGAAGAATGGTCTGGTTGTAAAATGAAATTTGTCAGTATGTTTTAAGGCTTGCGTCGTCACTTCGATGGACTGGATACAATACATCAACTTTAGGGGAATTCAAGCAGAGCCACGTCATGCAAATACACGAAAGAAAGTCAATTTCGGTTAAGTGTCTCACTTCAGCTGCTCAGGAATCCTCTCACTGGGTGCCAAACACCTACCCTTGCAAGATCTATTCGCAATTCCCCAAGATCGCGAAGTAGTCTGTGCCCACGGGCGGGGAAGTGGAGCTGATGCCAGGATCAGATCAGCCATGATCTTATTGAATGGCGGAGCAAGCTCTAGGGGCCAAATGGCCGACTCCTACTCCTATTTCTTATGTATGTCCAGTTGACCTGGCCAAATTTGGGCTGGTAGGTGGCAAGTTAACATTCACGCCACACAATGCCAAGCAATGACCATCTAACGAGAGAGTTGCTAACCAACTCCCTTTGACATGCAATGGCATTACCATCGCCGAGTCCCCCACCATCAACATCCGAGCCATCACCATTAACCAGAAACCTAACTGGACCACCACACAAATGCTGCGTCAACTGAAGCCTTTTCTTTCAAGAAGCAATAAGTGAATAAAAAAAGGTCAACTGATTTAAGAGACCAAGCATAGGGAGAGTGTAAAAAAGATTTTAAAAAAGTCACCTCCAAGACATTACATTTAAGTTTACTGGGGGTAACAAATACTTTATCTCAAACTCACTTATGAATCAGCTAGATACATTTGGGTGAAGAACAAAATCTACTCACAAAATCACTATTTTAACACGGCAAGAAGAGTTCACATCAGCAGTTTTCCCAATTGGCAAGTTCCTAATCTCAGCCAGAGTCCATCACTATCCGAATCAGAATGAATTTTAATACTCTATGAAATGGAAGGGCACAGCAACTCAGGTCCAGCAAATAGATTCACAGCTGTACTGAGGGAGCCTTCAAATTCAATGCTGCACGCACACGAGTCCCTAAAGATGAATCCAACCTTTTCTTTCAAAAAAAGGTGAAAGCAACAATTTCACGGCATCAAATCGCACTGGATCAAATCCGGGAGAGCGGCGCAGTTTCTTGAAAAATGAAAATCTCTAAAACAAATGGCAAAATACTCACCACAAACCCAAAGCCTCTCTTCAGGTCAATTTCACGAATACGTCCGTAACCTTTGAAGAACTTTTCCACATCGCGTTCTCTCACCTGAGGGCTCAGGCGGCCGATGAACACGCGGCAACCATTCATTTTGAAATGATTTTAGATGGTCTGAAAGTGAAAATATTGCGGTATTAAGACAGGCTGGAAATGCCACTACACCCGGCAGAGAGGCACACAGTCACTGGTCTATCGAGACCATTTCAAAATCAAACCCTATAACCAGGCTAGGCGTCACATGGAGATGACTTGTAATGAACCTACTTATGAGGTCATGTTGGCGACTTGCCCGATTACAATTCATCTCCATTTAGCAATACTACACCCGCGGTAAAATATTACCCCACCCTTACAGTACTAACTAGAGATTTATACAAAAGTCAAGTGCTGGCACACTGTACATTAACAATGAAATCTAGTTACTTCCTGCAGGCTTTTCTAATTTTCAGATGACGAGCAGTTATTCCAGAGCAATTAGCTTCCCCAGAGAGAGCACTTCAAGGAGCACCTGAAGGAGACTGAAGGAGAATAGCTGGTAAACATTCCAACTGTGCTCCAGATAACAGATTACCCATGCGCAATGCGATGAAGGATCAGCAAGTTATCAAATGTAAATACTGATAAGAACATAAGAAATAGGAGCTGGAGTAGGCCAATCAACCCCTCAAGCCTGCTCCGCCATAAGATGATGAATGATCTTCAATCTCAACTCCACTTTCCTGCCCTATCCACATCTCCTTTGATTCCCTCAATCTCCAAAAATCTAGATATCTCAGCCGTGAATATACTATCCTGACGGATGCTCCAAGACTATTTCTTTATAATGTTAACAACAGGCGCAGTGATTTGAACTATCACCCGGGTTTTTATTTCCTGGTTGCAGCTCTAGAACTAGGATAATAAGGTTATTAATCTCAATGTTATACTCAAAGTAGTTACGCAATTCTAAGACCCCTCCGCTCGTAAACCTTCCTGTGGTTTGGTTACATCCATTTTAAGTTTTTCAGTGCCAGACAAGGGTTGGTCAAAGAACAATTTAAATGTGGCTAGATCACATAACAATGTTTCCTGTTCGTACAGATTTTACAACAGAACCTGCACTTAATGTAACGCCACTTTTAACACAGACTACATTATTGACAATACACTTGTTTACATCCTGATTCAAGACCGTATAACAGTTTAAGTGGCACCCAGTCTTTACAGCAAACAGGAGAGGAGAGGAGTAAACAAAATGATTCAACCCAAATGTTGAAATTAAAAATAGTAGCATCTCATTTTCTTATAGAGTTAGCTAAAACAGTTTGTGGCAGAGAATTCCACCATTTGAACCACCCTCTGAACCCTAAACTTTGTCTGGCTCACCAACTGGATGTTCCTGTCCTCTAAATTATTTTTCTCTAACTTCCCCTTTAATTTCCTTGTGATTATCTGAAATGTGTCTCTTCTTGTTGCCACCTGAGCAGCCCATGGAAACAATCTATCACACTATTCAACTCTCTGTTAAAACCACCCGTGGCTTTTTCAGCTCAAGATTTGAACCAGCAACAGGACAGGACACATTTTCCCATTTTAAAAAAAAAACATTTTTAAAATAAAGCTTTCATTTTTCTACAAAAATTACCCACTAAAATCAACAACAAAAAAGTTTAACAAATACCTAATTAGGGAAATTACTGAGCAAATTACTAACTGAGCATTTTTAAAACAAAACACATTAGGAACCGGTCCAATATTAGCAAAAAGCGACGGGTTTTGCCCAATTTACTGAAGTAAATAGAGATAGAGATCTTTATATTGTAAACAGTATCAAATAGCCAGAGGTGCTCGAGCACATGGAGAAGGTTCCAGAGCAGCAAACTGTTAGAGTGATTCAACAGCGGCGGCCGGGGCCCCGGGCCTCGGACCTGCACCGCCCACCCGCCGGGCTCGGCTCAGGCCTAGGCCCGGGACCGGGACCGCGGCCTCCGCCCGCTCGGTCAGCGCCTCACTTGTGTCGGTGTCGGTGCCGGTGCCGGTGCTGGGGGTGCGGGCCTCTCCCCCCGATCTGTTGACGCGATCTCAAGCTGCAGTGGAATGGGGCTTCCCGGCTGAGGCTGCAGGGGCTGTGCTATGACGTCAGCGCGACGTCCCTCTGGCCACGCCTCCTATCCCTGATCACGCCCCCTTCACTAGACCCCGCCCATCTCTCTATATGCGTGTGTCTCTCGATATATTTATCACACACACTGTGCGATGTGTGCGCGCACTGGGCCCGTGCAGCAGAGCAGGTCTCCAGTCGTCCTGGTTAACCCTTGCCCCAGGACCAAGACCTCGCTCTGTCAAGCCCCGTGTGGTGGCTGGTGTGCAACGGCCACCCCACGTTAAAACAATCCACCCACAGGCATCTTCCACCCTTCAGGATGTAGTTCGGGATCCGGAATATTAGGTCCTTCATCGAAACACCTGTGAACTCGTGGAAGCAATTCATCCTCGCTTCAAGGGACCGCCTATGATGATATATGTTTATCTTTATATATATGTCCCTCTAACTCTCTGACTGTTAGAACATAAGAATTAGGAGCAGGAGCAGGCCATTGACCCCTCGAGCCTGCTCCGCCATTCAGTAAGATCACGGCTAATTTTCTACCTCAACTCCACTTTCCTGCACTGTCCCCATATCCCTTGATTCCCTTATCATTTCTCTCACTGGCTCTCGATCTGTTTCTCTCTCTGTCTGTGTGTGTCTCTCTTTCTCTATCTCTGTCTCTATATATATCTCTCTCTATGTCTCTGTCTCTGTCTTTGTCTCTGTCTCTGTCTCGTTCTCTGTCTCACTCACTCTCAGTTCTCCCTGATGTCCTGGAGCCAATGTTGATCCCTCAACCAACATATTATCTGGGTCATTATCACGCTGCTGTTTGTGGGAGCATGTTAAGTGCAAATTGGCTGATACATTTCCTACATTACAACAGTGACTACACTTCAAAAAGTACTTCATTGCCTGTAAAGTGCTTTGGTGTGTTCGGTGGTTATGGAATGCGCAATATCAGTGCAAGTGTTTCTTTCTCTGTTCACCTCACACACTCTCTCTGTGTCCACCTCACACACACACTCTCTGCCCACCACACACACTCTCTGCCCACCTCACACACTTTCTCTGTGTCCATCTCACTCACTCTCTCTGCCTCCTATCACTCACTTTCCCCTCTCAATAACAATAACTTGCATTTATATAAAAGCAAAATACTGCAGATGCTGGATATCTGAAATAAAAACAGAAAAATTCCAATTTATCCACATGGCAGCTGTTGATAATTCTGCATTTCCCATTTACACCTCTTCTAGACCCATCTTTTGTTTCTTTATACTTGTCCCATTACCATCTCCTTTTGTCTTTGTACGATCATACCTTTTGTCATTTTATCACTCCTGCTGTCCACCACATCACAGACCTTCCCTTTTGTTCTCTCCTCCCCTCTCCCTTTCCCTGGCCCTGCACTTGCTTAAAATCCATTACAACTTTTTCCAGTTCTGACAGAAGGTCATCGAATCAAACAACACACACACACAACATACACACACACATTATCTATCTCCAACAAGCAAGAGCCTTATCGCCACCCCTTGACATTTAACAGCATTACCATCGCCAAATCCCCCACCATAAACATCCTGGGGAGGGGAGTCACCATTGACCAGAAGCTTAACTGGACCAGCCACAGCAGGTCAGAGGCTGGGTATTCTGCGGCGAGTGTCTCACCTCCTGGAATCCCAAAACCTTTCCACCACTTACAAGGCACAAGTCAGGAGCGTGATGGAATACTCTCCACTTGCCTGGATGAGTGCAGCTCCAACAACAGTCGAAAAGCTCAACACCATCCAGGACAAAGCAACCTGCTTGCTTACACCCCATCCACCATCTTCAACATTCACTCCCTCCACCATCAGCGCACCGTGGCTGCAGTGTGTACCATCTACAAGATGCACTGCAGCAACTCGCCAAGGCTTCTTCGGCAGCACTTCCCAAACCCGCAACCTTTACCATTTAGAAGGGCAAGGACAGCATGCGCATGGGATACCATCACCTCCAAGTTCCCATCTAAGTTAGATACTATCCTAACTTGGAAATATATCAGCTGTTCCTTCATTGTCACTGGGTCAAAATCCTGGAACTCCCTCCCTAATAGCACTGTGAGAGAACCTTCAGTACACGGACTGCAGCGGTTCAAGAAGGCGGCTCACCACCATCTTCTCAAGGGCAATTAGGGAAGGGCAATAAATGCCAGCCTTGCCAACGACACCCACATCCCAGGAATTAATTAAGTCCCTGTTTATAGAGGGGCACAAACAAATGCCCAAAGGATTAAAAAAGAGAACGGGAAAGATAAATAATATTATTATTTAGCCATCAGGCCAGGTGCCTTATTGGCTCAGTGTGGGGACTGGAGTGATATGTACATGCAGTTTGCACTTATATTAACCTCACTATTTGGAGAATACAAGTCTTTTTATCCGTCTTTTGGATGAGATGTTAAACCGAGGCCCCGTCTGCCCTCTCAGGTGGACATAAAAGTTCCTCTGACACTATTCAAATAATAGCAGGGGAGTTCTCCTCGGTGTCCTGGGGCCAATATTTATCCATCAATCAACATCACTAAAAAACAGATTATCTGGGTCATTATCACATTGCTGTTTGTGGGAGCCTGCTGTGCACAAAGTGGCATTTTCTACATGACTACACTTCAAAAAGTACTTCATTGGCTGTAAAGCGCTTTGAAACGTCCGATGGTCGTGAAAGGCGCTATATAAATGCAAGACTTTCTTTATTGCACATAAAATGAAATCTGCATCCACAGCTGCCGAGTTTCACTTACTTAAAACGAAAAACAACTGGCTTAAAATATATGTGCTGAGGTCAAAATGCAAGGAATGCGAAATTTTATTTCTGCCTAACAATTCACCTATCAATGTAATAATCGCTTGAATAACAATGATAGATTGGCACAGTGGCAGGTCATGAACAATGTTAGACATTTAGATGAATGTCTTTTGGGGGCTAGTTGGGGCGGAACGTTCGAGCCGCGATACATTTCCCCCAGTTCGGACGCTGTTGACGATCGGAACCTGTCCGGCCAGGTTTAGGTTCCGGGTTGTGTTCCATTGGATCTGAGAGAACCAAGATCCGGAGGTCGGGTGTAGGATGTGAGGAGATGGACGGGGACAGCGGTCTGCATCGGCTGAAAGGTAAAAGGCCGAAGAATGTTTCCCGGGAGGGGCCCAGGCTGGGGGGGGGGCGAGGCTCTGGGGCCTTCACAGCTTGGGCCCCAAGGCCTGGGTTTTAACCCAACTCCCAGTTTCAGGTCAGGGCAGAGTTCCCAGCTGCCGGGGGAAAGAGTTTCAGTCAGATTATTGCACATCGCTTTTAGATAATACAATCCAACCATGTGCCCCCCTCATTCCTGCCCTCTGTTACCTCCAGACTTGACTATTCCAATACACTCCTGACTGGCCTCCCACGTTCTACCCGACGTAAACTAGAGGTCATCCAAAACTTGGCAGCCCCGTGTCCTAACTCGCACCAAGTCCCACTCACCCATCACCCCCTGTGCTCACTGCCCCGTGTCCTAACTCGCACCGAGTCCCGCTCACCCATCACCCCCTGTGCTCACTGTCCCATGTCCTAACTCGCACCGAGTCCCGCTCACCCATCACCCCCTGTGCTCACTGCCCCGTGTCCTAACTCGCACCGAGTCCCACTCACCCATCACCCCCTGTGCTCGCTGCCCCGTGTCCTAACTCGCACCCAGTCCCACTCACCCATCACCCCCTGTGCTCGCTGACCCCGTGTCCTAACTCACACCAAGTCCCGCTCACCCATCACCCCCTGTGCTCACTGCCCTGTGTCCTAACTCGCACCGAGTCCCGCTCACCCATCACCCCCTGTGCTCGCTGACCCCGTGTCCTAACTCGCACCGAGTCCCGCTCACCCATCACCCCCTGTGCTCGCTGCCCCATGTCCTAACTCGCACCAAGTCCCGCTCACCCATCACCCCCTGTGCTCACTGCCCCATGTCCCAACTCGCACCCAGTCCCGCTCACCCATCACCCCCTGTGCTCGCTGCCCCGTGTCCTAACTCGCACCCAGTCCCACTCACCCATCACCCCCTGTGCTCGCTGCCCTGTGTCCTAACTCGCACCCAGTCCCGCTCACCCATCACCCCCTGTGCTCGCTGCCCCGTGTCCTAACTCGCACCGAGTCCCGCTCACCCATCGCCCCCTGTGCTCGCTGCCCCGTGTCCTAACTCGCACCCAGTCCCGCTCACCCATCACCCCCTGTGCTCACTGCCCCGTGTCCTAACTCGCACCGAGTCCCGCTCACCCATCACCCCCTGTGCTCGCTGCCCCGTGTCCTAACTCACACCGAGTCCCGCTCACCCATCACCCCCTGTGCTCGCTGCCCCGTGTCCTAACTCGCACCGAGTCCCGCTCACCCATCGCCCCCTGTGCTCGCTGCCCCGTGTCCTAACTCGCACCCAGTCCCGCTCACCCATCACCCCCTGTGCGCACTGCCCCGTGTCCTAACTCTCACCGAGTCCCGCTCATCCATCACCCCCTGTGCTCGCCGACCTAAATTGGCTCCCGGTTAAGCAACGCCTCGATTTCAAAATTCTCCTTGTTTACAAATCCCTCCATGGCCCTCGCACTGACCACACTCGATCAGCTCCGCTGGGCAGGACCACATTGTTCGCATGCCAGACATGAGACTCCCAAAGCAAGCGCTCTACTCGGAACTCCTTCACGGCAAACAAGCCAAAGGGTGGGCAGCAAAAACATTACAAGGGACACCTTCAAAGCCTCCCTGATAAAATGCAACATCCCCACTGACACCTGGGGGTATCTGGCCAAGTGGAGGAAGTGCATCCGGGAGGGCGCTGAGCACCTCGAGTCTCATCGCCGAGAGCATGCAGAAACCAAGCGCAGGCAGCGGAAGGAGCGTGCGGCAAAGCTGACTCCCCCACCCACCCTCCCTTTCCCTCAACCACCCTCCCTTTCCCTCAACCACTGTCTGTCCCACCTGTGACAGAGACTGTGGTTCTTGTATTGGACTGTTCAGCCACCTAAGAATTCATGCTAAGAGTGGAAGCACGTCTTCCTTGTTTCTGTGGGACTGCCTATGATGATGAATCTCCTCCAGCCACCTCCCCCCCCTGAGATGCCTGCGCTCCTCTAATTCTGCCCTCTTGAGCATCCTTGATTATAATCACTCAACCATTGGTGTCCGTGCCTTCTGTTGCCTGGGCCCCAAGCTCTGGAACTCCCTCCCTAAACCTCTCCGCCCCTCTTTCCTCCTTCAAGACACTCTTTAAAACCGACCTCTTTGACCAAGCTTTTGGTCACCTGCACTAATTTCTACTTATGTGGCTCGGTGTCAAATTTTTCATCTTATAACACGCCTTGGGACGTTTCACTACGTTAAAGGTGCTATATAAATACAAGTTGTTGCATAATTAATAGAAACATTATTTTATTCGTAGGCCCACAAACACAAGATTTCTTGGAAATTGCTCCAACAGTTAATGATGCTTCTCCAGATGGTGTCACTCAGGAAGCCGACGCAATGATGGAAGAGATGTTCGTAACTGCCAGTGAGGGCTGTGCTGCCCCCAATCAGCAGAATCCGCCCGCTGCTCCTGCCTCGCCGGGAGAGGTTGCTGAGGCAGCTAAAAGGATGAAGGAGCTTTCCGACCAGCAGGAGGAAGATGCCATGGATGCTTCGCTGAACAGCCTGTTTCATACCATCGCCAGCAGCAAGGCTCAGATCAAGAGCCAGCAGAAGGACGAGCCTGACCTCGTGTATGACCAGAAGCTGGACATCGTCAAGGACCTTTTCTGGCGTAAGCCGGTGGTTTTCCTCGAACGCTTTCACAAAATCATCAAAGAAGAGCATCTGGTCTGTTTCAACCATTTAGCTGGCGATTACGAAGTTACTTTTTACTGTAAAGAAATTAGAAAGTCTTCAAGGAAGAAAACTGCTCGAACAAATGTTCGCAACAAGAGGTATGCGGCCCTGCAGCAGCTGATTAAAGGTGATGTGTAAAAAGGTGTTTTCCTTTTTTCCCGCCCCACTTTTAGGAAGGTGCTGCCTCTTTTATATAGGATATACAGCACAGAAACTTACAAGATTCTGAGGGGGCTGGTAGATGCAGAGAGGGGGAAATCGAGAACGAGGGGGCATAGTTTCAGAATAAGGGGTCGCCCATTTAAAACGGAGATGAGGAGGAATTTCTTCTCTGAGGGTCGTGAATCTTTGGACTTCTGTACCCCAGAGAGCTGTGGAGGCTGGGTCATTGAATATAATTAAGGTGGAGATAAACAGATTTTTGAACGATAAGGGAGTAAAGGGTTATGGGGAACGGGAAGGGAAGTGGAGTTGAGGCCAAGATCAGATCAGCCATGGTCTTATTGAATGGCGGAGCAGGCTCGAGGGGCCGAATGGCCGACTTCTGCTCCTATTGTGTTCTGTTTATGTTCATTCGGCCCAACCAGTCCATGCACCCGGTGTTTATGCTCCACTCGAGCACCTTGCCGGAGCTGGTCGCCCCTGCAGCATCTCCCCAGCAGTGCTTTATTTCTCACCAATAGTCAGTGAGAATCAGGGAGTAATTCAACCATGGAAGGCATCACACCTGAGCCCAATCTTACAGATACTGATAACAACAGTGTGATTTAGTTGGGAAGGTTCCCTTGGCTTTTTGTTGGGACGTTTACGCTTATATTGAGCTTTTAGTTTGATTGGACTGTATGTTTGTTTCTTATGTTAAAGGGGCACTTGCGCTGATTCTTGTTCGATGACCCTGGAGCAACCCAGTGTTTGGGTAAGACGGGGAACTTGCCATATGGTGAATCATGGGCACCAACCCCAATCTTAGAACATAAGAAATAGGAGTCGGCCATTCGGCCCCTCGAGCCTGCTCTGCCTTTCAATGAGATCACGGCTGATCTTCTACCTCAACTCCACTTTTTTGCACTATCCCCATATCCGTTGATTCCCTTAATATCCCCCAAATTATAGATCTCTGTCTAGAATATACTCAATGACTGAGCCTCCACAGCCCTCTGGGGCAGAGAATTCCAAAGATTCACCACCCTCTGAGTGAAGAGGTTTCTCCTCATCTCAGTCCTAACTGGATGACCCCTTATCCTGAGACTGTGACCCCTGGTTTTAGACTCTCCAGCCCTGGGGGAAACACCCTCCCTGCATCTACCCTGTCAAGCCCGGTAAGAATTTTAAATATTTTAATAAGATCACCTCTCATTCTTTTAAACTCTAGAGAATATCGGCCTTGTTTACTCAATCTCTACTCGTGGGACAATCCCCCCACCCCCATCCCAGGAATCAGTCTGGTGAACCTTCGACATGCTCCCTCTAAGGCAAGTATATCCTTCCTTGGGTCTTGCCTCTTCATGCCACAGAACACTGGCAGATTTCCAATAGCTCAGTAATTTAAGACGGTAGTTAGAAGCCAAAACCCTGGCTTTGTTCTGGTGTCACAAGCCTGGCGTTTCTTCAAAAATCCTTAACTGTGAAAAAGAGACGACTGACTAAGTACAGAACAGATTAAGCATCATATTTGACCCTGAACTGAGCTTTCGACCACACATCCGCAGCATATCTAAGACCACCTTATTTCCACCTCCGTAACATCGCTTGTCTCCGCCCCTGCCTCAGTTAATCCGTTGTTGAAGCCCTCGTCCATGTCTTTGTTACCTCCAGACTTGACTATTGTAATGCACTCCTAGCTGGCCTCCCACATTCTACCCTACGTAAACTAGAGGTGATCCAAAACTCAGCTGCCCCGTGTCCTAACTGGCACTGAGTCCCGCTCACCCATCACCCCCTGTGCTCGCTGACTTACATTGGCTTCTGGTTAAGCTACACCTCGATTTCAAAATTCTCATCCTTATTTTCAAATCCCTCCATGGTCTCGCCCCTCCCTATCTCTGTAATCTCCTCCAGCCCCACAACCCCCCCGAGATGTCTGCGCTCCTCTAATTCTGCCCTCCTGAGCATCCCTGATTATAATCGCTCAACCATTGGTGGCTGTGCCTTCTGCTGCCTGGGCCCCAAGCTCTGGAACTCCCTCCCTAAACCTCTCCGCCTCTCTACCTCTCTCTCCTCCTTCAGGACACTCCTTAAAACCTACCTCCGTCACCTGCGCTAATTTCTACTTATGCTTAGGCTCGGTGTCATTTTTTATCTTATATATTCCTGTGAAGCGCCTCGGGACGTTTCACTACGTTAAAGGCGCTATATAAATACAAGTTGTTGTTGTCATACCTCATACAAATGGTGGTGATCAGATCAGATGTTGAGCAAGGACACTTTAAACACAAGAATCGGCAGTCTCACCACATCCTGTTAACTTTTACAGCAGTGAGTTCCACATGAAGTGAAGATGATTGCACGTATACTTTAGTGTCAATAATGTCATTTTTCAGCAGTTTCTCCCCCCCACCCCACCCCACCCCCCCTAATTTTGATGAAGTTACGTGTATATCCATTTCCGAGGAAGGCAACAGTTTCCTTCTCTTTGTGTCAACATCAAGCACTTCCTGCAAAGATAGGATTTGAAGCTCCCTCTAATCTGTCTCAGCAATATTTCCCAACTCCTCCAAATGCTCCAAGTCAGCTTGCTAGTTTTGTATCTGATATTTGCTAGTTTTATTGCTGTAGATTTGTATCCAGTAAGAATGGAGATTAAATTCTTCCTCTGTATCTTTCAACTAACATCCTTGTCATTAACAAAAGAATGGAGACATTTGTCTCATCCTGTGGGCTGGATTCAAAACCAGATGTTGGATTTGAATGATGTTATAACCCACTGCTTCAGCTAACCTCCTGTTTCACAACGATTTATAAATAGTTTATCTTCACACCTGGTTAGAACCCACTTGTGTCCCCCTCTATCCTACTGCAGCCCGTAGACCAGATTGCATGTAGGCTCAGTCTTTCTCACCATGTCAGCCGTGGCTCAGTGGGCAGCACTCTCGCCTCCGAGTCAGAAGGTCGTGGGTTCAAGTCCCACTCCAGGGACTTGAGCACAAAAATCTAGGCTGACACTCCCAGTGCAGTGCTGAGTGAGTGCTGCACTGTCAGAGGGGCTGTTTTTCAGTTAAACCGAGGCCCCGTCTGCTCTCTCAGGTGGATGTAAAAGATCCCAGGGCCACTATTTTGAAGAAGAGCAGGGGAGTTATCCCCCGTGTCCTGGCCAATATTTATCCCTCAATCACCGTAACAAAAAACAGATTATCTGGTCATTATCCCATTGCTGTTTGTGGGAGCTTGCTGTGCGCAAATTGGCTGCCGCGTTTCCCACATTACAACAGTGACTACACTCCAAAAGTACTTCATTGGCTGTAAAGCACTTTGAGACGTCCGCTGGTCATGAAAGGCATATAAATGCAAGTCTTTCTTTCATGCTGTTCTTTTTTTAAAAAATGTAAGTTGCCAGAAGAAAAGACAAAGTAGATTAATTTTAACTTCTCCCTTTGCCTGTCCAAATAAAACATGCAGTGGTCTGGTTTAAGAAGCTGTTTCCTGCCTCCTGGTTCTTGCTTGTAACTAATTGCTAAGGGATGCTACGCAGAGCTTTTCTTTTTGGGCATGGGGACTAACTGCAGCAGCTCCTTCCCCTCTATCTGTGTGTGAATATTTACATTCAGAAACTTGGGAGAAGTGAGAGAAGATTGCAGCACAGAAGGGGCTCAAACGGCCCATTTGGTCTGTGCCGGCTCCTTAACGAGAAAGGCCAGAATTGGAGGAGCGCCGAGATCTTGGCGAGTGTAGGGCTGGAGTAGGTTTCAACTCACGGGGGAGGATTTTCCGGCCCCTTTGCGCTCCGTTTATCGCCCCGGAGCAGCGGCAATGGCGGCGGTGAGGTCTTCTGGGCCGGTGGTCAGCCTTCCAGTGTCCCGCGGGGGTTTCCGGGGCTGGTTTAACGGCGGCGCGGAGCAGTACCGCCCGGAAGAGCTGCACCAGTGTGCAATGTCCCTGGTTGCAACACCGGCGCGGTTCTTGACTCCGGCCTAGCCCGCAGAGCCCGCATGGGAAAACGGGCGGGGAACCTACATCGCCGGCAGGGAGGTAAGTAATGCCGTCCAAGGTAAGTGCGATTGTGCTTTCTCTTAATGTTTTTTTTGCAGTTTATATTGTGGTGGCGGTGGCAATGTTTTGGGAATTTTTTGTGGGGTTTTATTCAGGTTTTTTTTTCTTCCCAGGCATCTCTGGGAGCGTGCCCGGCTCTTTAGCTCGGGAGTTTCCCACGTTAACGCCCCAAGAGAGGTGTACAACGCCTCCCTTAGTGCTGCACCCCACACTCGGAGCCCAGCTGCCCAATGTTACTGACTGAGGCGCAAACTTTACCACCCCGAAATCATCAAAACCGAAAATCCATCCCTAGATCTGCTCTTCCCTGAAAAGATGCAATGGCCTATGCCTCAACTAATCTCTATGGCAAAACATCTCAATGCTCTAACAACTTTCTGCGCAGAGAAATTTCTCTTAACCTCTGCTCCCTCACTGTTAGTGACAGCCATGATCATATTGAATGGTGGTGCACTCGAAGGGCCGAATGGCCGACAACTGCTATTTTCTATTGAATTGATGACTCCTCATCATTGACTCACCAACCAGAAGAAATAGTCTTTTCCCAATCACTCTGATATCCTTCAAGTAATTTAAAAAAAACCTCTATTAAATCTCCTCTTGGCCTTCTTTGCTCCAGTGAAGATAGTTTTAGTCTATTTTTCATTCTGTTCCTTATGTTGTTTGACTGCTTCAAACTCACCCATATTTTTCCTCCTCCTTTCCAGAAAGTGCTGGAGTATCATAGAATCATAGAAATTTTCAGCACAGAAGGAGGCCATTTCGGACCATCATGTCCGCGCCGGCCGACCAAGAGCTACCTAGCTTAATCCCACTTTCCAGCTTAATCCCACTTTCCAGCTCTGGGTCCGTAGCCCTGTAGGTTACGGCACTTCAGGTGCACGTCCAAGTACTTTTTAAATGTGGTGAGGGTTTCTGCCTCTACCACCCTTTCAGGCAGTGAGTTCCAGACCCCCACCGCCCTCTGGGTGAAGACATTCCCCCTCATATCCCCTCTAAACCTTCCCCCAAATTACTTTAAATCTATGCCCCCCTGGTTGTTGACCCCTCTGCAAAGGGAAACAGATCCTTCCTATCCACTCTATCTCAGCCCCTCATAATTTAATACACCTCAATCAGGTCTCCCCTCAGCCTCCTCTGTTCCAAAGAAAACAACCCAGCCTATCCAATCTTTCCCCATCGCTAAACTTCTCCGGTCCAGGCAACATCCTCGTAAATCTCCTCTGTACCCTCTCCAGTGCAATCACATCTTTCAGTATCCTTACAGTAAAGGCAACAGCTTTTCAGTCCGATGTTTAACCCCAAGACTGCTTCAACCCCACCCATATTTTTCCTCCTCCTTTCTAGAAAGTGCTGGAGTATCATAGAATCATAGAAATTTACAGCACGGAAGGAGGCCATTCGGCCCATCGTGTCCGCGCCGGCCGACAAACGGCTACCCAGCTTAATCCCACTTTTCAGCTCTCGGTCCGTAGCCCTGTTGGTTACGGCACTTCAAGTGCACATCCAAGTATTTTTTAAATGTGGTGAGCGTTTGTGCGAGCCTTGTGTTTGTTATGTGCGAGCCTTGACTGTGAATATCTGACCAGTAACAGTGAGCTTTACCCAATTATTTGGACCTTTCCCACGCTGTCCTGCTCATTAATAGGATTCAGAGCAAATTCAAAAACTTATCACTTCAGCAATTGAGATTAAACGTGGGTCTTCCAATAGTTTTGCAGCATTCCTTATAATTCAGAAGCAGTCTTCATCTCTCAAATAAAAGAAACACGAACTTGCATTTCTATAGCCCCTTTCACGACCTCGGAATGTCCCAAAGTGTTCGAAGAGCAACAAAGGGCAATAAAAAATAGACAAACTATTTTCACTGGAGTAGGGAAAGCTAAGCGGAGATTTAATAAAGTGTTTTTAAAGTTACATGAAGGGGTTTACAGCCAATGAAGTACTTTTGAAGTTTTAGAAACTCAGCACCAATTTGCACACAGCAAGATCCAACAAACAGCAAGGAGATAATGATCAGATAATCTGTTTTAGTGATGTTGATAAATATTGACCAGGACACCAGGCAGAACTCCCCTGCTCTTTGAAATAGTGGCTGTGAATCTTTTAGGTCCTCCTGAGGGGGCAGACTGGGCTTCAGTTTAACATCTTATCCGAAAGACGGCATCTCCGACAGTGCAGCGCTCCCTCAGTACTGTCCTTCCGACAGTGCAGCACTCCCTCAGTACTGTCCCTCCGACAGTGTGGCGCTCCCTCAGTACTGTCCCTCCGACAGTGCGGCGCTCCCTCAGTACTGTCCCTCCGACAGTGCAGCACTCCCTCAGTACTGTCCCTCCGACAGTGCAGCACTCCCTCAGTACTGTCCCTCCGACAGTGCAGCACTCCCTCAGTACTGTCCCTCCGACAGTGCAGCACTCCCTCAGTACTGTCCCTCCGACAGTGCAGCACTCCCTCAGTACTGTCCCTCCGACAGTGCAGCACTCCCTCAGTACTGTCCCTCCGACAGTGCAGCGCTCCCTCAGTACTGTCCCTCCGACAGTGCAGCACTCCCTCAGTACTGTCCCTCCGACAGTGCGGCGCTCCCTCAGTACTGTCCCTCCGACAGTGTGGCGCTCCCTCAGTACTGTCCCTCCGACAGTGCAGCACTCCCTCAGTACTGTCCCTCCGACAGTGCAGCACTCCCTCAGTACTGTCCCTCCGACAGTGCAGCACTCCCTCAGTACTGTCCCTCCGACAGTGCAGCGCTCCCTCAGTACTGTCCCTCCGACAGTGCAGCACTCCCTCAGTACTGTCCCTCTGACAGTGCAGCACTCCCTCAGTACTGTCCCTCCGACAGTGTGGCGCTCCCTCAGTACTGCCCCTCCGCTAGTGCAGCGCTCCCTCGGCGCCGCCCCTCCGACAGTGTGGCGCTCCCTCAGTACTGCCCCTCCGACAGTGCAGCACTCCCTCTGCACTGCACTGGAACGTCAGCCTAGATTTTGTGCTCCAGTCTCTGGTGAACGCACCAATAGATGTCTTTGCTGATGCTGCCCTTTGTCTTTCCCCTGCAGACGGGGAGTATTTCAGCGACGAGCAGATGCGAACTCGAGATCCGCTGCTTTACGAACAGTATATTAGACAGTACATGACGGAGGAGGAGCTGTTAGCTCAGAGCAGCAAGAACCTGGGCAACGCCATGTGTCTGTCTGACCTGCTGATGAGCACTTACCAGGAAAAGATGGTGCAGGAAAGGCTGCAGTGGCAGCAGGAACGGGAGGATGCCTGTGTGGAGGAGGAAGAGGATGATGAGGAGGAAGGTGTGTTTCTATCCTGGGGTTAGATGTTTCCGTAAAAGAAAAATTTTGACGATTGTGTGTGAAACATTATAATTTTATGTCACTCGCCTTTATTGCTAAATTGTTCCCCTTCTCTGAAGGCAGTGACTCGTGCTGAGGTATGGTATCACAGGTCTGTGCACAAGAGGCTATTCATCAGGTGTTAAGTCCAGACGTAAATGTTGGCAGGCTATTTGAGTGTGGGAGGCATCACAGCAGAGCCTGATCCTGTCCTTGTCGAGTGTTGATTGGATAGCAATCAGGAGCAGCCAGCCCTATTTGAATAGGGGTATGGTAGCATAGTGGTTATGTTACTTGACTAGTGATCCAGATGCCTGGACTAATGATCTTGTGGCATGAGTTCAAATCCCACCATGGTAGCTGGGGAATTTAACATTCAATAAGATAAATTTGTTGGTAATGGTGACCATGAAATTGCCGGATTGTTGTAAAAACCCATCCGGTTCACTGATGTCCTTTAGGGAAGGAAATCTGCCGCCCTTACCCGGTCTGGGCTATATGTGACTCCAGACCCACAGCAATGCATAGAAACATAGAAAATAGGTGCAGGAGTAGGCCATTCGGCCCTTCGAGTCTGCACCGCCATTCAATATGATCATGCAACTTCAGTACCCCATTCCTGCTTTCTCTCCATACCCCTTGATCCCTTTAGCCGTAAGGGCCACATCTAACTCCCTTTTGAATATATCTTAACGAACTGGCCTCAACAACTTTCTGTGGTAGAGAATTCCACAGGTTCACAATTCTCTGAGTGAAGAAATCTCTCCTCGTGCGGTTGACTCTTAATTGCCCTCTGAAATGGCAGCTTACCGTCTTCTCTAGGGCAATTGGGGATGGGCAATAAATGCCGGCCTTGCAGGCGATGCCCACAGCCTGTGAATGAAATAAATCCTTCGATCTCAGATACTGGGGTCAAATGTGGCACCCGCTACTGATGGGTGACATTAGCCAACTGACCTAGGGCTTGCTCGGTCACCCTGGGGTTGGAGGGACATTTTGACAGAGGACTCTTGGCCTGGCTACAGGCAGTCCCGTTGAGAGCAATTTGGGGCCGCATTATTTTGCCACCTTTGGGATACACAAACCTATAGGCCCAACTTTGATGCCTATGAGTTCAATTTCAAAATCTGCTGCAGATTTATAATATGGAATTTAGGAAACAGTTTCATGATTTGGATAAATGAAAGTTTATGTAACAGGGAAAGGACGTGTAGTGCCTGAAAATCTAAAATTCTGCGTGTTATATTACTGATGTGGATTCACAGAGTAATTTAATTAACCCTACACACCACATGAATAGCTCTGATATACATGAAATTTAACTTAGTTATTTTCTATTAAACAAATACAGCAATAAATTGAATTTAAATAAACAAGCTCGGGGTCTGGGTATCCACGTTCCCCTCGCCCTCCCCCTCCCCCTCCCCCTCCCCCATCAGCACTGGCTTCAGGTCTCTGGTTCTTTTGCTTTTCCCAGAAGGTTCGGGGAGGGGAGCAAGTATAGGGGAGTGGGGGGGGGGGGGGGGAGCAGTGTTGGTGGGTGCTCAGGGAAGGGATATGCCAATCGATGATAGGAGACCGTGTATGGGCCCGATGGCCCTTCCCCCGCCCCCCCCTCCCATTCCGGAGAAAGTGGCTATCATCCACCAATCAAGCAGTCTGTATCTTGGATGATGTTGAACTTCGAGTGTTGTTACGTCAGGCAGTGGTGAGTGCTCCGTCACACTCCTGACTTCAGCCTTGCAGATTGTGGGGAGGTATATCCCGTATTTATAAGGAATCAGGTTTCCTGGGTCATTGAAAAAAGACTCTGGGTGAGGTAATTTCCAAAGAAGGAACTAGTGACTGTAAATTTACGGTATATCCTGCGCAAGCTTTGAATTTATTCCAATTTTCTCTCCTGAAGGAACCTGACTGTTGCTGTGGTTTGGCTTCATGGGTGTCCTCAGCCCTCCGGCACTGAGTGTCAGCCGGCCATTCAACTATGGAAACCTCGCAGCCGAGCGCGAATGATTCCGACCTCCACGTGTGCGCTCGTTTTCCAGCCCTGAGTCCGGAATGAGAATCCTGGGCTTTTTGTTTATTACCTTCCCGAGCCCAGAGGCTTTGACCCCAGCCACAACGGCCCAGCTGCAGCCACAGGCTGAGCTCCGTGAGCTCGGCGCGGACTTGGGAACGAATCTGGGATCTCCTGTTCCAGCTGGTTTCATGCTGCTTCTGCATGAGGGCTTTATCCGGACCGTCGGGAGAGGGGTGGGTGGGGAGCTCTGTGTAATAACCTTTTGAGTTTTGCGTTGTGTCTTGTGACACTGCCACCCCTGTTTCCACATAGAGGACAACACGGAGTCTAAAGCTGCAGACTGGGTGCCCAGTGAGGATGAGAAGACCATGCTGAGGGAGGAATTTGTGAGCCGCATGCACCAGCGCTTCCTGGACGGGGAGGATGGAGACTTCGATTACAGGTGACCATTATTTAGCATCATGAATCATACAGCACAGGAGGCCGCCATTCGGCCCATCGTGTCAGTACCGGTTCTTTGAAAGAGCGATCCAATTGGTCCCACTCCTTTGTTGATTAATTGTCTGGTTTTAATCCAAACTCTGATCCGAACACATTCCTCCTTGCAGACAATATTCTTCTTGTGTCAGCCGTGGCTCAGTGGGCAGCACTCTCGCCTCTGAGTCAGAAGGTTGTGGGTTCAAGTCCCACTCCAGGATCTTGAGCTACAAAAAAAAATCTAGGCTAACACTCCCAGTGCAGTGCTGAGGGAGCGTCGCACTGTCAGAGGGGCAGTACTGAGGGAGTGCCACACTGTCGGAGGGCCGCACTGTCGGAGGGGTAGTACTGATGGAGCGCCGTATTGTCGGAGGGGCAGTACTGAGGGAGTGCCGCACTGTCGGAGGGGCAGTGCTGAGGGAGTGTCGCACTGTCGGAGGGGCGGTACTGAGGGAGTGTCACACTGTCGGAGGGGCAGTACTGAGGGAGCGCCGCACTGTCGGAGGGGCAGTACTGAGGGAGCGTCGCCCCTATCAGAGGGGCAGTACTGAAGGAGCGCCGCAATGTCGGAGGGGCAGTGCTGAGGGAGCGGCGCACAATCGGAGGGGCAATACTGAGGGAGCGCCGCAATGTCAGAGGGGCAGTACTGAGGGAGCGCCGCACTGTTGGAGGTGCCGTCTTTTGGATGAGACGATAAACCGAGGCCCCGTCTGCTCTCTCAGGTGGATGTAAAAGATCCCACGGCCACTATTGGCAGAAAAGCAGGTGAGTTCTCCAAGGTGTTCTGGGGCCAATATTTATCCCTCAATCAACATCATAAAAAAAGATGATGATCTGGACATTATCACATTGCTGTGTGTGGGAGCTTGCTGTGCGCAAATTGGCTGCCGCGTTTCCTACATTACAACAGTGACTACACTCCAAAAGTCCTTCATTGGCTGTAAAGCGCTTTGGGACGTCCGGTGGTCGTGAAAGGCGCTATATAAATCCAAGTCTTTCAAGATTGCCGCTTTTCTCTCCCACAACCATTCTTGTCTCTGTTGATACCACAGTGATTAGTGCCTCTTTGAATTTTCCCCTCTTGTTCCTCCTGTGTTCATCACCTCAGACTCTCATATAGAATTGAAAAGTAGGGAAGTTATGCTAACCCGGTATGGAACCTTGGTTAGACCACACTTGGAGCACTGCGTACAGTTCTGGTCGCCATATTATAAAAAGGATATAGAGGCACTGGAGAGGGTGCAGAGCCGATTTACGAGGATGATACCAGAAATGCGAGGGTATACATATCAGGAAAGGATGAACAGGCTGGGTCTTTTTTCTCTTGAAAAAAGAAGGCTGAGGGGTGACCTAATAGAGGTCTTTAAAATGATGAAAGGTAGAGTGGCTGCAGAGAGAATATTTCCACTTGTAGGGAAGAGCATAACTAGAAGCCATCAATATAAGATAGTCACCAAGAAATCCAATAGTGAATTCAGAAGAAACATCTTTACCCTGAGAGTGGTGAGAATGTGGAACTCGCTACACCCCTCCCCTGGTGCCCAGCTCAACTACCCCACAATGGAGTCCCTGCAGCTGCCAACCAATGGGATTCAGCCTGCAAAAGCTCGTTCCTGTCCCTCCAATTTCAATTCGAACTATAAAATCAGTGAAATCATAGAAATTATAGCAGTGATGGAGTCCATTTGCTTCATTGCTGAAGCGAATAGTATCGATGCATTTAAGGGACGGTTAGATATACACATGAGGGAGAAGGGAATAGAGGGTTACGCTGATAGACTTAGATGGGGAAAGCTGGGAGGAGACTCGAGTGGAGCATAAACGCCGGCCTGGTTGGGCTGAATGGCCTGTTTCTGTGCCGTATATCCGATGTAATCCTGAACTTCCAAAATAGTTAAACTCTATCTCCTTCAGGGTTCCTCCTCTCCTACCATCTACAGGTGTTTGAAACCCCAATTGCTTGTCTCCTGAACACCACTCTAGATTTACCACATCTGCTGTCTTGTAAAATGATATCCAGCACTTTAGCACTGGCCCCTGACCTCATTTTTTTTTAAAACACGTTATTATTTGCAATCTCTGTACTCTGGTCCATTTTATTTAAAAAAAAACTGCTTGTCAGATTTTGTCTACAGCCTTGAAAATAATCTTTTAGATTAACCAAAAAGAAACTGCTTATCATTTCACTGCTGCAGCAACAGTGTAATTTGGTGAGCTGGCTTGGCATGCTCATGTCTCTGAAACAGTGTGGGGCGTTTCTATGTTAAATCAGCCGTGGCTCAGTGGGTGGCACTCTCGCCTCTTAAGTCGCAGGGTTGTGGGTTCAGGGCTGACACTCCAGTGCAGTACTGAGGGAGCACTGCACTGCGGAGATTTTGGGTGAGACGTTAAACCCCGTCTGTTTTCTCAGGTGGACGTAAAAGATCCCATGGCGCTTTTCAAAGAAGACCAGGGGTGTTCGCCCTGGTGTCTTGGCTAATATTAATCCCTCAACCAATAGCTAAAACAGATTATTTGATAATTATCCCATTGTTGTGGGAGCTTGCTGTGTGCAAATTGGATGCCGCGTTTCCTACATTGCAACAGTGACCACACTTCAAAAAAGTACTTCATTGGCTGCAAAGCGTTTTGGGAAGAAAGAAAAGGACACACATTTCTATAGCGCCTTTCACGACCACCGAACGTCTCAAAGCACTTTACAGCCAATGAAGTACTTTTGGAGTGTAGTCACTGTTGTAATGTGGGAAACGCGGCAGCCAATTTGCACACAGCAAGCTCCCACAAACAGCAACGTGATAATGACCAGATCATCTGTTTTTGTTATGTTGATTGAGGGATAAATATTGCCCAGGACACCGGGATAACTCACCTGCTCTTCTTCGAAATAGTGTCATGGGATCTTTTACACCCACCTGAGAGAGCAGACAGGGCCTCGGTTTAACATCTCATCCGAAAGACAGCACCTCCGACAGTGCAGCACTCCCTCAGCACTGCCCCTCCGACAGTGCGGCACTCCCTCAGCACTGCCCCTCCGACAGTGCGGCACTCCCTCAGCACTGCCCCTCCGACAGTGCGGAACTCCCTCAGTACTGCTCCTCCGACAGTGCGGAACTCCCTCAGTACTGCTCCTCCGACAGTGCGGCACTCCCTCAGTACTGCCCCTCCGAAAGTGCGGCACTCCCTCAGTACTGCCCCTCCGACAGTGCGGAACTCCCTCAGTACTGCTCCTCCGACAGTGCGGCACTCCCTCAGCACTGCCCCTCCGACAGTGCGGCGCTCCCTCAGCACTGCCCCTCCGACAGTGCGGCGCTCCCTCAGCGCTGCCCCTCCGACAGTGCGGCGCTCCCTCAGCGCTGCCCCTCCGACAGTGCGGCGCTCCCTCAGCGCTGCCCCTCCGACAGTGCGGCGCTCCCTCAGCGCTGCCCCTCCGACAGTGCGGCGCTCCCTCAGCGCTGCCCCTCCGACAGTGCGGCGCTCCCTCAGCGCTGCCCCTCCGACAGTGCGGCGCTCCCTCAGTGCTGCCCCTCCGACAGTGCGGCGCTCCCTCAGCACTGCCCCTCCGACAGTGCGGCGCTCCCTCAGTGCTGCCCCTCTGACAGTGCGGCGCTCCCTCAGTACTGCCCCTCCGACAGTGCGGCGCTCCCTCAGCGCTGCCCCTCCGACGGTGCGGCACTCCCTCAGCGCTGCCCCTCCCTCAGTACTGCACCGAGAGTGTCAGCCTGGGTTTTTATGCTCAAGTCCCTGGAGTGAGACTTGAACCCACGACCTTCTGACTCGGAGGCGAGTGCTGCCCACTCGGCTATGGCTGAGGTCTTGAAAGGCACTATATAAATGCAAGTCTTTCTTTCCACATTTGCCATTGATTCGCTGTCTGGGTTCACGCAGGAGTCATCGCCACTTGGGCAAGATTGCAGATCACGGGACTTTACCCCGGCCCGGCGTTGGCGGGCTCAGCCCGGCGTTTACCGGCAGGGGAATTGGACAAAAGTAAACTCTGTTTAGGAAACCTCGGTAATGCTTCCTGTTGTTTAAAACCCATTCTGCTTTCAGCACTGTCGATGACAACCCAGATTTTGACAACCTTGACATCGTGAATCGTGATGAAGAGGAGAAGTACTTTGACGAGGAAGAGCCAGTGGAAATTGAAGATATGGAGTTGGACAGGGAATGACAGGATTCCAACATTCTTCAATTTATGTGTGTGTGTTTTTTTACAATTTTAGGTTTAACAGCGTGTCCAAACTTTTCTTTGTTTCTTAGGGACTGTTAGAGAAGGTCGGGGTAGTTTTGTGTACGTAACATATCACCAAACCAAGAAATCATAAATCTTTCCTCGTTTCCCCATACTTTTAAAGTACTGTTTATTTGGCCACGGTTCCTGTTCTAGACTCAATTTTTAAAAATTATATGTGCAAAGGAAGATGCAGTCGCTAACAGACATGAATTGGATTCCCCCTGGTGGCTCAGAGGGGAATTGCACCACTTAGCCACAGAGACCTGCTTCCTGTTTTGATTCCTGATCCGTGTGGTACTGGCTGCGGGAAGGATTGGCCCTTGCACCTCTAGGGGAGGGAGGGTTAAAATCAGCCAGCGTTCCCGCACCTAGTCGCTTTCCAGAGCCCTCTGTTATGTGCGAATGTTTGGTGAAGCCAGGATTGAGCTCAGACACGAAGCCCCCCACAGTTGAATATCCCACCAACCCGGTTTCTGGATTGAAAGCACGTGTAATCGTAATGTTGGTATTGTTTTACCCTGTGAAACAAGAGCATCTCTCTGACACTGCTGAGCTCCATCATTTCTGTAAACCAGTTCCCTCACAGTTTTGGTTGAAAATATATATGGGAGAAAAAAAAACCTGGAAAAGGGCAAAGGAGTCCGCGCACTCCTCTCCTGAAGGTACTGGCTCTTGGGTACCCGCTACCCTCTGGTATTTCATCCAAGTGGCCATTCTTCCCCTAGCTGGTGATGTGCCACCAGGCTGATTGATTAGGGAGAGCATGACAGCTGAATCCTGACCTGGAGTTCTCTTGGGCAGTTTCCACCAGGGATCATTGGATGGCAATCAGAGTCGGAAACCTCGGTACCCTGGGATCACCGACGGTTACGTCCTTGCCTGTAGTGCCCCTGCTCAGGTCCGCTAACTTGGGATAACCCAGGGGCTTTCTCATCTGTGTGGCCTATTACATCACTGGGTGTGCGCTGTACAAACCACAGCGAGAGTAATGATGGATGGATATCCCAGTGACACGACACATTAATACCTCGATGCACCGTATCGTGAGTGGCCGAATTCAGCGTAGCCACGGCAACCCCCTTGCGCGGCAAATTTCTGATCTCTAATGCACTGCGAGGGGGAAGTGGCAAAGAGCTGGAGCCTCCAACCCCCACGAGGGACAGTGCGTCACACAGCCCCTCCTTGCAAACAGTTACAAAGCAGCATTGCCGCATGGTCGGGGGACAGGGAGCTCCCCCTCTTCTGGTTAGTGATGGAGCTGCAAAGCTCCTGGAAGGGAAATAAGAAAGTGGGAACTAATGGGAAAGCTCCCTGCTTTAAGAAAAGCCACAGCCCTGATCAGTAAGGCGTTAATTATTTTGGGTCTCATCTGACTCACTGACCTGGCATTACCAGTTTTTCTTTCTATGTCTAAAAGCGCGCTGCATAGAATTAACATTACTAATCACCAACCAGCTTTTTAAACTATTTTTGAGGGATTCAAATGACTTCCATGAAATGTTTTACTTTTTACTATTAATCCTGTTGCAATTTTCCCCCCATTTTAACCACTGTCTACAGTGGGAGGGAAGGGAGAGGGCGAAGATTGCCCCGTTGTATAAACTAAGAATGGCAATCTGTTGCACGAAATGTCTGTGGATTCCTTGTTGGATAGTCGAAAGGGGCTTCGTATGTTGTTGTAGGCTGCCTTCCTATTTTTAGTAACTAGACATGATTTTTACAGTAATCCAGGTGTGAATGATGGGGTACGGTAGTGCAGTGGGTTATGTTACCGGACTAGTAATCCAGAGAACTCAAGTTAAAATCCCAGTTTGAGAATTTTAATTTAAAATTTCATAAATAAACTGGTATGAAGCTGTCAGAGTGACGCTAAAAACCCAGCTGGTTCACTAATGTCCTTTTTAGGGAAGGAAATCTGCCGCCCTTACCCGGTCTGGCCGATATGTGACTCCAGACAGCAATGTGGTTGATTCTTAACTGCCTGCCTGAAGTCGCCCAGCAAGCCCCTCCGTTGCATCAAACTGCTACCAGTGGTTCGCAAAATAGGCCCACACACCATCTTCTCAAGGCCACAAGGGATAGGCCTTGCCAGTGATGTCCACATCCTGAGAGTGATTTTTTTTTAAGCAACCCAGTAGACTATCCTGTTGTGACTCACACTGCCTAGTCTCTCACAGGTCGAGAGTAGCCACTTTCACCAGTGCCTGGGGAACAGTAGCCCAGTAACAGAGGAGGAAGGAAGAAGGGGAGTTAAGATTTTCTTGAAATTGTTTTATTTAGTCTTCAAAATGTCTGTCTTTAATGGGGAGGCAGCATATCCTAATCCTCCAAATTATAAGATTTTTTTCCTTGTGTTGAAGAAAGCTGGGATATTGTTTTACATACGTTCTGATTTACAGAGATTAAAATAAAAAGCTTTCCAAAATAACAGTTTCTCAGTCTTCCTGCATATGCCTTTCTGCATCTACTTTGGACCAACACACTTTTCATTACTGAAAGTGCAGGGATCATACCAACTCCTCCAAAGCCGTCTCTTATTTTTTTTAGATTTATTTTAGGAACTTGAAAGAAATGTAATGTTGTAGACTACTGCCCCCTGGATGGAGACTCCTCAATTGTGGCTGCACTAATTCTAGATTCAGTATTCACTAACAGATTGGAAGGTATAACAACATCATCTATGATGTAGAAACATAGAAAATAGGTGCAGGTGTAGGCCATTTGGCCCTTCGAGCCTGCACCACCATTCAATAAGATCATGGCTGATCATTCACCTCAGTACCCCTTTCCTGCTTTCTCTCCATACCCCTTCATCCCTTTAGCTGTAAGGGTCATATCTAACTCCCTCTTGAATATATCCAATGAACTGGCCTCAACAACTCTCTGCGGTAGAGAATTCCACAGGTTAACAACTCTCTTAGTGAAGAAGTTTCTTCTCATCTCAGTCCTAAATGGCTTACCCCTTATCCTTCGACTGTGTCCCCTGGTTCTGGACTTCCCCAACATCGGGAACATGCTTCCTGCATCTAACCTGCCCAGTCCCGTCAGAATTTTATATGCTTCTATGAGATCCCCTCTCATCCTTCTAAACTCCAGTGTATACAGGTCCAGTCGATCCAGTCTCTCCTCATATGTCAGTTCAGCCATCCCAGGAATCAGTCTGGTGAACCTTCGCTGCACTCTCTCAATAGCAAGAATGTCCTTCCTCAGATTAGGAGACCAAAACTGAACACAATATTCCAGGTGAGGCCTCACTGTACAACTGCAGTAAGACCTCCCTGCTCCTGTACTCAAATCCCCTAGCTATGAAGGCCAACATACCATTTGCCTTCTTCACCATCTGTTGTACCTGCATGCCAACTTTCAATGACTGATGTACCATGACACCCAGGTCTTGTTGCACCTCCCCTTTTCCTAATCTGTCGCCATTCAGATAATATTCTGCCTTCCTGTTTTTGCCCCCAAAGTGGATAACCTCACATTTATCCACATTATACTGCATCTGCCATGCATTTGCCACTCACCTAACCTGTCCAAGTCACCCTGCAGCCTCTTAGCGTCCTCCTCACAGCTCACACCGCCACCCAGTTTAATATCATCTGCAAACTTGGCGATATTACACTCAATTCCTTCATCTAAATCATTAATGTATATCGTAAATAGCTGGGGTCTCAGCACTGAGCCCTGCAGCACCCCACTAGTCACTGTCTGCCAGTGGCTCAGTGGGTAGCACCCTCGCCTCTGTGGTTGTGGGTTCAAGCCTCACTCCGGGGACTTGAGCACAAAAATCTAGGCTGACACTCCAATGCAGTGGGAGCTCTGTACTGTCGGAGGTGCTATCTCTCAGATGAGATATTAAACCGAGGCCCCTTCTGCTCTCTCAAGTGGACGTAAAATATCCCATGGCACTATTTTGAAGGAGAGTTCTCCCCGGTGTCCTGGGGCCAATATTTGTCCCTCAATCAATATAACAAAAACAGATTATCTGGTCATTGTGCCATTGTTGTTTATGGGAGCTTGTTGTGTGCAAATTGGCTGCCGCCAATTTCCTACATTACAACTGTGACTACATTTGAAAAAGTACTTCATTGACTGTAAAGTGATTTGAGAGGCCTGAAGGTGTGAAAGGCGCTACAGAAATGCAAGTCTTTCTTTCTGTTAGTGCTAAAGTAATGCCCCATTGTCTTTCATGATAGCAGATCACGAAGAGAAAGCTTTGAGTATAAATTATAACCAGTGCCACTGGATAACAGCAAAAAATCAAATTCTGTTATTACATAGAATGGCAGCTTTTTTTTCGAGTGTTTTGGGGATTGTGTTCTGTGATTCCATCCATGTGTGAATAACCAGTTGCCTAATCCATAATACACTAAGGTACTTCGAATTCCTAGTCATTGATTTACAGTGACCGAATAAGTTAAATTTTAGTTTTCATTGCTGTGGTATTCCATACCTCAGGAGCCTATTATCAGCAAGGGCAGACATCAATGACGAGGTCCAGTGCACCAGCACAGCCTTCGGCTGCCTGAGGAAGAGCGTGTTCGAAGTTCAGGCCCTCAAATCTGACACCAAGCTCATGGTCTACAGGGCTGTAATGATACCTGCCCTCCTGTATGGCTCAGAGACGTGGACCATATACAGTAGACACCTCAAATCGCTGGAGAAATACTACCAACCATGTCTTGCAAATCCCCTGGGAGGACAGACGCACCAACGTTAGCGTCCTCGATCAGGCCAACATCCTCAGCATTGAAGCACTGACCACACTCAATCAGCTCCGTTGGGTGGGTCATATTGTTCACAAGCCAGATGCAAGCGCTCTACTCGGAACTCCAACATGGCAAGCAAGCCCCAGGTGGGCAGAGGAAACGTTTCAAGGACACTCTCAAAGCCTTCTTGATAAAATGCATCATCCCCACTGACACCTGGGAGTCCCTGGCCAAAGACCACCCTAAGTGAAGGAAGAGCACCCGGGAGGGTGCTGAGCACCTCGAGTCTCGTCGCCGAGAGCGTGCAGAAAACAAGCGCAGGCAGCGGAAGGAGCGTGCGGCAAACCAGTCCCACCCACCCTTTCCCTCAACCACTGTCTCTCCCACCTGTGACAGAGACTGTAATTCCTGTATTGGACTGCTCAGTCACCTAAGAACTCTCGCTTTTAGAGTAGCAGCAAGTCTTCCTCGATTTTGAGGAACTGCCTATGATGATTCCTAGAATTTAATGGTGATTTAGGGATTCCACTTAAAATTGTGCCTGTTATTTCATGAAATGATGTAGCACCTCATTAGAATCCAACATAAGAACACTTTTCAAAAGGACTTTCCTATCAAATGAGAAGATAGATTATATTTTCTAGTTTAATCAAAAAAAAACACGCAATACTCTGGTGCATAGAACTCTATATTGTTTGTCTTCAAAACTGAAGTCAAAATTTAAACATTAGAAGTTGAAATTGGAATTTTGTATCCAGGAATTATCCTGTGTAAAAGATATAGTGTTGCTGTCTGTCTCTCTCGGTTTTTGGATAACTCCACAAACTAGCTACGCAGACACATTGTATGACATTTGTCTCAACTGCCCCACTTGTGCCACACTCTGTAATTCTTCACGTAATACCAGAATAGGCAGACGGGACTCAGATTAACATCTCATTTAAAAAACAGCATCCTGTACCACTTCAGGATCCTATTCCACGATTAGTAATAAGGCCCTATATGTGTCTACATATATTTGATAGTTAAGTAGAGTTTCCGCTTTGGGCACACTCGGCGATCCGGGCGCAGATAGCGCCCAGAATTGCGCCCATTTTGAGAAGAGGTTTTTTTTTGTTCGGATTTCTTCCCAAAATCATTTGCATAATCGCCAAATGCAAAATCTGCCAGGAGCCCAGCCAGCGCAATCGGACATAGTTTTAAAACCTAATTTAAATAAAAAGTTGCTTTAAAAATATTCCTTGATATCTTTTAAGAGTGGTAAGTTGGTGCAGTTTGTTTCATCTCTCTGAAAATGGGTTTATTACAAAAAATAAGCATTTTAAATCACAGTCAGTCCACCAACTGGGAGTAACATGATTTTAAATACCGAAAATGACTTAAAAACATAAATATATACAGAACCATTTGCTAGTTATATTGGCGAACAGTGGCCGCTTCTTAGTAAATTAAAAAAAAATGACATGCAAAAGTATTTGGAGGCCTGCAAACTCCCAATGGTGATTAATTCCCCCGGCGGAGGGGGGGGCACAACTCTTTTAGAGTAAACAAAAATAAACATTAGATCAAGTGCCCCCCGACACTCCAAACATTTCCCAAGGCCCTTTTTTTTTTGTTTTTTGGGGTTTTTTTTGTATTTTTGTAGGTTTTTTTTGTGTTTTGCAGAGGGGGGGGGGGGGGGGCACAGCCAGTTTTGTTTATAGCGGCTTGTTTGTTTAGATTAGCGCAGTAGTTTACGGAACCTCGATTTGCGCTGAGCGTAATTAGCGCTTAAAATTCCGCCACCTTTTGCTCAAGTTATGCAGATTTCGGGCAAATTGCAGCGCAAAGAACCAGCGCAAACTCTACCTCCGTGTGCAGCGCACCAAAGGGTCAACTTTGCAAAGTGCCTCATTTGCACCGACTTGACCCAAACGTTCATGAAACAGCAAAGTATCACAACTAAAGAGTTGGGGAATAGAGCCCGGTGGCCAGAGCCTGGTCTCTAGGATAGGGCTCGGTTACTAGGGCTCGGTTACTAGGGCCTGTTGCTGGAACTGGTTGCCAGGGCCCGGTTGGCAGAGCCTGGTTTCTAGGGCCTGTTGCTAGGGCCGGGCCGGGTTGCTAGGAGCTGGTTGCCAGGATAGCGCCCGGGTTGCTAGGATCTGGTTGCCAGGGCCCGGTCGGCAGAGCCCGGTTTCTAGGGGTCGGGCCCGGTTGCTAGGAGCTGGTTGCCAGGATCGGGCCCGTTGCTAGGTGGCGGCCCCTTCCGGCCGGCCGGGCGGGCGCGCGGGCGTTGAGGTGACGCGCTGCGCGGAGCCGCCATGGTGTCGGTGACTCTCGGTAAGTTGGTGGCAAAGGGGCCGGGGCCGGGGCCGGGGCGAGAAAGCCGGCCCACCCGGCGGGGCAACCACAACCGAGGCTGTTGTGCTGTGCGGGGCCGGGCGAGAGCGCGGTGCTGAGGCCTCGGGCCTGGCTCACTCGGGGCCCCGGCAATGGGTAAAGCCGCAGCCGGCCGGAGGGAGGGAGCCGGATTAAACTCACCCGCGGGATCAGAGACATTTACAGCCATCAGGCCCACCATGTCCGCCGGCCGACCAAGAGCTACCCGGCCTAATCCCACTTTCCAGCTCTGGGTCCGTAGCCCTGCAGGTTACCGCACTTCAGGTGTACATCCAGGTACTTTATAAATGTGGTGAGGGTTCCTGCCTCTACCGCCCTTTCAGGCAGTGAGTTCCAGACCCCCACCACCCTCTGGGTGAAAACCTCCCCCCTCAAATCCCCTCTAAACCTCCCCCCTCAAATCCCCTCTAAACCTCCCCCCTCAAATCCCCTCTAAACCTCCCCCCTCAAATCCCCTCTAAACCTCCCCCCTCAAATCCCCTCTAAACCTCCCCCCTCAAATCCCCTCTAAACCTCCCCCCTCAAATTCCCTCTAAACCTCCCCCCTCAAATCCCCTCTAAACCTCCCCCCTCAAATCCCCTCTAAACCTCCCCCCTCAAAACCTCCCCCCTCAAATCCCCTCTAAAACTCCCCCCTCAAATTCCCTCTAAACCTCCCCCCTCAAATCCCCTCTAAACCTCCCCCCTCAAATCCCCTCTAAACCTCCCCCCTCAAAACCTCCCCCCTCAAACCTCCCCCCTCTCATCCCCTCTAAACCTCCCCCCTCTCATCCCCTCTAAACCTCCCCCCTCTCATCCCCTCTAAACCTCCCCCCTCTCATCCCCTCTAAACCTCCCCCCTCTCATCCCCTCTAAACCTCCCCCCTCTCATCCCCTCTAAACCTCCCCCCTCTCATCCCCTCTAAACCTCCCCCCTCTCATCCCCTCTAAACCTCCCCCCTCTCATCCCCTCTAAACCTCCCCCCTCTCATCCCCTCTAAACCTCCCCCCTCTCATCCCCTCTAAACCTCCCCCCTCTCATCCCCTCTAAACCTCCCCCTCTCATCCCCTCTAAACCTCCCCCCTCTCATCCCCTCTAAACCTCCCCCCTCTCATCCCCTCTAAACCTCCCCCCTCTCATCCCCTCTAAACCTCCCCCCTCTCATCCCCTCTAAACCTCCCCCCTCTCATCCCCTCTAAACCTCCCCCCTCTCATCCCCTCTAAACCTCCCCCCTCTCATCCCCTCTAAACCTCCCCCCTCTCATCCCCTCTAAACCTCCCCCCTCTCATCCCCTCTAAACCTCCCCCCTCTCATCCCCTCTAAACCTCCCCCCTCTCATCCCCTCTAAACCTCCCCCCTCTCATCCCCTCTAAACCTCCCCCCTCTCATCCCCTCTAAACCTCCCCCCTCTAAACCTATCCCCTCTAAACCTCCCCCCTCTAAACCTCCCCCTCTAAACCTCCCCCCTCTCATCCCCTCTAAACCTCCCCCCTCTCATCCCCTCTAAACCTCCCCCCTCTCATCCCCTCTAAACCTCCCCCCTCTCATCCCCTCTAAACCTCCCCCCTCTCATCCCCTCTAAACCTCCCCCCTCTCATCCCCTCTAAACCTCCCCCCTCTCATCCCCTCTAAACCTCCCCCCTCTCATCCCCTCTAAACCTCCCCCCTCTCATCCCCTCTAAACCTCCCCCCTCTCATCCCCTCTAAACCTCCCCCCTCTCATCCCCTCTAAACCTCCCCCCTCTCATCCCCTCTAAACCTCCCCCCTCTCATCCCCTCTAAACCTCCCCCCTCTCATCCCCTCTAAACCTCCCCCCTCTCATCCCCTCTAAACCTCCCCCCTCTCATCCCCTCTAAACCTCCCCCCTCTCATCCCCTCTAAACCTCCCCCCTCTCATCCCCTCTAAACCTCCCCCCTCTCATCCCCTCTAAACCTCCCCCCTCTCATCCCCTCTAAACCTCCCCCCTCTCATCCCCTCTAAACCTCCCCCCTCTCATCCCCTCTAAACCTCCCCCCTCTCATCCCCTCTAAACCTCCCCCCTCTCATCCCCTCTAAACCTCCCCCCTCTCATCCCCTCTAAACCTCCCCCCTCTCATCCCCTCTAAACCTCCCCCCTCTCATCCCCTCTAAACCTCCCCCCTCTCATCCCCTCTAAACCTCATCCCCTCTAAACCTCCCCCCTCTCATCCCCTCTAAACCTCCCCCCTCTCATCCCCTCTAAACCTCCCCCCTCTCATCCCCTCTAAACCTCCCCCCTCTCATCCCCTCTAAACCTCCCCCCTCTCATCCCCTCTAAACCTCCCCCCTCTCATCCCCTCTAAACCTCCCCCCTCTCATCCCCTCTAAACCTCCCCCCTCTCATCCCCTCTAAACCTCCCCCCTCTCATCCCCTCTAAACCTCCCCCCTCTCATCCCCTCTAAACCTCCCCCCAATTACTTTAAATCTATGCCCCCTGGTTGTTGACCCCTCTGCTAAGGGAATCAGGTCCGTCCTATCCACTCTATCCAGGCCCCTCATAATTTTATACACCTCAATAAGGTCTCCCCTCAGCCTCCTCTATTTCAAAGAAAACAACCCCAGCCTATCCAATCTTTCCTCATAGCTAAAATTCTCCAGTCCAGGCAACATCCTCGTAAATCCCCCTCTGTACCCTCTCCAGTGCAATCACATCTTTCCTGTAATGCGGTGACCAGAACTGCACGCAGTACTCCAGCTGTGGCCTAACCAGTGTTTTATACAGTTCAAGCATAACCTCCCTGCTCTTGTATTCTACACCTCGGCTAATAAAGGCGAGCATTCTCTGTGCCTTCTTAATCACCTTATCTACCTGGCCTGCTACCTTCAAGTTCCTGTGGACCTGCACTCCAAGGTCCCTCTGTTCCTCTACACTTCACTGTCCTACCATTCATTATGTATTCCCTTGCCTTGTTAGCCCATCCCAAATGCATTACCTCACACTTCTCTGGATTGAATTCCATTTGCCACTGCTCTGCTCACCTGACCAGTCCATTGATATCTTCCTGCAGCCTATAGCTTTTTCTTCATTAGCAACCACACGGTCAATTATTGTATCCTCTTCAAACTTCTGAATCATATCCCCTTCATTCAAGTTATATACAACAAATGGTAAGGGACCTAGTACTGGGACCTAGCATCAGGTGCCGGTTCCTTGAGGGAAGGGGCTTTCCGTCACTGGGAGTGTGGTCTCTCGGATGGGGGCCAAGAGAGACTGGCTTAAAAATCGGGGAGAGCTAGAGATTTCCACCAGATCTAAATATTTACTGTGTTTCATTCTCAAATTGGTTGTCGTTGCCTCTGACTGGCAGGCCTATTTCCATCTCTAACCTCCATCAGTCAGTGAGTGATTCAGTGGGTAGCTCTCTCTCGTCTCTCTCTTGTCTGAGTCAAGTTTCTGGGTTCAAGTCCCACTCCAGAGACTTGAGCACAAACTCTAGGCTGACACTCCAGTGCAGTGCTGAGGGAGTGCTGCACTGTCGGAGGTGCCGTCTTTTGGACGAGGGATTAAATCGAGGTCCTGTCCGCTCACTCTTGTGGATGTAAAAGAGCACACGGGCACTATTTCGAAGAAGAGCAGGGGAGATATCCCTGGTGTCCTGGGCCAATATTTATCCCTCAATCAACATCACAAAAAAACCCATATCCAGATTGTAAAGTATTTTGAGATGTCCTGAGGTCAGGCGCTGTATGAATGCAGCTTTTAAAAAAAATCTCTAACCTCCATCAGTAGGTTTCAAGTGGCTCATCTGGGTCAGAAGATCTTGGCTCAAGCCCCACCCCAGGGTTTATGCTTTGGTGCAGGAAGTGGTATCAAGGGAGTGCTGCATTGTTGGCTTGGGACATTTTATTAAGTTAAAGGCGCTATACAAATGCAAGTTGTTATGTTGGAGGCAATGCTGTCTTTTGGATAAGACGTTGAACAGCCTGCCTAGCTTAATTCAAAAGTTCTAAAGTGATAGGTGGATAGAATTTTGTTGGGCAAAGGTATTAAGGGTTAAGCAATCAAGGTAGATGGAGTCGATACTAAATGGCAGAACTTCCTGTTTCAATGCTTCCTCTGGTGGATGTAAAAAATCCTGTGACAATATTTGAAAAAGAGCAGAGCGTTCCGCTGTTGTGGGGAACATTCCTTCTGCAACCAACCCACTAAAAATAGATGAACTGGTCATTTGCCTTGTGCTGTTCGTGGCATCTTACTGTATGAAATAGCTGCAGCACTGCCCTTCAAAGTAGCTCATTGAACGGGACGCACTGAGAGCCATTTTACTTCCTTGTAAGACTCTGAACTAGAACATGAACAAATTGAAATCTTTCAGTTAGTATTTCCTCTCCTGGTAGAACTTTTCTGATTTTTATTAATGTTCCACATCTTTTACATGGTGGTGACCTTTTGTTTCTTAAGACTTGTGATCTTTAAAGGGGCATTGTTGCCTTTGAAGATAAATCACAAAATAGCTTTGGGTGCAGAAGTTCTGGACTCGCATTTGATCTCATTAAACAAATCAAGTCAAAAGTACAGTAGAGATTGAACCCGAGGGGCCTCTTAGTTACAAAACATATGCTATACCACTGAGCGCCGTCACTATTAGGGAGTCTAGGGTTATGGGGAGCGGGCAGGGAAGTAGAGTTGAGGCCAAGATCAGATCAGCCATGATCTTATTGAATGGCGGAGCAGGCTCGAGGGGCCAGATGTCCTACTCCTGCTCCTGTTTATTATGTTCTGTTACCAATCCATAGGGACCATCAGTGGCATCAGTTGTTCCCTCAAATGGTTCAAAGGACTTTTATGGCTGTTGACTCACTGGTATGGCAATAGCTTCCCCTTTTGATCCAGACTGGAGATTTGTGCCTTTTGCACGTGAATTTCTTCAATCTCTCCGAAGTTTCACTTGGTGAGAGGCAACTTGACATAAATCAGCAAACTGCTTTAGTTCCATCGACTGGACTTGTACAACAAAAGTTATGATTGGATTCACTTATTTTCCATCAGTATAGCTTGTCTGTTTATATATAAAAATAGAAAAAGGTGCTTTGTGGGTCTTGCTGGACTTGAAACTGATTTTCTAGCTCCTCGCTATAGTACCCCATTCTCCTTGCAACCTTCTGTTGCCTGACTGACTGCGCAGTGTCCTGTTTCCAAATGCCAGGCAGTGTGTGTCTGCTTTATCTTCAGGCTGCTCACACCCGGGGATGGAAATCCTACCGACACTATTTAAGTGAGGTGTTTATTGATTACTGAGACAAATTGCTTATTATTTGCAAGTTTGTGAGGAAAGGACATCAAAGATGGCTCACAAGCATCTTAACAGCCTCCGACATTCTTCCACACTTTTCTTTTGCTTGAAGGAATATACGAGGCTTTGCAGCACAACATTTTAAATACTTAAAAAAAAACTATTTTCTGTCAGGAAATATAATACATTGGCCCAGCGTAAATCTTTGCACGGTTGGCGCTCAGTAGATAATGGTGTTGGGGATGCCATGCTGTTGCATGTGACCAAATAAGTTTCAAATGTGAACATAAGAATTAGGAGCAGGAGTCGGCCATTCAGCCCCTCGAGCCTGCTCCGCCATTCAATAAGATCACGGCTGATCTTCGACCTCAACTCCGCTTTCCTGCACTGTCCCCATATCCCTTGATTCCCTTAATATCCAAAAATCTATCGCTCTCGGTCTTTAATATACTCATCGACTGAGCCTCCACAGCCCTCTGGGGTCGAGAATTCCAAAGATTCACCACCCTCTGAGTGAAGAAATGTCTCCTCATCTCAGTCCTAAATGGCCGACCCCTTATTTTGAGACTGTGACCCCTGGTTCTAGACTCCTCAGCCTGGGGGAACATCCTCCCTGCATCTACCCTGTCAAGCCCTGTAAGAATTTTGTATGTTTCAATGAGATCACCTCTCATTCTTCTAAACTCTAGAGAATATAGGCCATGTTTACTATGGCAAGTATATAATTCTTTGGGTAAGGAGACCAAAACTGTACACAATACTCCAGGTGTGGTCTCACCAGAGCTGCATATAATTGCAGTGACGCCTTTATAAGTCCCTCTTGTATTCAAATCCTCTTGTAATAAAGGCCAACATGCCGTTTGCTTTTTTTAATTACCTGCTGTACCTGCATGTTAATTTTGTGATTTGTGTACAAGGATACCCAAGTCCCTCTGAATACCAACATTTTCCAATCTCTCACCATTTAAAAAAAAATACTCTGCTTTTCTATTTTTCCTACCAAAGTGAATAACTTCACATTTCTCCACATTTATTTCCATTTATGTTCTTTTAAACCAAAATTAAACACTGCCTAACTTTCCACTCCCAGCCTCCCTTCCCCTCAAAATATTCACACTGCAGGAAATACTACATTTGCTCACACCGTAATTTGTAAAATGTAATCAGTCTATTTTCAGTTAATCTTTGACAATCTTAAAATTGTAAGCATCGATTTGCTGTGATGTGATCAATGCAGAATACCCCTCACCAGTTAATTATAAGGAATCGCCAGCAAGTTGTGCAGAAATTCCATCTGCGACTGCAGCTGGTTATAAACAGCAGTTGTAAGAAGAAATTCCTCGAGTTCCTAGCGCTAGTTTCAAAGTGAATGTCTTCTGATTGACAGGAGACATTGGTCGCCTTCGAGAGATTGTTACCCTGCTGTTTACCAGTTGCCATCTTGGCACAGCAAAAGCTTAACACTTGTTAAAATAATTCCACTTACCCAGTATATAAAGGGTGAATAAAATGGAGGGAAGCCATTTTTCTTTTAATATAGTGCATAGCATTGCAGTACAGAAACAGTCCATTTGGTCCAACCGCTCCGTGTCGGGGTTTATGCTCCACACCAGCCCCCTCCCACCCCTCTCCATCTCACCCCATCACCATATCCTTCTATTCCTTTCTCCCTCATGTGTTTATCCAGCTTCCCCTTAGATGCATTTCTGCTATTCACCTCAACCCCTCCCTGTGGCAACGAGTTCTACATTCTCACCACTCTCTGGGTAAAGAAAATTCTCCCAAAACCCTTATTGGTGACTATCTTATATTTATGACCATCAGTTTCGGACTCTTCCACAAGTGGAAACATCACTACGTCTACCGTAACGAACTCCTTCATTTTAATGACCTCTGTTAGGTTACCTTTCAAGTGTCCCTTTTCTAGAGAATAGAGGCCCAGCCTGTCCAGCCTTTCTGATTTCCTGAATGGACTGTTTCTGTGCAGTTAATTCTGTACATTTACTGCAATGATCTGTTAATGCTGAAGAGGAATTTCTCCCCAGCATGCAAGCTGTTTGATTTTGTAGTCCACACTCTCAGTTAAGCGTGTGGTGCTATTTTTGTCTCACCACTTGTCTTTGGGCCCCAGTTGTCCCATTGACCTTCAGTTGCTGAATGCCCGCCGTCGAGCTGCACATCACACCACAGCAGCGTTCCAACTGTAGCTGACATTGAAAACCGAGCTTTTCAAAAACACATGGAAAATAATTAGCTCAGATATTAAAAAGGTTGTGTGCATAGTATAGTCTTCCCTTGTTACCCATCACCCCTGTGCTCACTGACCTACATTGGCTCCCGGTTAGAAACATAGAAAATAGGTGCAGGAGCAGGCCATTCAGCCCTTCTAGCCTGCACCGCCATTCAATGAGTTCATGGCTGAACATGAAACTTCAGTACCCCCCTTCCTGCTTTCTCGCCATACCCCTTGATCCCCCTAGTAGTAAGGACTTCATCGAACTCCCTTTTGAATATATTTAGTGAATTGGCCTCAACTACTTTCTGTGGTAGAGAATTCCACAGGTTCACCACTCTCTGGGTGAAGAAGTTTCTCCTCATCTCGGTCCTAAATGGCTTACCCCTTATCCTTAGACTGTGACCCCTGGTTCTGGACTTCCCCAACATTGGGAACATTCTTCCTGCATCTAACCTGTCTAAACCCATCAGAATTTTAAACGTTTCTATGAGGTCCCCTCTCATTCTTCTGAACTCCAGTGAATACAAGCCCAGTTGATCCAGTCTTTCTTGATAGGTCAGTCCCACCATCCCGGGAATCAGTCTGGTGAATCTTCGCTGCACTCCCTCAATAGCAAGAATGTCCTTCCTCAAGTTAGGAGACCAAAACTGTACACAATACTCCAGGTGTGGCCTCACCAAAGCCCTGTACAACTGTAGCAACACCTCCCTGCCCCTGTACTCAAATCCCCTCGCTATGAAGGCCAACATGCCATTTGCTTTCTTAACCGCCTGCTGTACCTGCATGCCAACCTTCAATGACTGATGTACCATGACACCCAGGTCTCATTGCACCTTCCCTTTTCCTAATCTGTCACCATTCAGATAATAGTCTGTCTCTCTGTTTTTACCACCAAAGTGGATAACCTCACATTTATCCACATTATACTTCATCTGCCATTCATTTGCCCACTCACCTAACCTATCCAAGTCACTCTGCAGCCTCATAGCATCCTCCTCGCAGCTCACACTGCCACCCAACTTAGTGTCATCCGCAAATTTGGAGATACTACATTTAATCCCCTCGTCTAAATCATTAATGTACAATGTAAACAGCACAGGACCTTGCGGTACCCCACTAGTCACTGCCTGCCATTCTGAAAAGTACCCATTTACTCCTACTCTTTGCTTCCTGTCTGACAACCAGTTCTCAATCCACGTCAGCACACTACCCCCAATCCCATGTGCTTTAACTTTGCACATTAATCTCTTGTGTGGGACCTTGTCGAAAGCCTTCTGAAAGTCCAAATATACCACATCAGCAACGCCCCGATTTCAAAATTCTCATCCTTGTTTACAAATCCCTCCATGACCTCGCTCCTCCCTATCTCTGTAATCTCCTCCAGCCCCACAAGCCCCGAGATGTCTGCGCTTCTCTAATTCTGCCCACTTGAGCATCCCTGATTATAATCGCTCAATCATCGGTGGCCATGCTTTCTGTTACCTAGGGCCCAAGCTCTGGAACTCCTCCCTAAACATCTCTGCCTCTCTTTCCTCTTTTAAGACGCTCCTTAAAACATATCTTTGGCCAAGCTTTTGATTATTTGCTGTAATTTCTTCTTATGTGGCTCAGTGTCAACTTTATTTGTTTTGTCTTATAACACTGCTGTGAAGCGCAGTTTTACTACGCTAAAGGCGCTATATAAACAAGTTGTTATATTGCCTGGTGCCGTCCTGCTGCACTTTGGCAGTATAACTACGAATCCCCTGCTAAAACCGATCTCCTTTTGGTTCACTATTTTTCCGCTGTTTTTGTTGCTAATTGTCATACAATTGTGAAACAAGCCTGGATACATATACAAATGGTGTGTGAATGGTTGTTTCTACATCGTGCCCTCCACCGCTGACCCTACTGGAGTTTGAAGAGTCAGTGTGAGGGCACCTAAATTGCACGTGCTGGGTTGCCCGGACATGCGCCGCTCACGTCCTTCTCCCCTCCCTCCCTCAGTACGGGGGCCGATCAAACCAAAAATGCTTAATTTCTTTGGGAGCCACTTAACTGGCCTAGCCCCCACTGCTGGGGGCCTGCCTTCACCCACCTGATGGCTGCTATACCTCAATCACTTGCCGTTCGGAGTCCCAGAGATTTGCCGAGTTCTGGCTGAGCCATTGGAGCAGGAACTCTTGTTCGAGGGAGCGTCCAGCCCTGCATCTCCAATTATATTTGTCTTATAAGAAAAAGAAAGTTTTGCATTTCTATAGCGCCTTTCACGACCTCAGGACGTCCCAAAGCACTTTACAGCCAATTAAGTACTTTTGAAGTGTAGTCGCTTGTAATGTAGGAAACGCAGCAGCCAAATTTCACCCTTAGTGACACAACGATCCAATCTGATATGGAAAATAGGCATTTGAAACTCAGTTTTTAAATGTGTCGATGAAATGTTAGAAATGATTTGGTGCCGGGACCTGGAGATTAGAATGTCCATTTGCCCGTTTCCTCTAAACACGCGGTAAGTGTACAGTTTCTCGTCAGGCAGCCGAAATAACTCGTCCTGAAGCAGCAGCCACGCAGCCATTCAGTTTGACGTTGCCGGTGAAGGTGGTGTCTTGGCGCGGTTAGCCTGCTTGGTTAAGAGAAGTGTTGTGTGCTGACATACTTTTGAGACTCAAACCTTTCTCTCTTCTGCAGCTACATCGGAGTGGATCCAGTTTTTCAAAGATGCTGGGATACCAGCGGGACCAGCTGTCAACTATGCTGTCAGCTTTGTGGATAACCGGTAGGGCTGTTAGAATACCTGTAGGCTTCCAAGTCCTTGTTAAATTAACTGAAAAGAACTTCAGGCTATCCTGGAGAATGTCTGCTATAATATAAACTTGAAATATTTAAACTTGGTGTTTTTTTTGTGTTCAGTCAGCTTGTCCCCATGCTTATCACGTGTAAAGTGTCTGGTGGGAGATATACAAGAGGCTGTGGTGCCTTTCCTGCTAATTGTCACCCCCTCTTCCTTTGGTAAGCTGCTTGCGTCCACTTGCCCCATTTACACCCACCGCAGTATGTTAGGGCTGCCGGTGTTTCAGGTTCACTGCGGCTGAATACCGTCAGAGAGCTGGTGGCAACTGCGCAAATGTTGCACAGATTCACGCAGGATAGCAGCGTGGAAAACCGCAATGATGGACTGGGCTGTGTGAGAGGTCAAGTCTGCCCTACAACCAGAAAGCGAGAAGACTTGCATTTATATAGCGCCTTTCACAACCTTGGGATGTCCCAACGCGCTTTACAGCCAATGAAGTACTTTTGATGTGTGGTCACCGTTGTAATGTGGGAAAACGCAGCCGCCAATTTGCGCACAGCAAGCTCTCACAAACAGCAATGTGATAATGACCAGATCATCTGTTTTAGTGATGTTGATTAAAGGATAAATATTGGCCCCAGTACACCGGGGAGAACTCCCCTGCTGTTCGATTTAGTGCCATGGGATCTTTTACATCCACCTGAGACGGCAGAGGGGGCCTCGGTTTAATGTCTCATGTGAAAGACCGCCCCTCGGGCGGCACTCCCTTGGTGCCGCCCCTCCTGACAGTGCGGCGCTCCCTCGGTACCGCCCCTCCTGACAGTGCGGCGCTCCCTCGGTACCGCCCCTCCTGACAGTGCGGCGCTCCCTCGGTACCGCACTGGGAGTGTCAGCCTAGATTTATGTGCTCCAGTCTCTGGAGTGGGGCTTGAACCCATGATCTTCTGACTCGAGGCGAGTGTGCTGCCCACTGAGCCACTGGTTGACGCTATATAATGGCAGCTCCCATGTCTAGCACTGCCTGCAGAGGACATTCATGTTTTGCTGCGGAGACAGGAAGCAAAAGCACCTTGCAAGGTTTTAGTCTGTGCTTCCGGACACCAGCCTGCAATGTAAGTCCATTGTCATTTACAAAATACAGATATTGTACATCTGGAAAATAGCACTCCTACAATTTCCAATGCTGAATATGTGGTCATGTACAGATGCAAAGTATGGCTGAAAAATGTAGGAGCAACAGCTCATTGCTTTCAGCTCCCGAGCAATACTTCCCATAAATGCCTCTCAAAAATCTAAATTTAGCTTGCACTTAAATAATGCGTTTCTGCTGCCAAATGGTCTGACAGTGTAGTATCCCTTCTGTTATCCTCTGCCAGCAAATCCTCGCTGAAGAACCTTAAAGGCAAACAGAGCTACCGCCAAAGATTTCCACATTTGAGCCCAGACTATTCTTTCATTAATTTAATCCAGCAAGTGACATGAATCTGGGTGAGAACCTGTGTGGGGAATTACGGCCATGAACCTGCATCCTGTCTCTGCAACACACAGCGTCACCGGGTTATCCTGCAATATCACTCGTATTCCCTTTCGGGAGAAGCAGACGCTCATTATAGCTTCCAGTCATTGGAATAATCTGCATGCGGCTTGTTTAATTGGTCTCTTTGTACAGCTTCACATCGAGTGCACTCACTTACCTAGATATGAAAAACAAGGAACAGGTGCTTCGAATGTGGCTGTGAAATTCTTCAAATCAAATAATGACAGAAAGAAAGCTGCTAACATCATGAACCCCTCCTGTGATCCGCTCGTGGGCCCCTATGATCCAGGCACCCAGTCAGTTTGAAATCTTACAGCTTGTAGCTCAAGGCCCTGCCAGATTAATTGCTACGCCATGAAGACAAGAAGGTCCTCGGTTCCGTTCCCTGTCCATACGGAGCAAGCTGCTCTGAGCCAGTGATGTAGTTAGGATGCTACAGTTGTCTCAATAGCTATTCAGTTAATAGCAGTCGCTGCCGCGAAGTGTGTGCATGTACATGTGTGTGCGTGCGTGCTTAGATGCACGGATGTTGGGTGAAAAAGTAAGAATTTAATGGATCCTGCAGTGAAAGCGTTAAATACCACTGCAGATCCTAACTCAGTTGCAGGAGGATTTGTAAATGTGTAATAATCAGTCGCTGTCACGTGTCATCGGGGAGTTAAGTGTCTAAAAACAGTAAATGTGACTGATTTCTCTGCTCATTTGGATTTGTAAATGAGTGCAAACATCTGCTGTTCAATATCCGCCTCCAGTATTCCATTTAAAGATAGTTTGTCAAAATCACCATAGTGTAAATCAATCATGACTACACCAGTGTAACAGAGTTTTAAGCATCTCCCACCACTCTTAACATGTAACGGCTTGATTTTGAAATGTAATAGATTTTATTCCACATCAGCGACCATTCCTTTAAACGCAGGGTTGCAACTTGACTTTCAATTTATTTTTGGCCACCATCCTATAGTGCCAGCACTCTCTCCTCTGAATCAGAAGGTGTAGGTTCAGAGATTTGACCACATAATCCACACTAAGAATATAAGGAATAGGAGCAGGAGTAGGCCATACAGCCCCTCGAGCCTGCTCCGCCATTCAATAAGATGGCTGATCTTCGACCTCAACTCCACTTGCCTGCATCAACTCTGCTTTCCCGCCCTATTCCCACAATTCCTTGATCCCCTTAGTGCCCAAAAATCCATCAATCTCAGCAACTTAGCATCCATAGCCCTCTGGGGCAGAGAATTCCAAAGATTCACAACCCTCTGAGTGAAGAAATTTGTCCTTATCTCAGTCCTAAATGGCCAATCCCTTATCCTGAGACTGTGACCCCTGGTTCTAGATTCTCCAGCCCGGGGGAAACAGCTTCTCCGCATCTATTCTGTCTATCCCTCTAAGAATTTCAATGAGATCACCCCTCATTCTTCTAAATTAGGCCAACTCGACTCAATCCCTCCTCATAGGACAACCCTCTTATCTCAGGAATCAATCTAGTGAACATTCTTCCCACTCCCTCTAAGGCAAGTCTATCCTTCCTTAGATAAGGAGACCAAATTGACCCGGATTCATGTTTACATGGGCAGAGGATGGAACGAGGTATAGCTTGCAATTCACAGAGTAAAACTCCAACGATGTCAGAGAGAATATGGTGATTAAAAAGCTAAATACTGTAACAACCATTTTATCATTCTGAATAAGATTAAAAATTAGTGCTGGATTGGGGACATTTTTGTATCTCCACCAGTCACTGAAATAAAAACAGAAAATGCTGGAAATACTCAGCAGGTCAGGCAGCATCTGTGGAGAGAGAAAAAGAGTTAACGTTTCAGGTCGATGACCTCTCGTCAGAACTGGAAAAGTTGGAGATGTTAACTCGACCTGAAACGTTAACTGTTTCTCTCGCCACAGATGCTGCCTGACTTGGAATATTTGCAGCATTTTGTGTCTTTATTTCAGATTTCCAGCATCCACAGTATTTTGCTTTTCCACCAGGAACTGAATTGGGAATTCCCGGACTCATTTCATGTGGGACCTTTCCCACCATCAGTCAAACGAGGCTTTCAATCCATCAGGCTGGCTGGATTTGACGCAGCATCCCTAAGCCTAACCCACGGCACCTGTCAGCAGCACCAGTAACATTCACCCAAAACTTTTTTTTTTGCTTGCACAGGATACAGAAGAATATGCTCATGGACCTCACCAAAGATATCATGAATGAACTGGGCATCTCAGTTGTTGGTGATATTATCGCCATTCTCAAACATGCCAAAGTGGTGTACAAGCAGGTGAGAGCCGCCAACGGTACTTTCTTAACCAAATAATGTTACCCTGCCCCTATAACGGGCTGCGTGGCCCATTCAAAAGTCCACGCACGCACATTTTTTACAATTTAAAGGCCGGCTCACCGGCTGCATGGGACCCCTGGAGCCGTGCAGCTTAAAGGGAACATTGTCTAAGCTTCTTGTTTCAGTATTTGTGCTATTAGTGATATAAAACGTTTAATCTGACTATGATAACATGCAACTCTAATCTCCCTATGTATCCCCTTCATTAGCCTCACTAATCAATAGCTTGGGGTGTATTTCATTTAATGCTCTATGCCCTGGCCTTAAATCTCTTTGACTGTATTATCCTGCTAATACTAACAAATTATATAAAACGTTAGGTTAAAAGTGAATATTAAATATACACCTGAAATAATGAAAGAAAGATTTGCATTTATATAGCGCCTTTCATGACCACCGGATGTCTCAAAGCGCTTTACAACCAATTAAGTACTTTTGGAGCGTGGTCACTGTTGGAAACATGGCAGTCAATTTGCGTACAGCAAGCTCCTACAAACAGCAATGTGAAAATGACCAGATAATCTGTTTTTGTTATGTTTGAGGGATAAATATTGGTCCCAGGACACCGGGGATAACTCCCCTGCTTTTCTTCGAAATAGTGCCATGGGATCTTTTACATCCACCTGAAAGGGCCGGCGGGGCCTCAGTTTAACGTCTCATCCGAGAGATGGCACCTCCGACAGTGCAGCACTCCCTCAGCACTGCACTGGAGTGTTAGCTATGTGCTCAGGACCCTGGAGTTGGACTTGAACCCACAACCTTCTGACTCAGAGGCAAGTGTGCTACCCACTGAGCCACAGCTGACACAATGAAGCTACATAGCTTGACGGGACTTGACAGGGTAGATGCTGAGAGGACGTTTCCCCTGGCTGGGAAGTTTAGAACCAGGGGTCGCAGTCCCAGAATAAAGGAGTCGGCCATTTAGGACTGAGATGAGGAGAAATTTCTTTACTCAGAGGGTGGTGAATCTTTGGAGTTCCCTACCCCAGAGGGCTGTAGAGGCTCAGTCGTTTATATTCAAGACAGAGATTGATAAGACTTTTGGATATTAAGAGAATCAAGGGATATGGGGATAGTGCAGGAAAGTGGAGTTGAGGTCGAAGATCAGCCATGATTTTATTGAATGGCGGAGCAGGCTTAAGGGGCCGAATGGCCTACTCCTCCTAATTCTTACTTTCTTTATAACATTTTTATGCACCTATCAATATTTAGCACTGAACGTTTAGCGTTTCAATCCCTCCCTTCTCTCCGCTCTCATATTCGCCTCGCATTAGGCAATAAAGATATAATGTTTTGAACAACTCCCTTTGGTGCGGCATTAATCTATATATAGCTTTGCACTGAAGTGCATTTTCCAAATTACTCAATTGGTGTGTTTCACTGCTGCTGTATCGGTGTCTGAATTGAGGGGATGGATGCAGTTCAGCAAGGAAATTAAAATAGTCGAATCCTCTTAGTGTGACCACTGGATGGTAGCATCAGTGAACAAGACCTAAGGGCTACACTTTGCATTAGTCTGCAGATCACCCAAAAGTGGGCGGTATTTCCAGCGTTAGCGTTTATATTTTTTGTGATCGTCGGAATATCGCCCATTTTCAAACCCGCTAGTTTCCATTTTTTAATTTGGCGTTGGCCATAGCCATGCGAAATGGGCGTTGGCGGTTTTTTCAGGTTGTGCAAGGCCGGCGTCCATAGCAACGGTCTTTTCTCGCGTATCAGGAGGTTAGGGGTCACCTGCACATGCGCAGAAGAGAGAGGAGAAAGCTGGTAGTGTGGAGTATTGGGTTATTTTTCAGCAAATTTTCAACAATTAATTTCTGAATTATTTGAAATTATAATCTTTCTAATCTAATCTAATCTAATAATGGATCGAATTGAATCTTTCATGGAAAGAATGATGAGCGAGGAGGAGGAAGGAGGGGTGGCAGATGGGGTAGAAATGTGAGAATGTAGGCGCGCAAAGCGCTTTAGCAAGGAGGCCAATGCTGCCTTAGTGGCAAAGATGGAGAATCAGTGGGCACAACTGACCCGGGGTGGGCGTGGGAAACCCCACCCACGGGTTTATCAAAGGATTTAGACGGAGATTGCAGAGGTCGTGTCTGCTAACGCTCAGGAGGTGAAGGAGCCCAACCAGGACCGGAAGCGCTGGAATGATCTTGTTGGGTCAGGCAGAGTAAGTATTACATTTATTTATGTAATTCTAATTGTAATGATGCAATAATGAATTTAAATGCAGATCTGATGTATTGTAGTTAGACCGGTAATCATTTAATCCAAATCTTGATTTTATTCAAGTTATTCGCAGACGGTAGATATAACCATGCATGCGATATGTATATATAACGTTTACGGTGGACTAGAATGAGCTGACTAATTGTGAATTGTCTGTGCTGTGTGTTGTGTGATAATAATATATCTGTCAGTAATCTGCTATCTAAAAGTACCCAGCAATGATCTTATGACATGCCATGCCTTTGCAGAAGAAACTTTCGAAGAACAGGGCCGAACAGCGGCGCACGGGTGGTGGCCAAGCTGAGCTTTGTGCCCTGACCCATCTGGAAGAGCGGGCATTGGCACTGGTGGGTGTCCACAGCCGGTCGGCCACCCGTGCGGCATAGGAACCCGTTCTCGTGCCATGTGAGTAATGTATAAACTATTAGGTGATTTAAAGTAATTTAATGCCATTCATTTCCATTTAATATATGATTGATGTGATGTTATGTAATTAATGATAGGATCATGAAATAGCATTGTAATGCAAAGCAAGTTCTGTACAATCACGATGTTAAAAATATGTGATGTCTGTCAGTATATTTATAGCAGTAGTGTTGCTCTCTGTGTAGCGTAAGCATTCCCATGTGACCCTAGCCCCCCCCCCATCTAATTACCTCATTTATTCATTTATGTTTTCTAGCTCAACAGATAGTGCAGGCCTTGCAGGAACACCAGGATCCTGCTTATAGTAGTTGTCTCGGGAGGCGAGGAGTCACGGGTGTCGCCCATCTTGCTGCAGGTCCTCCTCTCCACTGAGGATAGTGAAGATGTTGAGGAGGAGTCTGCAGCACTGTCTACAAGTGTTCCTGCGGCCAGGTCTTCTTCGACCGAGGAGGTAGCGGGGCCAAGCGCTTTGCAGCAGGGCACCCCGAGTGGTTCCATGCCGGCGCCGATCCCGTGGAGGTTGGTTTGGTGCAGTCGGACTGCTCCAAGAGTGGTAGATCTGAGTGAGGGCGTGGTGAACTTGTCCAGCACGAGCGTCGACATTGGTCGAGAGCTCCCCCAAGCAATGGGCGGGTTATCTGGCCAGGTTGCCACTCAGTCTGCGATCGTCGCTGAGAACATGACGAGGCTAGCAGTGGCACTGCAGAGAATAGCCGGGACCACGGATGCCAGAGGGCTATCCGTGGTCCCGGACTCCGGCACTGCACCCCCAAGGTGCCGCACCCCTATTGCTCGAGACACATGCGAGTCAGGAGGAAGCTCTTGCTCCAATCAATGGATCTGCCGTCACCCCCCCCGCTCCCCCACCGAAGCAGCGCTCGAGGTGCTCTCCTGCAAAACGACTTGGAGTTGGTAGGGGGAGGGGAAGAGGTGGGGTACAGACCCGGGGGGGGGGGGGGGGGGGGGGGGCGGAGGTGCATAGTCGCAGGGAGTGAGGGGTGTTAATTTTTTTTTAATTTGTTGAAGGGTGGGTAGATGTTTGAATTTTTTTAATTGTTTGTTGCTGCTGTTGTGTATAAAATGTATTGTTATTTATAAATGTTTCACGGGGTATGGGGGGGGGGTTACTGATGTGTTGTGTTTTTAAAAAAAAAAGAATTTCATTAACAACATTAAAAGTTTTAAATTTAATAACATTGCTGTGCATTGTCTTCAGATAGCAGTAACGTTAAGGGTATGCAGACACTGGCGAGGCCAGGCCGTGAAAGGCAAAGATTAAACGTAACGTAAATCAACTGTAACTGCCACCAACGTAATGTAAACTGTTCATTTATGAGCTGCAGACACAACAATCTTGCAGCTGCGTAACCACCACAGGCCCTTTCTTGCCTTCTAGAGGGGGGTGGGGGCATGGTTTCAACGCCAGCCTGATTGTCCTCCCCATCGTCCACCTCTTCCTCTTCCACTTCTCCTCTCTCCTGAGGTGGACCAGCAGTCCCATCTGGCGATTCTTGTCCCCTCCTGATAGCCAAGTTACGCAGCATGCAGCACACCACAATGAATTGAGCGACCTGCTCAGGGTGGTATTGCAATTCGCCTCCTCAGTGATCCAGGCATCTGAAGCGCTGCTTAAGCACTCCAATTGTCTTTTCGGCAATATTGCGTGTGGCTATGTGGCTTTCGTTGTATCGCTTCTTGGCTTCTGTCTGGGGCTTACTCCGTGGAATCATCGTCAGCCAGCTGGCAAGGCCATATCCTTTATCCCCCCAGCATCCAACCGTGACTTTGTGGCTGACTCTTAAACAGGTCAGAGACGGTGCTCTCAGGCAAGATGCGCGTATCATGGACACTCCCTGGAAATTTTGCATTTACTGCCATGATTATTTGCTTGTGGTCGACAACGAGTTGCACATTCAGGGAGTGGAATCCATTTCGGTTCCGAAACACTTCTGCATCCTGAAAAGGTGCTTGCATGGCGAAGTGCGTGCAGTCTATTGTTCCCTGCACCTTGGGGAAGTTTGCTATTCTCAAGAAACCCAGAGCCCCCTCAGTCTGTGCCTCCCTGGTAATAGGGAAGCTTATAAAGTCATCCTTTGAGTGTAAAGGGCTTCACTCGTCGAATGCAGCAATGTGTGGCGTGCTGAGAGATAGCTGGCAACATTTGCGCTGAGGCCTGAAAGGAGCCCGATGCATAGAAGGAAAGTGCCGCAGTAACCTTGACTTCAACGGACAGTGCTGTCCTGCTGGTGCTGTTAGGCTGTAGATCTCCCTTAATGAGCTGGCATATCTCGCTGATGACCTCCTTTCGGAAGCGCAGTCTCCGAAGCCACGTCTTCTTGGATAAGTTCAGGTATGACCGCTTATCCCTGTAAGTGCGTCAGGTGTAAGTTCTCCTCCTCAGCAGTCTGCCACCTCCTTGATTGGGCACATAATGCTCTTCAATGAACCTTCTCCCATCTCTAGTCTGCAGCATGTGAGTAGTCATCAATTCTGGCTGAGAAATTACAGGCCCCATTACAATTACTATTATATGTATTCTTCAGAAATTGTCCTCCAAAAACTCATATAAAAACTTCAAATCGACCACATTGTGATTAGATGGTTGGTCAGATTTTAAAATCGCCTTAAAAGCACTCTCAGATGAAATTAAAACTCCCAGAACTTGAAGCAGCCGTTTATATGAAAAGTCCTCTGATTTACAAAATGGCTTCCATACCACTGGGTTACTGGGTGCAGCTTTTTTTCAGCGATTTTTTTTTTTGGGCGAGCGATGTTTTGGGCGATATATGGGCGAGATGCCGAAAGTAATGCTCGGCGATATTCTAGGCGATTTCTGGGCGTTAGTTTTCTTTCTGAACAGTATTGTGGGCGGTGCACTATTGTTGACATCATAATTTTGAAAAAAAATATGGGCGGGAGGTTTAACTAATTCTCGGCGTTAGCTTTATGGTGAAATTAACGCTGGCGATAAATGGCCGTTAGTTTCCATTTTTAGGGAAAATGGGCGATAAATGGGCATTATACTTCATCTCAGCGGTTAAGTGGGCGGTAGTGATGCAAAACAGATGGAAAGTCTAGCCCAATGTTCCTATGGGATTGTATCTCTAATGTAAACGGCAATTTGTACCATTTCCGTTGCTAGAAGATAGGCACCTGGAACAACCGGGTGGATAGAATATTTGTTTCTTGCAGATTGTGTCTGTGTGTCTGTTTTGCATCACTACCGCCCACTTAACCGCTGAGATGAAGTATAATGCCCATTTATCGCCCATTTATCGCCCATTTTCCCTAAAAATGGAAACTAACGGCCATTTATCGCCAGCGTTAGTTTCGCCAGACTGATTCCCGGGATGGTGGGACTGACCTATCAAGAAAGACTGGATCAACTGGGCTTGTATTCACTGGAGTTCAGAAGAATGAGAGGGGACCTCATAGAAACATTTAAAATTCTGACGGGGTTAGACAGGTTAGATGCAGGAAGAATGTTCCCAATGTTGGGGAAGTCCAGAACCAGGGGTCACAGTCTAAGGATAAGGGGTCAGCCATCTAGGACCGAGATGCGGAGGAACTTCTTCACCCAGAGAGTGGTGAACCTGTGGAATTCTCTACCACAGAAAGTTGTTGAGGCCAATTCACTAAATATATTCAAAAAGGAGTTAGATGAGGTCCTTACTACTCGGGGGATCAAGGGGTATGGCGAGAAAGCAGGAAGGGGGTACTGAAGTTGAATGTTCAGCCATGAACTCATTGAATGGCGGTGCAGGCTAGAAGGGCCGAATGGCCTACTCCTGCACCTATTTTCTATGTTTCTATCACAGCACGGGAGGAGGCCATTCAGCCCATCGAGCCCGTGTCGGCTCTCTGCACGAGCACCTCAGCCAGTCCCACTCCCCCGCCCTTTCCCCATAGTCCTGCAAATGTTTTCCTTCAGATACTTATCCAACTCCCTTTTGAAAGATAAATTTGAGTCTGCCTCCACCACCCTCTCAGGCAGCGCATTCCAAATCCTAACCACTCGCTGCGTAAAAAAAAAGTTTATTCTTGTGTCGCCTTTGGTTCTTTTGCCAATTATCTTAGATCTGTGTCCTCTGGTTTTCGACTCTTCCGCCAATGGGAACAGTTTCTCTCTCTATCTACTCTGTCCAGACCCCTCATGATTTTGAACACCTCGATCAAATCTCCTCTCAACCTTCTCTGCTCCAAGGAGAACAACCCTAGCTTCTCCAGTCTGTCCACGTAACTGAAGACCCTCATTCCTCGAATAATTCTTGTAACTCTTTTCTGCACCCTCTCTAAGGCCTTCACATCCTTCCTAAAGTACGGTGCCCAGAATTGGACACACTACTCCAGCTGGGGCCAAACCAGTGTTCTACATAATTTCCACACCTTTGTACTCCATACCTCCCAGTACAATATCCAATTTGTTCCTCATTCAGGCCACGAGCATAAACAGAAAAAGCAGCTTAAAGCATTTAACAAATAAATTAATTAAAATCTTGTGTGCTTCAATGATGACAATGTTACAGCAGTTATCAACATTGGAGAATAAAGCAGGATTAAAAATACGTGCTCAAAAACTGCAAAATTTATACAGGAAGCTTATCGAAGGTCTGGACCACTGTATTCTATGCGGGGGTGGGGGGGAAGAGAGAGGGGCTCGAGCAATGCTGTAAATCTTTGTGGGCCGTGTAGCCCATTCAAAATTCTGCGCATTTGCGTTTTTGTTTTCAATTTAATAGCTGGCTCACCGGCTGCACAGGTCCCCTAGAGCGCTGTGGGTTAAACGGAACATCGAGATCAAGCCCTTCAGGTTTACAAGGGTTGTTGTGCATATTTTAATTTCTGACCTCTGATGACTTACGCAGCTAAGGTGACCATTGGGACAGACATTTGGAACTGTAGGGCAGAAACCAGCAAAAATAACCCATTTTATGGTACCATGAACCACATATACTCCATCAACTGTTAGACTGGATGTGCTCTTTAAGTAGACACGTTATTTAGTTATACTTCAACATTTTTCCATAGCATAAAAACACCGGAGTCCACTCGCCCTCCAGTAGAGCATACTGGCACAGATCCTCGGTAAGCCTAACTCTTGTCACTGTGCTCTTCAGTCCCCACTTGCTATATATGTTCGGTCAGCCTTTATCCATGGAGTTTCTTCTTCCACAGAATAAGGACATAAGCAATAGGAGCAGGAGTCGGCCATTTGGCCCCTCGAGCCTGCTCCGCCATTTACTAAGATCATGGCTGATCTGATTTTGGACTCAGCTCCACTTCCCTGCCCGCTCCCCATAACCCTTCATTCCCTTATCGTTCAAAAATCTGTCTGTCGCCACCTTAAAAATTTTCAATGACCCAGCTTCTGCATCTCTCTGGGGCAGAGAATTCCACAGATTTACGACCCTCAGAGAGAATTTCTCCTCATCTCAGTTCTAAATTGGTGACCCCTTATTCTGAAACTATGCCCCCTATTTCTAGATCCCCCCCTCAAGTGGAAACATCCTCTCTACATCTACCTTGTTGATAAAAAAAAAACGATACCTCTAGGATAGCGACAGCAGTATGCTGAAAAAAGAAGAAAAATCTACGAGGATGGGGAAATGGGACTGTGTAAAGTCAACCCCTTATCTAAATGCAAGTCTTTTTAAAGGCGCTGGGGATGACATTTCCCCCTCCTAAGGCTCCATTAATGCCTCTAAGAGGCGGTAATGGAGTGAATAGGCTTTACCGACCGGGGGCAGATGGATGGGCCAACCCGTTCTAAATTAGGCACAGAAGGCCATTCGGCCCATCGTGCCTGGGCTGGCTCTTTGAAAGCAATCCAATTAGTCCCACACCCTCTGCTCTTTCTCCATAGCCCTGCAATTGTTTCTTTTACAAGTATTTAGTTCGAAAGTTACTATTGAATCTGCTTCCACCGCCCTTTCAGGCAGCGCGTTCCAGATAATCTGAACTTGCTGCATTAAAAAGAAATTCTCATCTCCACTCTGGTTCCAGTTATCTTGATACTGTGTCCTCTAATTACTGCCCCCCTTCCCCCACCACAGGAGACAGTGTCTCCTTGTTTACTTGTATCAAAACCCCTTATCATTTTGAACACCTCTACTAAATCTCCCCTTAACCTTCTCTGCTCCTAGGAGAGCAACCCAGCTTCTCCAGCCGCTCCGCCTCACTGAAGTCGCTCATCTGAGTGCTTGCATTTTTAATACGTTTGTCACTTTGCTGTTTTTTCCACGTTCTTGTCAATATTAGTACTAATTTTAGTATTTTCTGTGATTCTTTTCTTGAAGGGGAAAACTAGAAAAACCATCTCCAGAAAACATACAGTAAAAAAAAAAATTGGAATTGTAAAGGGTTACTTAATCACAGTGGGGAAATTTAAGACTGATGTCAGGAAATTCCTCGCACAGCGTGATCAACACTTTCAATAGATTTCTGGCCGCTATAGTGGAGACAAAATCCTCGGAATAATTTAAAAACACTTGGCTGCTGCGATGGGGCTGTAGGTTTATTTCTGGACGGTCCAGCTAGTTGGGGTCGAATGGGACCCTCCGTTCCGAACTATCTCGTGCAATGAAGTGGAACTTCTGAGACTGATCGCCCGAAGTAGCTGACATGACAAGCATTTCAAACTTCACTAGGCCGCACTGATACCTGACGCCGCATGCAGAGGAGACACAACAGGGAATGGCTGCACCACATTGTATTTGGAGTTATTCACTGCCAACATGTACCACAGTTTCCCCAGTGAACATATACTGCGTTCTAATAAAAAATAGTTACAGCCACTGTGAACCTTTTAAGAATATAAAAACATAAGAAATAGGAGCAAGAGTCGGCCATTTGGCCCCTTGAGCCTGCTCCGCCATTTAATAAGATCATGACTGATCTGATCTTGGGCTCAACTCCACTTCCCTGCCCGCTCCCCATAACCCTTGACTCCCTTATCGCTCAAAAATCTGTCTAACTCCACCTTAAATGTATTCAGTGACTCAGCCTCCACAGCTCTCTGGGGCAGAGAATTCCACAGATTCACGACCCTCTGAGAGAAGAAATTCCTCCTCATCTCCGTTCTAAATGGACGACTCCTTATTCTGAAACTCTGCCCCCCCCCCCCCCCAGTTCTAGATTCCCTCACGAATGGAAACATCCTCTCTGCATCGACCTTGTTGAGGCCTCCTCAGTATCTTATATGTTTCAGTAAGATCTCTCATCATTCTAAACTCCAATAAGTACAGGCCCAACCTGCGTTGGCCATGGTGCACAGTGCAGAACGCCATCTCGGTTGAAGAGATATGTGGGAGAGAAAACAACACAAATCCAGAAGCAGTGGTTGACTAAGACAAAGCTAGCTTCTTTTTATGGTCAGCCAGATATTAATATGTCTGACTGACCTAAATAAAAAGCTCGGGCTTTGAGAGTGATTTAGAAAAAGATATGAACACTTTTGCAGGATAGTTCATCAAGCATCGTTGCCTAAAAACAAGTGCTGCACTTCCAGCAAAAGCCTCTAGGGAGCGTGGTGTTTCAGCTCGCCACATTTTTTATATGTTATACAAATTGAACTATAGGTATTAGCTTTTTTCTGTTCAAATTTGCTATCAAAGTTATAGTCCAATAGGTATTTTGAACCCAATAATCTATTTTATAAATGTTAAATATGTTTATCTTCCCTTGCCGTAAGCTACAAGTCTACGGACCAAGCGCTGGAAAGTGAGATTAGGCTGGATAGCTCTTTGTCAGCCGGCACGGACACGATGAGCCGAATGGCCTCCTGTGCTGTAAATTTCTATGATTCCATGATTTCCCTTTTGCTCCCCTCGCTGAAACTTCACAGAAGCTCTGTTGACAACACTAATACACCTCTTGGTTATCCTAGCCTGCCCTTATATCTCTAAACTTCAGTCCCTTTTTGATAGCCAGATAGGCTGAGCATGAAGGTAAAAATATTTTATCGTGTGTTGTGTTGCACAGTTTCTTAAACTGGATTTACTTCTTCCAGGAACTTGCCAAGGTGGCCACGGAGTCGATAAGCCCCAGTCATGCTAACGTACATTTTGAATTGAAAAGAACAGGAAACTCGCGTAAGTAGGCAAAGTTTGCAGTGTTTATGCAAATGCAGGAATACTTTTTTAAATTGTAATTTTGTCTTGTTGAACTCTCACAGAAGCAATTTTTTTGCAATCTTTTTATACATTTTTTTACTATTTAGCTGCATAAGCTTGTGAGCATTAAACAGAGATGATTCCTATAGATTGAATCTCGTGCAGTAGTTGGACTGAAATACTGGTCTGAGATCTGTAGTTGCAGAGTGCATCACGTGAGCACGCTAGGCATCAGGAGAGAGCTCTCTGCATGCTTTTCAGCACACACACCAGCATTGCAACCCCCACCCCCCAGTAAATTTAGATTTCTGAGAGCGCAGAGCTCCACTGTTGAGCCCAAATAGTGCGAAAGGGCCTCCTTGAAATAGGTTAAAAGAAAAAGTTATGCACTGTTGCATTCCAAAGCGCTTCACAGCCAATTAATTGCTTTCGAAGTGCAGTCACTGTTGTGTAAGCAAGCAGCCTTTTTGTACATCAAGGTCCCAAAGAGATAAATGATGGGTTGAACTGTTTTTGGTGGTATTGGTTGATGGATAAATGTAATGTTTAGCCAGGACATTCAGAAAACTCCCCTGATCATCTTCGATTAGGACCTTGGATCTTTTGCATCCACCAGGACAGACAGGATCACAATTTAACTTCTCATGAAATACTTCTCTAATAATATAGCTGAAAGCAAATGGGTTGACGTTTGAACAACTTAACATGAACATGGAAACTGTTCGTAGGCTAGTCTTTACACAGCATACTTTCAAAGTCTCGGAGTGCTGGAACCAGCGATGATATAACTTATTTGCTAGAAGTTCAGTGCTCAAAATCAGAAATGTTTTGATATAGTTGTGATGAGTTACATATATGGGTTCATTTTTAAAAATTAAATCAGAAATCCTAGCGGTGCCCCTTTTGTTCATAGTACTCTCTCATTCTATGCAAGAAAAGAAAGACTTACATTTATATAGCGCCTTTCACGTCCACCAGACGTCCCAAATGTGCTTTACAGCCAGTGAAGCATTTTTTGAAGTGTAGTCACTGTTATAATGTCGGAAACACGGCAGTCAATTTGCGCACAGCAAGCTCCCACAAACAGCAAGGCGATAATGAATAGATAATTGTTTTTAGTGAAGTTGGTTGAGGGGATAAATGTTGATCCCAGGACACAGGGGAGAACTCCTCTGCTGTTCTTCGAAATAGTGGCGTGGGATCTTTTACGTCCATCTGAGAGAGCAGACGGGGCCTCGGTTTAAAGTCTCATCCGAAAGACGGCACCTCCGACAGTACTGCGCTCCCTCAGTACTGTCCCTCCGACAGTGCGGTGCTCCCTCAGCACTGCACTGGAGTGTCAGCCGAGATTTTTGTGCTCAAGTCTCTGGGGTGGGATTTGAACCCACAACCTTCTGACTTGAGAGGCGAGGGAGCTTACCCACTGACACACAAAATGTAGCTAAATAATAGCTTCACTATTATTTTCTTTGATTCTGTAGAAATGTTAATTTTATAGCTGTAGGATTGCCAGCATTGTTGAGAGTACCCCCACACCCCCCCCCCCCCCCGGGCCTGGTACTCCTGGCACGTGGGACCGTATCCCTTGCTTCTTGCTCCCTCCGGTGATGTGATCGGGGTGTGGGGGGAAGCTCCATGGGTGGGGAGGAGGGTAGGCTTCAGTGCAGTGGGACACTGCAAAGCCACGTGACTGGTTGTGACGGGCGCATCTGCACGCAGTGGCATGCTGTCCTGGGTTACTGCAGCTCTCGGACCGCTTGAAGCGACGGCAGCCGCTGGTAACCATGGAGCTACTGCAGGTGGCACAGTTCTGCTCCCCGCTGGTTCGAGACACGTGTACAGCCGCTACTGTCTGCTATGGAGCCACTGTGGGTCATGCAGGAAGGTGGGTGATTTGCCCCGAGCATCTCCATGCAGGCAGCAACACTGACATCTCAAGACAGTCATCCAACAAAATAATAGTGAGTCAATGACTTTGAATGTTCGATGAGGAGGACTTCCAACATAAACTGCTCCCCCCTCTCAACAGTTTCCCTCCCCGTTAATCTTTAAAACCATTTGGAGCCGGGAAATTTGTTCCTGGGATATGGGCATCGCTGACAAGACCGGCATTTATTGCCCATCCCTAATTGCCCCTCGAGAAGGTGGTGGTGAGCCGCCACCTTTAACCACTTCTGTCCGTGTGGTGAAGGTGCTCCCACAGTGCTGTTAGGGAGGGAGTTCCAGGACTTTGACCCAGCGACGATGAAGGAACGGCCGATATATTTCCAAGTCAGTGTGTGACTCGGAGGTGGTGGTGTTCCCATGGACCTGCTGCCCTTGTCCTTCTGGGTGGTAGAGGTCGCGGGTTTGGGAGGTGCTGCCGAAGAAGCCTTGGTGAGTTGCTGCAGTGCATCTTGTAGACGGTGCACACTGCAGCCACGGTGCGCCGGTGGTGGAGGGAGTGAGTGTTGAAGGTGGTGGGTAGGGTGCCGATCAAGTCGTGGTGGCTGGAAGATGGTGAGTCTTCAGGAATTGCCAGAACTGCTGCAGAGAAGAGGCTGTGCATCAACAATAAAAAGGTTTGTTTATTCCTAACCACATTATTCCAGTGGTTTCACGGCACAGTGCTCAGTTTTTGTCCGTATTGAATTGAATGTAAATGAAGCACGCTGCATTGTTTGTGTGACACTGAAGAAACGGGCTTTATTTCTGCAGAAAAGGATGTTTCTACTCCTGTTAAGTTAATCTGTGTGTGGGTCTGTGCTATACGCATGTGTCCTCTCTATTTTTTTCCCCATTCAGCTGCCTCTAGAATGATTGCTAACAGTTTGAGCAGAGAGTCCCCACCTTCTACTCCTGTCCGGAGGCCCGAAACAAGCACTTCCAAGATATCCGTCACTGTGGCCAACAAACTTGCCACAAAGAAAGCAGGTATGAAAGGGGAATGAGACCTCTTGAAAATTGGTCACCATTTTCCTATTACCTTAAAGCATGAAGCTTGAGGTTGTACAACCCTGTGTGATGCATGTTTAGAAGTTTGTTTTCGTTTACATCTCTTTTACCCACTCCCACGTTTGGTTCTCTCTCTCTCTCCTTTCCTGGCTGCACAAATGCGTTATCACATCTTAACGAGTTGAGCCAAAAACATGGGTCATTGCGGCACCCACTCCCACACAACTGTCTCCCCTCGTTTGCTGAAGGCAACGATTGGTGGGGACACAGAGAGGGGATTCGGTACCCTGCTGGAGTGTCGTTCCACAGGTTCCGGCAGCTCTCCAGTTCCTCGTGATAAATTTGCCATACCCCTGAGCCTAAAACGCCAATTGTCAGCAGATTTATTTGAGTGAGAGAGAGGCAATAGCAGCTAAAACCTGACCCTATCTTCCCCTGGTGTCCACATGCATCCACTTTCCGGCAAGTGTCACTGGATAACGAACAGGATTCGAAACCCTGGCTGCTCTTTTTCATCCCAGCTTCCAAACCTGGGGCGCTGAGGGTGATAGTAGTATCCCTGACTGGGCATTGATCCCGGGACTGACCTAGTGTGTGTGAGACTTAGTCTGCCTGGGGGGGGGCTTCAGAGAGAACTTATTCATTGTTATCATATTCATCTTTTTGCAATCTACAGGACCCCTCCTCTTCTCCTTCCCACAACTCGTTCAGTTAATAACTGACATGCGCAAATGCCAGTTTGTACTTTAGTCTCTAATCTAGGATACCAGTGGCACGAAGTGAGTGTTGTGTTTTCAGGGTGCATTTTTGGCTGGACTTAAAGCCAGGGCTGCAACTTGTAGGAAGTCTGTGTGCCCGATTGCATTTTGTCTCCGTGGACACAATTTAGTGACGTGCTGGATTAAAATGCCCAATTTTGAATTCTAAATAGAATCTTGCCAGCTGAACACTTTTGCTCTCCCTCTCTCTCTCTCTCTCTCTCTCTCTCTCTATACTGTGCTCACAGAGAATGGAATAGCTACTTTTGCAGCTTGTGTCTTGTGCATGTGGCTGGAGAGGACAACTGACTCGAATAAGGATTACTGCGGTGTGGAAAAAAAGCAATGACAGCTATTTGCAGTAATCGCCATTGCAGTGCGAGTTATCGTCCACAGTCTACTGCTGATTCTGCCGGGCCTGCACACTGAAAATGCTAATTGTTCAATCATTTGAATTAAGAAACATAAATACACACTTAAAAATTGAATTATCATCATTTGAATAAAGCAACTTCGAGTTGACAAACTGCAGCAGAGTTTGAGAGGCTGGGAGCCCTAACCGCTGATGTGAGGATGTTTTTCCTTGCTTAGGTCCTCTGCGCTTCTGTGCCTTTATACCGTACGCTGACCATTAACGTTTTCTTGTCCAGTTCTTTCCAGGCCAGCTGATCCAGGTCCCGATGCTTCTGCAAAGCGACGCCGAGTGACTGCTGAAATGGAAGGTAAATACATAATCAATATGCCAAAAGGGACAACTGAAAAAACTAAGAAAATCCTGGAACAGCAAGCCACACAAGGTAAAGTGATCACACAGTGCATACTGTTGGGTGACTGCTGCATGCTAACACAGCAAGTACTCCTCGTGTTGTAGTGCAGACTGAGGCTGTAAATATCTTAGCACTAATAACCAGGGCGGCCAGTTTTTGTTCCACGCGACCGTAGTAATGCTGACTCCAGTACTCGGAGATATGCAGCCCGTGCTCGCATATTTTAGACACTAGAAAGCTTCAACGTGCTCCAGTTACTAACCCTTCCGATTGAAATGATATCCTAACCTTTCAGGTATTTGAATTTCTCCTGTATATTTGAACATGGTGCCAGTAGTGTACATGTTTGCTCTTTGTTCCATCGCTAGGTTTGCCAAGAATGTCGGTCTTTGACAGGCTCGGTGCAGAAGCAAAGGCGGACACTACCACTGGGAGCAAGGTGAGGCCTGAATGCAATGCCACATTTTTAGTTCAAACGGAATGCCACTTTTGCCCTGTTGATCATCATCATAGGCAGTCCCTCGGAATCGAGGAAGACTTGCTTCCACTCCCAAAGTGAGTTCTCTGGTGGCTGAACAGTCCAATACGAGACCCTGTCACAGGTGGGACAGACATTCGTCGAGGGAAGGGGTGGGTAGGGCTGGTTTGTCGCGCGCCCCTTCCACTGTCTGCGCTTGACCTCTTCACGCTCTTTGAGTTGAGACTCGAGGTGCTCAGCGCCCTCCCGGATGCACTTTCTCCACCTCGGGCGGTCTGTGGCCAGGATCTCCCAGGTGTCAGTGGTGATGTCGCACTTTACCAGGGAGGCTTTGAGGGTGTCCTTGTAACGCCTCTGCTGCCCACCTTTGGCTCGTTTACCATGACGGAGCTCCGCATAAAGCATTTGCTTAGGGAGTCTCGTATCTGGCATGCGAATTATGTGGCCTGCCCAGCAAAGCTGATCAAGTGTGGTCAGTGCTTCAATGCTGGGGATGTTGGCCTGGTCGAGGACACTGATGTTGGTGCGCCTGTCCTCCCAGGGGATTCACAAGATCTTGCGGAGACATCGTTGGTTACCCAAGGGATATGGGGATAGTGCAGGAAAGTGGAGTTGAGGTAGAAGATCAGCTATGATCTCATTGAATGGCGGAGGAGGCTCGAGGGGCCGAATGGCAGGTTCCTGCTTCTCATTCTTATGATCTTATGTACCGTACTGTAATGGTTATGCTTACTGACCTAGAAACTTGGGCGTTGAGTTCAAATCCTGCCATGGCTCTGGTTTGTACATACTGTTATCGCAGTAATGAACTGCTTTTACATTTGTCTAAAATGTTACTGAGTACAATTATTGAAGAGCAAGTTTCCCTTCTGTAAAAGGAATGCAAGGGAAGTAAATTAAAAAATACAATTGAATGGAGTGGCCAACATTTTATTAAAAATGCTGGGTATATACTTTCAATAATAACTTTCAAAAGGAAATTGGATAATTACTTGAAGAGGAAAAACTTGCATGGCTAAAAGGAAAGGAAAGGGCAGGGGGAGTGGGACTGATTGGATCGCTCTGTCACAGAGCCGGCACAGGCACGATAGGCCGAATGGCCTTCTGTGTTGTATCATTCTATGATTCGTGACTTGTTGCAAAATTGAATTGAATTGGGGAAATAAAATGATCTAACTGGTTCATTACTCTCCTTCAGAGAAGAGAACCTACCCACCCCATTCGGTCTAGTCTACACGTGACTCCAGTGTCACACTACACAATAGGTTCTTACTCCCTGGAGAGCCAGTTGGCTGCAGGCGCAGTTGCTACGAGAGAAACAACTACCTTCTCTGGGCAGCTAGGGATGAGGAACGTAGGAACAGGGCCCTGGTGAGACCGCACCTGGAGTATTGTGTACAGTTTTGGTCTTCTTACCCAAGGAAGGATATACTTGCCATTGAGGGAGTGCAATGAAGGTTCACGAGACTGATTCTTAGGATGGGGAGATTGTCCTATGAGGAGAGATTAAGTAAACTACGCCTATATTCTCTAGAGTTAAGAATGAGAGGTGATCTCATTGAAACACACAAAATTCTTACAGGGCTTGACAGGGTAGATGCAGGGAGGGTGTTTCCCCCCGGGCTGGGGAGTCTAGAACCAGGGGTCACAGCCTCAGGATAAGGGGTCGGCCATTTAGGACTGAGATGAGGAAGAAACTTCTTCACTCGGAGGATGGTGTACCCCAGAGGGCTGTGGAGACTCAGTCTTTGAGTATATTGAGTAGATCCATAGATTTTTGGATATTAAGGAATCAAGGGATATGGGGATAGTGCAGGCAAGTGGAGTTGAGGTCGAAGATCAGCCGTGATCTCATTGAATGGCGGAGCAGACTCAATAGGCCGAATGGCCTGCATCTAATTCTTATGTTCTTATAATAGGAGGAGGCCATTCATCCCCTCGAGCCTGTTCCGCCATTCAGTCAGATCATGGCTGACCTGCGACCTAACTCCATCCACCAGCCTTGGCTCATAATCCCTTAATACTCGGCCAGCAAAAATCTATCGATCTCAGATTTAAAGTGATTAACTAAAACCGACTTGCCAGCATCACTCACATCTTGAGATGAAATTAAAAAAAATATTCAGGACTAATCTGTGTTTTGGGAATGAAAGAGCTACACTGACCACCACAAAAAATTCCTCCCTATGTTATATATCTCGGTCAAGACAAGAATTAAATGCTGTTCTAATTGAAAGAAAGGGGTCATTTTGACCAACTCGATGGGTGGGAATCCCATGGGATTGGGTGGAACGCCTTTGGTGGAGATTAAAATCGGGCTGTGTTTAAAATTAACGTTCCACCCGATCCAGTCAGCTTCCCGCCAGGTGGGTTAGGTTAGAATTACCCCCAAAGAGCTTGCCTTTATATAGCACCTATCACATCCATCTCACAGTGATTTACAGCCAATGAAGTACTTTTTGTAGTGTAGGGAAACACAGCAACCAATTCGCGCACAGCAAATAAAAGGAAAAAGACTTGGATTTATATAGCACCTTTCACGACCACCGGACGTCTCAAAGCGCTTTACAACCAATGAAGTACTTTTGGAGTGTAGTCACTGTTGTAATGTAGGAAACGCAGCTTACAATTTGCGCACAGCAAGCTTCCACAAACAGCAATGTGATAATGTTCAGATTACCTGCTTTTTTTGTTATGTTGATTAAGGGATAAATATTGGCCTCAGGTCACCTGGGAGAAGTTCCCTGCTCTTCTTCGAAATAGTGGCCATGGGATCTTTTACGTCCACTTGAGAGAGCAGATGGGACCTTGGTTTAACATCTCATCAGAAAGACGGCTCCTCCGACAGTGTGGCGCTCCCTCAGTGCTGCCCCACCCGACAGTGTGGCGCTCCCTCAGTGCTGCCCCTCCCGACAGTGTGGCACTCCCTCAGTGCTGCCCCTCCGACAGTGTGGCGCTCCCTCAGTGCTGCCCCTCCGACAATGCGCCGCTCCCTCAGTGCTGCCCCTCCGACAATGCGGCGCTCCCTCAGTACTGCCCCTCCGACAGTGCAGCTCTCCCTCAGTACTGCCCCTCCGACAATGCGGCGCTCCCTCAGCACTGCCCCTCCGACAGTACAGCGCTCCCTCAGTACTGCCCCTCCGACAGTGCGGTGCTTCCTCAGTACTGCCCCTCCGACAGTGCGGTGCTTCCTCAGTACTGCACTGGAGTGTCAACCTGGATTTTTTGTGCTCAAGTCCCTGGAGTGGGACTTGAACCCACGATCTTCTGACTCAGAGGTGAGAGTGCTACCCACAGAGTCACAGATCACACAGACATCAAATAAGATTAATGATCGACTAATCGGTTCTGATGACATTGGTTGAGGTACGAGTGTCACCCAGGAGCAGCCTGGTGTGGGCCCACTGAAGCTGGAATTCCCAGTGTGAATTAAAAATTATTACAAAGCCCCAAGTTGACCCTAAAGAAGAAACAATCTCACTGTTTATATTTGAAATATGATACAATGACATTCTGCTTTGAAAGATTTGATTCTATGTTAAAAATGGTGAAATGGAATTTAGGTGAGTAATTCTAATATGAAGCAGGCATTGGCACGATGGGCTGAATGGCCTGCTGTGCTGAAATGTCTATAGTTATGTGGTGCTTGACTTTCTGCCATATCTTGCTCCACCAAATCAGTTCCTACTAACATTTATCAGACAAGTTCCACTGCACCATAACAGCCAAATTCTCTTGGCTGGGACCTTGAGAGATTTTTTGAAAGCGCCAATTTAATTCTGTGCTACCGAACTAGCCATGCCCTTAGCCAAGCTGTTCCAGTACAACTACAACGCTAGCACCTACCTCCCAATGTGGAAACTTGCTCAGGTATGTCCTATCAATAAAAAGCAAGACAAATCCAATTACTCTCCTGTCCGCCTTCTGTCAATCATCAGCAAAGTGATGGAAGGAGCCATCAGCAGTGCTATCAAGCGGCACTTGTTCGCAAATAACCTGCTCGCCGATGCTCAGTTTGGGTTCCACCAGGACCTCTCTGATCCACATCTCATCACAATCAACATGTTATGGTTTAAATAGTATTCGAAATCTATTTTAAAAAATCACTGGGGTGGGTTGGGTATATTTTCAAAGCCAGGTCACTAAAGCATGGTATTGATATTAGAAGTATTTATCAAATCTGTAATTGATCAATGAAGAATATTTACACAAGCAGCTGAATCTCTGGGGGAGGTTTCAGCGTTCGATAATTCCAAGTCAAGGGCACTATTTTGACTTAATGCGTTTGTGCTGCTGAGGATTAATTACACTTGTGCCTGTGATTTCCTACACCCTACAGTCCAAAACTCGGCTGCCTGTACCCCATTTGCACTGAGCCCTGCTCACCCACCACCCCTTCCTCACTAACTACATTGGCTCAAATTTAAAATTCTTGTCACCTTTGTTTATATCTCTCCATGGCTTTGTTCCTCCCTATCTCGGTAACCTCCCCCAGCCCTACAACCCTCCCTGAACTCTCCAGTTCTCTAACCCCAGTCTGTTGCGCATCCCTCACCCTTTTGCCCCTTCCGGCAGATACATCCCAGTCTCTGGAATTCTTTCAATAAAACCCTTGCCTCTCTCCACCTCCCTTTCCTCCATTACACCTCTGCTCGAAACGCATATTTTGTGACCAAACTTTTGGTCACCTCTCCTACTTCTCTCCTCCATTGGCTCAGCGTCCACTTTTTTCTCTTCATGCCTTCGAAGTAACTTGGCATGTTTTTCTATGTGAAAGAAAGACTTGCATTTATATAGCGCCTTCAACGACCGCAGGGCGTCCCAAAGCGCTTTACAGCCAATGAAGTCCTTGTTGAAGTTTGGTCATTGTTGTAATGTGGGAAACGTTATTGTCAGTCAACTTGCACACAGCAATGCGATAATGTCCAGATCATCTCTTTTCTGGGGGTGTTGCTTGAGAGATGCTGTATATATGTGAAATAAAAACACAAAATGCTGGAAACACTCAGCAGGTCAGGCAGCACCTGTGCAGAGAAAAACCCAGCTAACGTTTCAGGTCCAAGAGGTTTCATCAGAACTGGTAGAAGTTTGAGAGTTAACAGTTTATAAGCAGTTACAGAGCCAAGGGTGGAAAGAACAAAAGGTCTGGGATACGGTGGAGGGTAAGTGCAATTTAATGATACAAGGAATGATGGCGTTAAGCAAAAGGGGGTGGTAATGGGACAAAAGAAACAAAAGGTTTACGAGGATGTTGGCCAGACTGGAAAACATGAGCGATGAGGAAAGATTGGATAGGCTGGGGTTGTTTTCCCTTGGAACAGAGGATGCTGAGGGGAGACCTTATTGAGGTGTATAAAATTATGAGGGGCCTAGATAGAGTGGATAGGAAGGACCTATTTCCCTTAGCAGAGGGGTCAATAACCTGGGGGCATTGATTTTAAAGTAATTGGTAAAAGGATTAGAGGGGAGATGAGGAAACATTTCATCACCCAGCGAGTGGTGGGGGTCTGGAACTCACTGCCTGAAAGGGTGGTATTTGGATGTGCAGTTGAAGTGCTGTAACCCACAGGGCTATGGACCAAATGCTGCAAGGTGGGATTAGGCTGGATAGCTCTTTGTCGGCTGGCACGGACATGATGGGCTGAATGGCCTCCTTCTGTGTCGTACTCTTCTATGATTCTATGAAAAGATGGGTCCAGATGTGGTGTAAATGATAACAGCAAGATCATTGCCAGCAGCTGCTCATGACTAGGAGTTGTTTTTCTCTTCACTACCTTAGCCTTGGGGAGAAAGGAGGGGAGTTACTTCCCCACAGGGCGGCGATGGAACCTTGCACCACTCTTCATTTCTCACTGTATAAAGAGAACTTTGAGGGGCAGGTGAGCTACCATCCTTCACTCGCGAGGAATCGTTTGCGAGACAGCCACTACAACTGGCTCGGTTTTAACATCTCGAGACGCTTCATAGGGGAAGGAGACCCAAGAATTAGGGGAGGTGACCAAGATCATGGGGTTTCTGAACATCAAGATGGCAGTTTCTGAGCGCAAGGACGGAATAGACATCAGGGAGTGGGAGAAAAGGATTCTATCACAGCTGCAGTAACAGCAAAGCTTGGACTAATTAATTGTAGTTACTAAGTCGGAAATCACATTAGTATTCAAACGGTTTAGTATTGAGACACTATTCATAGCTTGTTTTTTTGTTGGGCAATGATGTACCTTTTCTTCCGACCGAAATCCAGTCATTAGCTGCATTAATTTTAAGGGTAGTTAACCGATGAATCACTTAGGCTGAAGCAGTGTTGGATTGCAGTGATGTATTTATTGAACAGTTCGTCTCCTAATTGCATGATGTAGAACAGCGCATAAATAAAATGTGTTGCTGTTTGGGCACACTTGCAAATGGAAAGTAGATCAAGCTGGGAATACACAGCTAGTCCACCGGTTTGTGATGGGGAGAGACTGGCGGAGGTTTTGAGTGAAACCCTATATCGGAAATGGCAACCAAAAAATATTATGCAGGGTCCAGCCTGAACTGTCAGCTGACCGATTCTCTCTCAGATGCTGACTGATCATTAGTGTGTTTATCAGATAAACGGCCACAGATTTACAGGGACTGAGTCATATTCCTGAAAAGAGATTGTGAGGGGGGGTTAACGTGAATTGAGAATTACGTTCCATTTTTCCATGAGCACCGCGATTCAGGGGCCTTGCCTATGGAATTGGCTGTTTAGCTATCAACCCTTGAAAATTTCGGGTGTTTATGCAGATTTTGAGAGATGATTTTGTAAAAATATATAACTAATGATGTAGTGGCCTCAGCTTTGAAACATTACATTAATATTATATGGAATATTTTATATTTTATTGAACTCGTAGTCACCAGAGCTATATCGTTCCCGAGTCAAGATTCTCTTTATTACCCCACTTCCTATTTTACAAGATTTCTATTGCACTTGGAAGTAAAAAAACCCCAGATATTTTAAATAAATTATGCTCAATAACAAAAGCAAAACGAGAGAGAATTTGGAAGCAATAATTCAGTCTCCATGTTCTGCTGACATCGCCAGGATTGCTTAATTGAATTACCACTTTATAAAACCATTAAGGGCTAGCCTTCAACTGTCTGCATGCTGTTGCAGTAAAATATGGCATGGCACCCATAAATTCAAAGCCTCTGACAAAAGCAGAGAGCAGCACACAACGTCGGCAGGGTGGTGGGTCTAAAAAGCTAAGGTGCACCGTGGTCCTGAGTCTCACTTGCAGATTGATGTCACAGGCGAGACACATTAAACCAGAACCAGTATGAAAGATGATCCGGTGATGGTTAAAGTGACGCGATGATCATTATTCTGATTAGTCGATCTCCCGCTAGCGTAAACCAAATGTCGACTTTGGGTGAAGCAGAGTTAGAGTGTGGGGGAATAATTAGATCAAGACGGGCAGAAATAATTCAGTCCCCATTGTAAAGGCATACATTCTGTCCTTATTTTTATACTTCCAGTATTATAAATTACATTACCAACAGTGACTATACTCCAAAAGTACTTCATTGGCTGTAAAGCGCTTTGAGATGTCTGGTGGCCGTGAAAGGCGCTATAGAAATGCAAGTCTTTCTTTATATCTACATTTATAATCGCATGGGACTGGATAGGTTAGATGCAGGAAGAATGTTCCCGCTGTTAGGGAAGTCCAGAACCAGGGGTCACAGTCTAAGGATAAGGGGTAAGCCATTTAGGACTGAGATGAGGAGAAACTTCTTCACTCAGAGTTGTTAACCTGTGGAATTCTCTACCGCAGAGAGTTGATGAGGCCAGTTCATTGGATATATTCAAGAGGGAGTTCGATATGGCTCTTACGACTAAAGGGATCAAGGGGTATGGAGAGAAAGCAGGAAAGGGGTACTGAGGTGAATGATCAGCCATGATCTTATTGAATGGTGGTGCAGGCTCGAAGGGCTGAATGGCCTACTCCTGCACCTATTTTCTATGTTTCTATGAGCCTTGTAAAATTTCCACGCTGTACTTGCACCCTCCCACCAGTGGTGGGGCTGCAGTGCCTCCACTGCGGGAGGGTACAGTTGCAGCATGACTAGTTTATGTAGGCTGGTCCCATTTCTAAATGCAGACGTAACAATTATAATGCAAAAAGTTGACAGAATTGCAACTAGACTCCAGATTTTGAATCTATATAGATGGTGGTGGCTTCCTTGATTTCCAGTGAAGTTATAAGAATGCCACATGATTGGTGTTGTCTAGAAATAAATCTTCCAAAAATGTCTCCCAATTCTAACAAAACATAACTTGTGCAAAGTGGTCACTTTCAATTGGAAAATGTATTTACTGGGATTTTAGTGGTTATGTAGAGCCACACTAAATTCACCAGGAAACTTTAATTTTGCAGCACGGCCAGAGGCCATTCAGCCCATCATGCCAGTGACGGCCCTCTAAAAGTGCAAACCTCTTCGACCCATTTGCCTGCCCTTTCCCCAGACCCTTTTTTAAAAAAAATGTATTTTTCAAATATTTATCCATTTTCAGGGCTATGAGGAAAGAGCACGTGAGTTGAACTATTTGGATCGCTCTTTCAAAGAGCCGGCACAGGCTCGACGGAACAAATGACCTTCTTTGCCATATTATTTTATGTATTCTGCTCCTGCCACTGTTTCTAGTTGTGTATTTCATGTCCTAACAACACTTTGCACAAAAGTGTCCTAACCTCTCCCTTCATCCCTTGCTGCTGATAGATTTATGTATTCTAGTTACTGCCCAGTTGAAATAGTACTTCCCGTTTTACTTTATCCTAATCTCTCATACTTTTCAACCCCTTTATCAGATCTTCTCTTAATCACCAATTGAGAATTGGGAAAACCGAAGCCATTGTATTCGGTTCCCGCCACAAACTTTGTTCTCTAGCCACGGACTCCATCCCACTCCCCGGCATCTGTCTGAGACTGTAACAGACTGCTTGCAACCTTGTTGTCGTATTTGACCCTGAAATGAGCTTCCGACCACATATCCGCAGCATAACTAAGACCGCCTATTTCCACCTCCGTAACATTGCCGTATCCGCCCTTGCTTCAGTTCATCCACGCCTTTGTTACCTCTAGACTTGACTATTCCAACGCACTCCTGGCTGGCCTCCCACACTCTACCCGACGTAAACTAGAGATGATCCAAATCTCGGCTGCCCCGTGTCCTAATTCGCACCAAATCCCGCTCACCCATCACCCCCTGTGCTCGCTGACCTACATTGGCCCCCGGTTAAGCAACACCTCGATTTCAAAATTCTCATCCTTATCTTCAAATCCCTCCATGGCCTCGCCCCTCCCTATCTCTGTAATCTCCTCCAGCCCCACAACGCCCCGAGATATCTGCGCTCCTCTAATTCTGCCCTCCTGAGCATCCCTGATTATAATCGCTCCACCATCGGTGGCCGTGCCTTCTGTTGCCTGGGCCCCAAGCTCTGGAACTCCCTGCCTAAACCTCTCCGCCGCTCTACCTCTCTTTTCTCCTTTAAGGTGCTCCTTAAAACCGACCTCTTTCACCAAGCTTTCAGTCACCTGCCCTAATTTCTACTTATGCAGCTTGGTGTCAATATTTTTTAAAATCTCTTACCCCTGTGAAGCGCCTTGGGATGTTTCATTACGTTAAAGGTGCTATATAAATACAAGTTGCTAACCTTCTTTGTTCTAATGAAAAGAGCCCCAGATTCTCTAATCTGACCTCGCAGTAGTAAATGCACTAGGGTATCGATGGGACAGTTGAAACGAACACTGAACAAATTCAGCAATGAATGTTGGAAATCTGTATCTTGGCTGAAATTCTGCATCTCTTTCAGCCGACAGGAGTCTTCAGTCGTCTGGGTGAAGTCGTTAATCAGAAGAAGGAGGGCAGTGATGATGACGATGCTGGTTCTGTGCTTCAGTATGCCGGGGTCTTGAAGAGAAGCCTAGCTGCGACTGCGAAGGAGGGCGCCAAGCTGACACTCGCAGCCAAGGTGAAAGTCTCGGCCGCCAAAGCCAAGCCGGCGGTGACCACGATCAGGCGGCTGGCCGTCCCCAAGCCCAGCGGCAGGACTGTCCCCGGCCTCCCGGCCCCTGCCCTGGCGGCCCCCGCGCTCCGACTGCAGCCGGTGGCTCAGGCCAAGGTCAGCGTCCGGCAGAGACTGGGCAAGGCCGAGGCGGACACGCAGGACAACAAAGTCACCAGCACCAAGAGTCGGGGCAGCCCCGAGTTCACCGTCACCATCAAAAACACAGCACGGCCCGCCGTTAGCGCCAAAGTGAGCAGCAGTACCGAGGGCCGCCTGGCTCAGATGGACTCCACAGGAACCGTCAGCGTGTTCGAGAGGCTGGGGAAGAAGCTGAACTAGTGGGATTTCCCGAAAGAAGCACACAATCCTTTATTTTTGTATGTATAAAAGGTGCCTCTTTAGTAATGACAAAGACCACTTTTAACATTGACTTCAAACACTGTGGTTTGGGTGATTCCCAAGTATCTATTTACAATGTTCCCTGCCATTTTCTTTTTTGGGCCTGTCGCGGGCTCACTCAATTTTCCGCGCACACCTGCGGTTATTCCCATTGTAAAGCCGGAGAGCGGGACCCCCAGATCGCTGCCTAGCGGAAGTGTTTATTTACAGCCAAAAGACTGGGGGTTAAGTGATATCACGACACAAGAATCCTGTCGAGAAAATTGACAGGATCTTAATCGGCACAACAGTTGTGTCCTAATATTTTATTGGGGGAACCCCAGTTTAGTTTGTGTTGAGGTGGGAGCCAGGAAGGGGGATTGAAGCTGATCTTTCTAAGGGGCTGCTGAATCTGATGGAGGTATTTTGCACCCCAGATTGCTGCCTTGCATTGGCACAAGAATTTTGGTGACTCCCTCAAGCCCGCTATCAAACCGAGCCGTTGCCCACTGTGTGATTGATGCAAATGGCTCTTTGTTTTTTCTTTTGCGCTTTCACACGGTGTCTGATCACAGTCATTATTTCAGTGGACTCTGAACCCTCGGGAGCCTTGGATAAATCTGGTTGCTTTGTGCACAGAGCTATTGGTATTGGTGGGCCTTTGTGGTATTGGGGTATCGCCCCGCACTGACGAACAGCGGGGGGGTACAAAACTGTTCAAAACACGCTGCTTTCACAAAGCTTATTATATGCATTTCAGAGTGTTTTATGCCTGACCCTCTGTATTTATAGGGGAGCTCCTGCCCAACAGTTTGTTTTCCATGGTTTCTAGAAGATATAAAATCATTTTAATTCAGCTCTTGCTCCCATAGTTTGATTTGTGTGTAGGTGTTGACTAGGTAGCCAGTTTGGCCCCTAACGCAGAGACCCGGGGAGACTAATTAACGTGTGTCTTCTTTCAACATTTATGACGTTTGATCCAGTGCAGTGGGTCAGTCTCGAACATGGTCACCCATGGCTATCAGAATGGTGCCAAAGCGCCTTCAAGCAAATAAAAACAGAAAATATAAAGAGCTAGAAATTTGTTTTTCAGCAAAACCGGTATGTTTATGCCACAATTACTGTGTTCGCTTCGCTACCGTTAGTAGGCCCGATTTTCGGCCTTTAATTTGCACAGTGGTAAAAATCGGCATTGCACGAGGATTCGCGGCGCAAACCACGGATTTCGGCAACTTTAGTCCGGGGCCGATAGCGCTGCGAGAGAGGCCTTGGGAGAGGGTGATAGCTACAAAAAAAAAACCCCCAAAAAACATTCACAGAACATTCACAAAACCCTTACCTACTAAATCGCTGAAAAACAATTTAAAAATAAAAACTTTAACTTACCTTTTTGCAGGTCTTTGTACTTACCGCTGCTGGCAAGGCTCCAAGGCAGGTTTTTCCCCCTGTCGGTTTTCTGGGTGCGGGGAGAGACAAATATCGGTCGCAAACGCTATTTCGGGTGTTGCACGTCGGCACTCCTCTCCCCGGTGGTTCGTGGAAAGCACCGCCACAAAAAAGGTCATCGAAGATCCTGCCGACTGGGTTTTCACCGCGGAGGGTGAAATATCAGCAAAAACCTGCTCTCAAAGTCGGCGACTTTCTAGCCCATAGTGTTCAGCAAGCAGAATGATGATGACATGGCCTGAACTGGTTGTGCCAAGAGAACGCAAGCTGTAACAGTGAGTGAGCTCTAGGCATTTGTGCATTGGCCATTTTGAGCCATTCCTGAGTTGGGGAGACCTTCAGACCAGTATTACATATTAAACAGTCTTGTGTACATTAAATGTAGATGTTACTTTTAACATCTTGTGTTCATTTGAGTTCTACTCTAATCTGAGTTTGGCCGTCATTGGTTGTCGGAATGCCAAAGCGCTGGTATTTATTTTGGGGGAGATCGGTGCTGGCAGCTTTTTAAGGGCCTTTTCTGTGCCGAAGGTCAGTTGTGTGTGATGATTTGCTTTTATCTGTACATTTGTACGATTTTCCTAGGGTGGAAAAGTAGTTCCTTCCCCAATTTTGGGAGCTAGTTCGTTGCCTACTTTGTTTTTAGCTGCTCAAAAATATCTCTTTAAAACCCAGATCAGGACCCACTTGTGGAGCTCATTCTATCTGTCCTCCCGAGGCTGATCAGATGCCACACTCTTGTTGTGCAGAGATCTGAGTGAAGATTGTTGTCTGTCAGGCTGTCTGATTTTAGTGTTTTAAGCCAGTAATGACCTTGGGAAAGAAGAATTCCAGAATTTAGGATTGAACCCAGAGAATTTCATCCTCAAGCCACATTTGTACATCTGCCCCTTCTCCCTCACCACAAACAAGTGGGATGACCTATGGCTTGCTTGCCGTTCAGTGCCCACTGTCGCATTGACCATGGCTTTCCTGATGAGCTGTGATTTCCCACTTGAATTATTCTGATTACAGGCATTTCTGGTTTATTTTTGACTCCAAGGAGCTCAGATTTGTTCTCGGCTAATTTCACCCAACCTTTGGTGACCCTACCTGATGCACACAAACGCACAAATCAGGAGGCCCGACAACAGTAAAAGCCACCCACTGGGCTGCTGAAGCTTTGCAGTTTACAGGTTCATCTTATATTTTGGCAGCCAATGGTACAACTGCGAACTTTGACCACTTGGTCTGTTCATGGTACATTTGGAAGCCACTCAGCAGCTTACAACATTCAGCCGTACAGCGCCTTTGGTGCAGTAAGCCATCCCAATGCGCTTCACAGGAGCGATTATCAGACGCAAATGTGACACCCACCCACATGAGATATTAGCGCAGGTGACCAAAACCTTAGTCTAAGAGGTAGGTTTTAAGATGCGTCTTGAAGAAGGAGAGAGGTGGAGGGGTTTCGCGAGGGAATTCCAGAACTTAGGGCCCAGGCAGCTGAAGGCACGGCTGCGGATGGCACAGTTTTCATCAGCGTTCACTTCTTTTGTTAACGGCACACAGTTTTAACCTCTGAACTCTGCCAAGTTACATCTTTATGCTACAGAAACAGTTTTGTCCTTTATGTTTTTAAATGTACAAACTATGCAAGTTGGGCAAACTCTTGGAGTGATTGAAGAGATGCTACTAAATGTTGATTTTTATTTTTAAGCTGAGCAGGTTTGCAACCTTCAGTTTGACTCTTCACTGGAGCCTGCTCTTGATTGTAAAGATCTCCACAGGGATGGCTATAACCTACAGTGTGAAGTTTTTATTTAATGAAAATTGTAATATTACATTGTTCACGCTTTCAACACGAGATTTAATTTTAAATGAAAATTAAAACCTAATGTGTGAAATTTTAATTCCGGTGTTGTATTGAATTAGCTTGGAATGGCATTTGTGGAGAGGCTTCTCATCTGAACTTATAATGGGCGTGAGCCGAGGTACCCAGAGATGCAGAGTTTCAGACAAGGGATTAATACTGGAGGAAGGAGGTAACCATGGGCCCAGCTCACATCCACTAAACAGACAGGTGCAGAAGATTAAATAGAAATAAAGACTTGGATTTATATAGCGCCTTTCACAACCACTGGACGTCTCAAAGCGCTTTACAGCCAATGAGTGTAGTCACTGTTGTAATGTAGAAAACACGGCAGCCAATTTGCGCACAGCAAGCTCCCACACACAGCAATGTGATAATGATCAGATCATCTGTGATTTTTTTTGTTGATCGAGGGATAAATATTGTCCCCAGGACACGGGGGATAACTCTCCTGCTCTTCTTCGAAATAGTGCTGTGGGATCTTTTACATCCACCTGAGAGAGCAGACGTGGCCTCGGTTTAACGTCTCATCCAAAAGACGACACCTCCGACAGTACGGCACTCCCTCGGCACCGCCCCTCCGACAGTGCGGCGCTCCCTCAGCACCGCCCCTCCGACAGTGCGGCGCTCCCTCGGCACCGCTCCTCCGACGGTGCGGCGCTCCCTCGGCACCGCCCCTCCGATGGTGCGGCGCTCCCTCGGCACCGCCCCTCCGACAATGCGGTGCTCCCTCGGCACCGCCCCTCCCACAGTGCGGCGCTCCCTCGGCACCGCCCCTCCGATGGTGCGGCGCTCCCTCGGCACCGCCCCTCCGACAATGCGGTGCTCCCTCGGCACCGCCCCTCCCACAGTGCGGCGCTCCCTCGGCACCGCCCCTCCCGACGGTGCGGCGCTCCCTCGGCACCGCCCCTCCGACGGTGCGGTGCTCCCTCGGCACCGCCCCTCCGACGGTGCGGCGCTCCCTCGGCACCGCCCCTCCGACAGTGCGGCGCTCCCTCGGCACTGCCCCTCCGACAGTGCAGTGCTCCCTCGGCACCGCCCCTCCGACAGTGCGGCGCTCCCTCGGCACCGCCTCTCCGACAGTGCGGCGCTCCCTCTGACAGTGCGGCGCTCCCTCGGCACCGCCCCTCCGACAGTGCGGCGCTCCCTCGGCGGCGCTTCCTCGGCACCGCCCCTCCAACAGTACAGCGCTCCCTCAGCACTGCCCCTCCAACAGTACAGCGCTCCCTCGGCACCGCCCCTCCGACAGTGCGGCGCTTCCTCGGCGGCGCTTCCTCGGCACCGCCTCTCCGACAGTGCGGCGCTCCCTCCGACAGATCCCTCCGACAGTGCGGCACTCCCTCCGACAGTTCCCTCCGACAGTGCGGCGCTCCCTCCGACAGTTCCCTCCGACAGTGCGGCGCTCCCTCCGACAGTTCCCTCCGACAGTGCGGCGCTCCCTCCGACAGTTCCCTCCGACAGTGCGGCGCTCCCTCCGACAGTTCCCTCCGACAGTGCGGCGTTCCCTCCGACAGTGCGCCGCTCCCTCAGCACTGCACTCGTAGTGTTAGCCTAGAATTTTTTTTTGTGTTACAGGTTCCTGGAGTTGGACAACAATTTAGCAATGTAAAGGAGCATACTGTATATGTTATAGGGGGAAGAACTCCCATTCGCAAAACCTGTAGCAGGGGGAATTGGAGGTTCCTTTGGCACTTGGCTCCATAAGAGGGTGTCTACTGTAATTTTGACCACCATTAACTACCACCTGCATTCTGTCCTTTGATAAATGTGTGCATCAGAATAGTCACAGGTCAAACCTCGGCCAGCTCAAATTATTGTGCATAAAAGGATAATTATTTTTTTGAATAATGAAATGCATGAAACTTTTTTTAAAAGCTCAGTATGTAATAAGGAAAATGTTTGTGTTCTGTGTCTCCTTAATTATAATCTAATGTCCCTGACCAATAACTCTCTACAGTTTAACTTCATTTAAATCAGACTATAGATAGATTTAAATAGTACATCACGGAGTAACGATGCATAGTGTAACTCGCATTCGTGAAGCCATTCCCTTTCTCATCCTTCCCTCCTTGATGCTGTGGAGTAATGCTCTTCATTTAACTGCATCTGCTGGTATTAATCTCCCTCACACAGTCATCATAGGCAGTCCCTCGAACGAGGATGATATGCTTTCAGTGCTGGGAGCACAGCTATTTACAATGTACATTAATGATTTGGACAAAAGAATTGAATATAATAGCTCCAAGTTTGCAGATGACACTAAGCTGGGTGGCGGTGTGAGCTGTGAGGAGGATGCTAAGAGGCTGCAGGGTGACTTGGGCATGTTAGGTGAGTGGGCAAAAGAATGGCAGGTGCAGTGTAATGTAGATACATGTGAGGTTATCCACTTTGGTGGCAAAAACAGGAAGGCAGAATATTATCTGAATGGTGGCAGATTAGGAAAAGGGGAGGTGCAACGAGACCTGGGTGTCATGGTACATCAGTCATTGAAGGTTGGCATGCAGGTACAGCAGGTGGTGAAGAAGCCAAATGGCATGTTGGCCTTCATAGTGAGAGGACTTGAGTATAGGAGCAGGGAGGTCTTACTGCAGTTGTACAGGGCCTTGGTGAGGCCACACCTTGAATATTATATACAGTTTTGGTCCCCTAATCTGAGGAAGGGCATTCTTGCTATTGAAGATATTGTGTTCCTAACACAGATGAGGCTGCACACAGGGCGGTTAAAGTAACAGTGACCTCAGTCTTTAATAAGACACTCCAGAGTGAGGAACAGGCCTTAGGGGCCGGCTTATATACAGTGCTCCCAAGGGATGCTGGGATCTAATGTCCCTGACCTCAGGGGATGAACTCCCTGGTGGCAGAACATGGGAGTGCATGCTTTACAGATATACAACATCACTTCCCCCCCCCGGAGGAAAGTCAAAGTGAAAACTATTTACAAGGTGAGGCGGTCGGGAGCCTTTCTTTCCCTGGTGAACCGCCCTCGGTACAAATGTCTGTTCTGGTATATTGGCTGTGCCCTCGCTGGGCTGGCGTGTTGTTGGTCCTGCAGGGCTGTTGGGCGTGATGGGTTCGATTTCCTGGTCTGGCGTGGTGTCGTTGATCCTTTGGGTGTGTGTTGTGGGCTCGAAAAAGGTGGTGTTTGCTGTGGGTTGTTCAGAGCAGTCTGTGAACCGCAGCCTCGTTTGGTCCAGGTGCTTTCTGCAAATTTGTCCATTGTCTAGTTTGACTACAAACACCCTATTCCCTTCTTTAGCTATCACCGTGCCCGCGATCCACTTGGGACCATGTCCATAGTTTAGCACATACACAGGGTCATTCAGATCAATTTCCCGTGACACAGTGGCGCGACCATAGTTTACATTTTGTTGCTGCCGCCTGCTCTCTACCTGATCATGCAGGTTGGGGTGAACCAGCGAGAGTCTAGTTTTAAGTGTCCTTTTCATGAGTAGCTCAGCCGGGGGCACCCCTGTGAGCGAGTGGGGTCTCTTGCGGTAGCTGAGCAGTACACGGGACAGGTGGGTTTGGAGTGAGCCTTCTGTGACTCGTTTAAGGCTCTGTTTGATGGTTTGTACTGCCCGCTCTGCCTGCCCATTGGAGGCTGGTTTAAATGGGACCGAGGTGACATGTTTGATCCCATTGCGGGTCATGAATTCTTTAAATTCGGCACTGGTGAAACATGGCCCGTTGTCACTGACCAGTATGTCAGGCAGGCCGTGGGTGGCAAACATGGTCCTCAGGCTTTCAATGGTGGCGGTGCTTCCCAAAATTATTTCACATTCAATCCATTTTGAAAAAGCATCCACCACCACCAGGAACATTTTACCGAGAAACGGGCCCGCATAGTCGACATGGATCCTTGACCATGGTCTGGAGGGCCTGGACCACAAACTTAGTGGTGCCTCTCTGGGCGCGAGCATATATGCTGCATTGCCGTACACAGGACTCTTAAGTCAGAGTCGATACCGGGCCACCACACGTGGGATCTGGCTATCGCTTTCATCATTACTATACCCGGGTGTGTGCTGTGGAGATCCGAGATGAACGTCTCCCTGCCCTTTTTTTGGTAGCACTATGCGGTTCCCCCACATCAGGCAGTCTGCCTGAATGGACAACTCGTCCTTTCGCTGCTGGAACAGCTTGATTGGTTCTTGCTTTTCAACGAGGATGCTGGCCCAGCTCCCATGCAGTACACAGTTTTTTTTACTCGGGACAGCAAAGGTTCTTGGCTGGTCCAAGTCCTAATCTGGCGGGCCGTGACAAGTGATCTATCATTTTTAAACGCTTCCATGACCATCAACAAGTCTGCGGGCTGCGCCACCATCAACAAGTTTACCCAGGTTTGCCATTTTCACCGCCGTGGTGGGCAATGGTAGCCGACTGAGAGCATCCGCACAGTTCTTGGTGCCTGGCCTGGTGGCAGATGGTATAGTTGTACGCTGATAGCGCGAGTGCCCACCTTTATATGTGGGCTGAGGCATCAGTATTTATCCCCTTGTTTTCAGCGAACAGTGATGTGAGGGGCTTGTGATCGGTTTCCAGCTCAAATCTCAGGCCAAACAGGTACTCATGCATTTTCTTTACCCCGAACACACACCCTAATGCCTCTTTCTCAATCATGCTGTAGGCCCCCTCAGCCTTAGACAAGCTCCTGGAAGCATAGGCGACAGGTTGCAACTTCCCTGCAACGTTAGCTTGTTGTAATACACACCCGACTCCGTACGACGACGCGTCACATGCTAGCACAAGTCTTTTACATAGGTTATACAATACAAGCAGCTTGTTGGAGCATAAAATGTTTCTGGCTTTCTCAAAAGCAATTACTTGTTTTTTTTTCCCCACACCCAGTTCTCACCTTTGTGCAATAACACATGTAGGGGCTCCAAAAGGGTGCTTAACCCTGGTAGGACGTTACCAAAATAGTTGAGGAGTCCCAGGAACGACCGCAGCTCCGTGATGTTCTGTGGTCTGGGCACGTTCCTGATAGCCTCTGTCTTGGCGTCTGTGGGCCGAATGCCGTCCGCCGCGATCTTTCTCCCCAAAAACTCCACTTCTGTTGCCATGAAGACGCATTTCGACCCCTTCACCCCTACATGATCCAGTCGCTGGAGGACCTCCTCCAGGTTTTGTAGGTGCTCGGCGGTGTCCTGACCCGTGACCAATATGTCGTCCTGAAAGACCACCGTTTGTGGTACCGACTTGAGTAGGCTCTCCATGTTTCTCTGGAAGATCGCTGCAGCCGACCGAATTCCAAATGGGCATCTGTTGTAGATGAACAGTCCCTTGTGCGTGTTGTTGCAGGTGAGGCCCTTCGAAGACTCCTCCAGCTCCTGCGTCATGTAGGCCGAAGTCAGGTCGAGCTTGGTGAACGTCTTGCCTCCTGCCAGCATCGCAAATAGGTCATCTGCCTTAGGTAGCGGGTATTGGTCCTGTAGCGAGAAACGATTAATAGTTACTTTATAATCGCCGCAAATCCTGACCGTGCCATCACTTTTGAGTACTGGAACAATCGGGCTGGCCCACTCGCTGAATTCCACTGGGGAGATGATGCCCTCGCGTTCCAGCCTGCCCAGCTCGATTTCCACTCTCTTCTTCATCATGTGAGGTACCGCTCGCGCCTTGTGGTGAATGGGTCGTGTCTCTGGGACCAAGTGGATCCACACCTTCGCCCCGGAAAAGTTTCCAATGCCTGGCTCAAAAAGGGAAGGAAATTTGTTAAGAACCTGGGTACATGAGGCCTCATCGACGTGTGATAGCGCTCGGATGTCATCCTAGTTCCAGCGGATTTTGCCCAGCCAGTTCCTTCCAAGCAGTGTGGGGCCGTCGCCCAGGACAATTCAGAGTGGCAGTTCGTGCACCGTGCCCTCGTAGGTGACCTTGACCATGGCGCTGCCCAGGACGGTGATAAGCTCTTTGGTATACGTTCTCAGTTTCGTGTGGATGGGGCTCAGGGCTGGTCTGAATGCCTTGTTGCACCACAGTTTCTCAAACATCTTTTTACTCATGATGGATTGGCTAGCGCCAGTGTCCAGTTCCATGGCTACGGGTAAGCCATTTAATTTTACATTTAGCATTATAGGTGGACATTTCGTCGCAAATGTGTGCACCCTGTGTACTTCAGCATCTGCCTCCTCTCTCTCCGGCTCGAAATTGCTTTGATCCACCATGGACCGATCTTCCTCTGCCACTTGGTGGTTAGCAGGTTTTGCAGAGCTTGCAGCTCGTTTGCAAGCTCGTTGGAGGTACCGCATTGTTCCACAGCTCTTGCAAAAACATACCCTTTGAAGTGGCATGAATAGGCTGAATGGTTGAATAGGCTGAATTGCCTTGCATTCATCCTTTGTTGGGGACTCTGAGTCATCTGGGTCACCTGAGGCCTGCTGGCAGTTGCAGACTCGTGGGTTCTGCCCTGTACATTTCTGCTCGCAAACACAATTCCAGTTAATTTATGAACATTGCTAGCACTTGTGTGCTGAGAGATTTGTTTGGTGTTATCACTGGTGGACATAAACGCCTGTGCCATCGCAATGGCCTTACTGAGGGTTGGTGTCTCTATAGTCAAAAGTTTTCATAGGATGGTCTCGTGGCCAATGCCCAGTACAAAAAAGTCTCTGAGCATTTGCTCCAATAGCCATCAAACTCACATTGTCCTGCAAGTTGCCTTAGCTCAGCGACGTAGCTCGCCACTTCCTAACCTTCAGATCGCTGGCATGTGTAGAACAGATACCTCGCTACCAGCACGCTCTCCCTCAGTTAAGATGCTCCGAACCAGTGTACACAGCTCCTCATACGACTTATCTGTGGGTTTCACCGGAGCCAGAAGATTCTTCATGAGGCTGTAGGTCAGTGCCCCGCAGACTGTGGGGAGGACCGCTCTCCTTTTTGCAGCGCTTCCTTCTCCGTCCAGCTCGTTGGCTACAAAGTACTGGTCTAGCCGTTCGACATAGGCTTCCCAGTCCTCACCCTCCGAGAACTTCTCCAGGATGCCCACAGTTTGCTGCATCTTTGCATTGGATTCGTATTCTCATCGCCAGTTATTGTGTTCCTCACACAGGAAGGTTAAAGTAACAGTGACCTCAGGCTTTAATAAGACACTCCAAAGTGAGGAACAGGCCTTAGGGGCCGGCTTATATACAGTGCTCCCAAGGGATGCTGGGATCCCTTGAGACTTCAGGGGATGAGCTCCCCGGTGGCAGAACATGGGAGTGCATGCTTTACAGATACACAACAGAAGGAGTGCAGCGAAGGTTCACCAGACTGATTCCCAGGATGGCAGGACTGACATATGAAGAAAGACTGGATCGACTAGGCTTATATTCACTGGAATTTAGAAGAATGAGAGGGGATCTCATAGAAACATATAAAATTCTGACGGGATTGGAAAGGTTAGATGCAGGAAGAATGTTCCCGATGTTGGGGAAGTCCAGAACCAGAGGTCACAGTCTAAGGATAAGGGGTAAGCCATTTAGGACCGAGATGAGGAGAAACTTCTTCACTCAGAGAATTGTGAACCTGTAGAATTCTCTACCACAGAAAGTTGTTGAGGCCAGTTCGTTCGATATATTCAAAAGGGAGTTAGATGTGGCCCTTACGGCTAATGGGATCAAGGGGTATGGAGAGAAAGCAGGAATTGGATACTGAAGTTGCATGATCAGCCATGATCATATTGAATGGTGGTGCAGGTTTGAAGGGCCGAATGGCCTACTCCACCTATTTTCTATGTTTCTAAAAGGGATGAGTTCACAGATGTTTCAATGAAGGACCCAATATTCCAGTCCTGAACTCCAGGGGTGGAAGATGCCTGTGCATAGATTTTTTTAACGTGTGATGACAGTTGCACATCAGCCACCACACGGCCTTTATCCAGTGCAAGGGTTAACAAGGACGACCGGAGACCTGCTCTGCTGCACGGACCTAATGCACACACATATCGCAGTGTGGGCTGGCCCGTGCTTTTCTGGGCCCTGTACCCTCATTTGCTGCATCACTGTCACAATCTCCCGCCGCTCCTCCGCCACAAAACATTCGCCTCCCCTCCGCCATGATCTCTCATCGCAACTCCGCACCAAACATTCGCCTCACCTCCGCCATAATCACTCGCCGAATCTCAGCCATGATCTCTCACCGCTCCTCCGCCCCGATCATTTGCCGCATTTCTGCCTCGATCTCTTGCCATTTCTCCGCCTCAAACATTTGCCGCACCTCTGCCACAATCTCTCGCCGCTCATCCCTGGTGAGCAGAGCAGCGGGAAGGTCGGGGCGGGTGAGCGGCAAGAGATCTCACACACTGACTCTGCCTAGTCAGTTCCTTGGATGGTTTACCAGCACCCATTGCTTAATCGATTGAACAATCATTGTGATGGGACACCAGTTCAAATCGCCCATCTTTCTATACTGACTGGACATGAAGTGTCAATTCTTCTTCTTGGGCACAATACCCCGGAGTCAAGGATGACATGCTTCCACATGAACATGAGTTCAAAGATGACTAATGAGTCCTATGTGGGATCTACAGACTCTGTCACAGGTGGGGCAGACGGTGGTTGGAGGGAGGGAGGGGTGCTTGGTTTGGCATGTGCTCCTTCCACAGTTTGTACTTGGCTTCCGCATGCTCCTGGCGAAGAAACTCAAAGTAACGTTTTCGGCGGCTTCTCGAATGCTTCTCCACTTTGAGCGGCTTTGGGCCAGGGATTCCACAGAGTCGGTGGGGATGTTATATTTTTTTCAAGGAGGCTTTGAGGGTGTTCTTGAAGCGTTTTCTCTGCCCTCCTGGGACTCGCATGCCATGACGGAGCTCGGAGTAGAGTGCTTGTTTCAGGAGTTGGATGAGTGTCTCCCCATGGTGGCGAGGTTTGGGAGTGAGAGGGAGTGTGTCTCTCCCTTAGATAACTGTTGTGCATTTCTAAGGGGAAGCCATGTTGAATTGGTGGCCAGGGAGCAGGCTGCCAACTTGTGCTCTTGATCCAGGACCACAAAGGGGACACCGAGAAATCAAGAGGTCAAATGTGAGCTCATACTGACCAGGCTGCCTTTGATCTCCCATTTGCACCATCGTACCTCATTACTGTTAAAATTGTTCTTTTTCAGAAGAACTGAAGATTAAGACCCCTTCGCCACAGGGATTACTTGAGTCGTAGCCTTCAATAGACTGGGCAGGTTGACACACTAAACATTACGAATCACCAGTTGCCAGACTGTGCATCAGCAATGGCGCAGGAGATGGGCTGATGAAATATGTTAATTTAAATAGAAAAAAAGAAAGACTTGCATTTCTATAGCGCCTTTCACGACCACCGACATCCCAAAGCGCTTTACAGCCAATGAAGTACTTTTTGAAGTGTAGTCACTGTTGTAATGTAGGAGGCCACATAGTTCGCAGGCCAGACACGAGACTCCTAAAGCAAGCGCTCTACTCTGAACTCCTTCACGGCAAACGAGCCAAAGGTGGGCAACGGTAACATTATAAGGGCACCCGCAAAGCCCCCCTGATGAAGTGCGACATCCCCACCGACACCTGGGAGTCCCTGGCCAAAGATTGCCCTAAGTGGAGGAAGTGCATCGGGGAGGGTGCTGAGCACCTCGAGTCTCGTCGCTGAGAGCATGCAGAAACCACGCGCAGGCAGCGGAAGGAGCGTGCGGCAAACCAGTCCCACCCACCCCTTCCCTCAACGACTATCTGTCCCACCTGTGATAGAGGCTGTGGTTCTCATATTCGACTGTTCAGCCACATAAGGCCTCATTTTAGGAATGGAAGCAAGTCTTCCTCAATTCCGAGGGACTGTCTATGATGATGATGAGTAGAAAACGCGGCAATTTGCACACAAGCAAGCTCCCACAAACAGCATTGTGACAATGACCAGATCATTTTTTTTATGTTCATTGAGGGATATTGATCAGGACATTAGGGATAACTCCACTGCTCTTCAAAACAGTGCCGTGGGATCTTTTACGTCCACTTGAGAGAGCAGAAAGGACCTCAGTTTAACGTCTCATCTGACAGACGGCACCTCCGACAGTGCAGCACTGCCTCAGCACTGTACTGCGGTCGGCCAAGACTTTTTGTGCTCAAGTCCCTGGAACCCACAACCGAGAGTGCTGCCCACTGAGCCACAGCTGACACTAAAGAATAATTGCAACAACAACAGAAAAGTTCACATCTTTATAGTTTAAAATCTTGCATTTCTCAGCTTCCATTACAAATTTGTGTCCACATTTATAATGGAAACTGCCCATTCTAAATGTGTCACACTGCAATTACATCTACCAGTCCCCTTCGCCCCCCCCGCCCCCGGCCCCCACCCAACCAACCCTCCTGCCATGCCCAATGAGCAGGGGTGCTGCAGTGCCCCACTGGCAGGATGGTGTAATTACAGCAGTTTCTATTGCCAATGCGATCGTTGGAATTTATATAACGGAAAGAGAAAAATAAAGACAGAATGTAAGAGTTTAAAATGGGGCTGAATTATGTCTACATGCTCTGCTCCAATTATTGTTTCCTCTCCAACCTCTCGTCACCTGCTCGAGATGTCCTTTATACAACGGCACAGTAAATCAGCTCGTAACAATAGTTAAGCAATGAATGTGAAAGGACCATAACATAATAACGAGGAGCAGGAATATGAGGTCAGAGAATGCGGAGTCAGGGGAAAAGTAGCAGAATGGATTGTTAGCTGGCTTCAAGACAGAAAGCAGAGAGTAGGGGCAAAGGGTAGCTATTCACAGTGGCAGAAGGTGGGTAGTGGTGTTCCACAAGAATCAGTCCTGGAATCACAGTTTATATTAATGATTTAGACTTTGGAATCAAAAACATAATTTCTACATTTGCAGATGACAGCAAATTGGGAGGGGGAGTGGGTAGCCAATACTGAGGTGGACTAACAAATTACAGGACGTCATTAATAAACTTGCCGAATGGGAATATAATTAGCAAATTACATTCAACACAGATAAATGTGAGCTATTACATTTTGTAGGAAGAATAGGGAAGTCACTTATTACTTGGAGGGTGTGAGTCTGGGTGAGGTAGAGGAACAAAGTGATTTGAGTACAAATACACAAATCACTAAAAGTAGCGACAGGTTAACAAAGCCATAAAAAAGCAAACCAGGCACTTGGGTTGGGTTTATTTCTAGAAGGATAGAATTGAATAGTATTGAAGTTATGCAAAACTTGTATTGGTTAGACCACACTTGGAGCACTGCGTACAGTTCTGGTCACCATATTATAAAAAGAAAAGAGGCACAGGAGAGGGTGCAGAGAAGATTTACAAGGATGATACCAGAAATGTGAGGGTATACATATCAGGAAAGGATGAACAAGTTGGGTCTCTACTTGGAAAAAGACTGAGGGGTGACCTAATCGAGGTCTTTAAAATGATGAAAGGTTTTGATGGAGTGGATACAGAGAGTGTTTCCACTTGTGGGGAAGTGCATAACTAGGGGCCATCAATATAAGATGAGCACCAAGAAATCCAATAGGGAATTCGGAAGAAATGTCTTTACCCAGAGAGTGGTGGAACTCGCTGCCACAGGGAGTGGTTGAGGCGAATAGTATCGATGCATTTAAGGGGAGGCTGGACAAGCCAATGGGGGAGAAGGGAATAGAGGGTTATGCTGATAGATTTAGATGAGGAAAGACGGAAGGAGGCTCGAGTGGAGCAGAAGAGCTGGCATGCACTGGTTGGGCCGAATGGCCTGTTTCTGTGCCATATATCCGGTGTAATCCTATGTAAGGAGTCAGCCATTCGGCCCCTTGAGCCTGCTCTGCCATTCAGTAAGATCGTGGCTGATCTTCGACCTCAACTCCACTTTCCCGCATGATCTCCATAACATTTGATTTGCCCTAGAGTCCAAAAATCTATCTTTCAGCCTTGAATATACTCAACGACTTAGCCCTTTGGGGTGGAGAATTCCAAAGATTCCCAACCCTCTGCATTAAGCCAATTTGATTAACCAAGTACTCTTTCAAACAAACAAGCTCTTAAGGATTTTCACTAGGGTAAGTAATTTGTAACCACTGGATCCGTGTGTTTTAGTATTTTAGATCATGTTTTCCTTTGGTTTTCATTTCCCCATTGAAAACTATTTGGATTCTGGCGATCATCTTCATCATTTAGTATTCTGAGCTCTAAAATCCTTGATGCTTTTCAGTGGTGTCCATTTTGAAGGCAGGATGCTCATTACCAATAAGTAAAGCAGTGCGAAAATAACCTGTTTTGATTTATAATTAAATGTCCTTGCAACGATTGTTGAAAGCAGCCTTAACTGGATGCATTCTCATTGGTCAATAGTCATATCAAAATCATTTCCTTTCCCACCATTTTGGTAAATTTATGTTTAAGATGCTCAGCAGGGGCAGGTACTTGCTGATGGATCCCATTGCAATTGGGCGAGTTTTAAAATTTGCCATTGGGATATGGACAAAGCCGGCATTTATTGCCCATCCTTGCATTTCCCTTGAGAAGGTGGTGGGCCGTGTCTTGCACCGCTGCAGTCCGTGTGATTGAAGGCACTCTTAAAATGCTGTTCGGTAGAGAGTTCCAGGATTTTGACTCAACAATGATGAAGGAAGAGCCAATATAGGTCCAAGTGGTGATGGTTTGTGACTCAGAGGGGAACTTGGAGAGAGCATGTTCTCATGCACCTGCTGCCCTTGTCCTTCTCGGTGATGGACGTCGCTACAGACACTGGCTCAAATTAACTCCCATGTTATATAAATGTCATTTTATAAATGCAATCTTTTCTTTATAGTACTCGTGCTCTATAAAGAGAGACTTGCATTTATATAACCCGTCTCGGGACCAAAGCACTTTGCAACCAATTAAGCACTTTTTTGAAGTGTAGTCACTGTGGTAATGTAGGAAATGCGGCAGCCAACTTGCGCACAGCAAGCTCCCACAACCATGATAATCAGATGATCTGTTTTAGTAATGTTGGTTGAGTGATAAATGTTGGCCCCAGGACACCAGGGAGAACTCCCCTGCACCTTTTTGAAATAGTGCCATGGGATCTTTTACATCAGGTTCAACATCTCATCCAAAAGACAGCACCTCTGACAGGGCAGCACTCCCTCAATACTACTACTGAAGTGTCAGCCTAGACTTTGTGCTGAAAGTCACTGGAGTGGGACTTTTTAAAAATTCTTTCATGGGATGTGGGCATTGCCGGCAAGACCAGCATTTATTGCCCATCCCTCATTGCCCTTGAGAAGGTGATGGTGAGCCACCTTCTTGAACCGCTGCAGTCCATGTGGTGATGGTACTCCCACAGTTAGGGAGGGAGTTCCAAGATTTTGACCCAGCGACGATGAAGCAACGACAATATACTTCCAAATCAGGATGGTGTGTGATTTAGAGGGGAATGTGGAGGTGGTTGTGTTCCCATGCTCCTGCTGCCCTTGTCTTTCTAGGTGGTAGAGGTCATGGGTTTGGGAGGTGCTGCTGAAGAAACCTTGGTGAGTTGCTGCAGTGCATCTTGTAGCTGGTACACACTGCAGCCACGGTGCGCCGGTGGTGGAGGGAGTGAATGTTGAAGATGGTGGATGGGCTGCTGATCAAGCGGCTGCTTTGTCCTGGATGGTGTCGAGCTTCTCGAGTGTTGTTGGAGCTGCACTCATCCAGGCAAGTGGGGAGTGTTCCATCACACTCCTGACTTGTGTCTTGTAGATGGTGGAAAGGCTGGAGTGCTACCAACTGAGACCCATCTATACCCGAGCCAGATATTAGCAATATTTCTGCTGTAATGTGTCCTGGAAAATCGAACTGACATGTATAACATGAACCACATTACTCTAATAGCTCCAGAAAGGGATGGTGATATGGGAAGGGCAGCTTGGGTTATTTAAGTGGAAGACTCTGAACTGAATAGGATGCTTAAAGAAAGACTTGCATTTATATAGCGCCTTTCACGACCACCGGACGTCTCAAAGCGCTTTACAGCCAATGAAGTACTTTTGGAATGTAGTCAATGTTGTAATGTGGGAAACATGGCAGCCAATTTGCACATAGCAACGTGATAATGACTGGATAATCTGTTTTAGTGATGTTGATTGAGGGATAAATATTGGCCAGGACACCGGGGATAACTCCTCTGCTCTTCTTCAAAATAGTGGTCGTGAGATCTTTTACGTCCACCTGAGAGTGCAGATGGGGCCTCGGTTTAACGTCTCATCTGAAAGACGGCCCCTCCAACAGTGCGGCGCTTCCTTAGTACTGCATGGGAGTGTCAGCCTAGATTTATATGCTCAAGTCTCTGGAGTGGGACTTAAACCCACAACCTTTTGACTCAGAGGCGAGTGTGCTGCCCACTGAGCCACGGCTGACACTTAAGTGAATGAGGACCGGGAATTATATAATTAATAAGCAGATGATGCTATATATCTTATGATAAGTGCAGGGAATACGGTCATGGGGCTCAGGTCATGGGGTGTGCGATGTCATATGAACGTCTTTTTTTATTTGTTCATGGGATGTGGGCGTCGCTGGCAAGGCCAGCATTTATTGCCCATCCCTAATAGCCCCTTGAGAAGGTGGTGGTGAGCCGCCGCCTTGAACTGCTGTAATCCGTCTTGTAAATCCCGCTCTTGGATATGGACATTTTCTGAATTACCCGTGTGTTAGTCACTTGGTGGCTGTAATTTTTCTCATTACATCACGATGATTGGAGCTGGTACATGTTGCATCCATCCACTGGAGGGCTCTCCGAAACGGCACTGCAGAACTTCAGCCCCGTCCCTGCTGCTCAGAATACCTTCAAAAGCATATCTCCACCTTAGATATATTCCCAATTCTTAAATATATAGCCAATTATGACCCAGCCTCCATAGCTCCCTGGGGTAGAGAATTCCAAAGATTCACAGATTCTGAGGCAAGAAATTCCTCCTCGTCTTCGTTTTAAATGGGCGACCCCTTATTCTGTTAACCTGTTCATCCTTTCAGCCAATATTTATCCCTCAATCAGCATAACAAAAATAGATTATCTGGTCATTATCACATTGCTATTTGTGGGAGTTTGCTGTGCACAATTTGGCTGTCGCATTTCCCACATTGCAGCAATGACTGCACTCCAAAAGAAGTACTTCATTGGCTGCAAAGTGCTTTGGGACATTCGGTAGTCGTAAAAGGCACTATACAAATGCAAGTCTTTTAAGAGACAAGAGACCCATCCTGTTCGTCTTTTGCTGCTCACCCATCACCCCCTGTGCTCGCCGACCTACATTGGCTCCCGGTTAAGCCTCAATTTCAAAATTCTCATCCTTGTTTACAAATCCCTCCATGGCCCTCGCCCCTCCCTATCTCTGTAACTTCTTTCAGCCTCGCAAGCCTATGAGATGTCTGTCCTCCTCTTGAGCATCCCTGATTATAATCGCTGCACCATCGGTGGCCATGCCTTCAGCTGCCTGGGCCCCAAACTCTGGAGCTCCCTCCCTAAACCTCTCCACCTCTCTACCTCTCTTTCCTCCTTTAAAAACTGCATCTTTGACCAAGCATTTGGTCATCTGCTTAATTTCTTGTTATGTGGCTCAGTGTCAAATTTATTTGTTGTGTCTTATAACACCAGGGGGCATATATTTAAAGTAATTGTGGGGGGGAGGGGGGGGAGGTTAGAGGTGATACGAGGGGAATTTTTTTCATCCAGAGGGCGGTGGGGGTCTGGAACTCTGCCTGAAAGGGTGGTAGAGGCAGAAAGCCTCACCACATTTAAAAAATACTTGGATGTGCGCCTGAAGTACCGTAACCAGCTACGGACCCAGAGCTGGAAAGTGGGATTAGGCTGAATGGGTCTTGGTCGGCCGGCACGGACACGATGGGCCGAAACGGTCTCCTTCCGTGCTGTAAATTTCTCTGATTCTAACGCTATTGTGAAGCGCCTTGGGATGTTTCACTGCGTTAACGGCGCTATATAAATGCAAGTACAAAAGCAAAATACCGCGGATGCTGGAATCTGAAATAAAAACAGAAAATGCTGAAAATCTCAGTGGGTCAGGCAGCATCTGTGGAGAGAGAAACAGTTAACGTTTCAGGTCAGGCAGCATTTGTGGAGAGAGAAACAGCTAATGTTAATGCAAGTTGTTGATATGTATACCCTAGCTTTTCTGGTATCATCCTTGTAAATCTATGCATGACTCCAGCGCATTATTGCAAACTGTGACAGCAATTGCAATTATTTTATCTTGTGTAAAGGGCGGGGTTAACTTCCAAAACGGTGAAGGGGTTACGGGAGGGAGGGGAGGCGGTCTGCAGTGAGCTTGCGCGCTGTGTGTGTGAGCTGGAGCTGTCCATGGTACTGAAGGACAGCTCAGCATTCGGGTAGCAGCTCACTGGGGTTAAAGCAGTCAGACATACCGCCCTTGCCTGCCTCTATATATGCACAGCAAACTGCTCCAGACCATCAAGAGGCGGCAGCTTTCGGACCTGGCCAGAAATGGTCTGCCTGTAGGGGAGATGGAAGCCAGAAATGCCCCAAGAGCTCCGGGGGTCACGGCCAAGAGGCAGCCCGGCACAGGGGCGAGGGTAACCGGGCACCCTCCTCCAGCCAGCGGTCGGGAACCTGCCCGGGCTGTTCCGGGCTCGGCGGAGCCCAGGGACGGTGCAGGAGGAGGAGGAGGAGGAGGAGAGAGGGAGGAGGCCGGTATCCAGAGGGCGGTGGGCTTCAAGACCGAGGGCAACCAGTGTTACCGGGAGAAGAAATTCCGCGAGGCGATCGGCAAGTATCACCGGGCGCTGCTGCAGCTCAAGGGGCTCCGGAGCAACGAGGCGTCGACGGCAGGGCTGCACGCCCTCAGCAAAGCCCACCTCCGGCTCACCGAGGAGCAGAAACGTGTGATCGAGAGCACCGAGATTGACTGTTACGATAGTTTGGCAGGTGAGTGCTGTCATTTTTCATGTCCTTCCATCTGTGTGAGTCACACACATCACACACACACCCTCCCTTCCATTCTCATCCCCATCGCCAGGCGTCTAGTTACCCATCATAATTTGAGTATATCAATAATTTGGGGACATTGCTGTCACAATCAGGTTATATTCACTATAAATCATCCCTTTTATGAATTTATCAGTTTGTATTCGTTATAAACCACCCCCTTATTAATGTATCAGTTTTATATTCTTTATAAACCACCCTTTTATAAATTTATCAGTTTTATATTCACTATAAACCACCTCCTTATTAATTTATCTGTTTTATATTCTCTATAAACCACCCCTTTTATAAATTTATCTGTTTTATATTCACTATAAACCACCTCCTTATTAATTTATCAGTTTTATATTCACTATAAGCCACCCCCTTATAAATGTATCAGTTTTAGATTCACTATAAGCCACCCCCTTATAGAATTTATCAGTTTAAAAGATGCTTCACTCTATATTGAACACCAATCCCACCAGCCCTCTCAAAATTAATTGGATTTATTATGTGGGTTGGTTGTGTAACTAACATTTGCAAGGAATTTCACAAATGCAAAATTAGCTGTGAGAGCTTGGGAATTCCTCTGAAGATTCTACAAGGAGACTTGTACACAGGATATGTGGGATATCTTCCTCCGGGATACTGAATGGCAGGGATTCCACTGTTTGAAAGGCCAACATCTGTCTTTAGAATCCTGCAGTGTCCCAGACTTATTGGTCTATCATCTACTGAATATGTTAGGAGTGAAATATACCTATACGACCCTAATTGTATATAACTGCCGGCCATCAAATAGACTTCAATAACTCACTGCCCTGAGTTATGAGTTTGTAGATACACGAGTGTCATACCAGGACACGATATTGGCTTTGGTTATATAATGTTCCCTTTAACAATAGAACTAAATAAATTCTAATATCACTGCAGATCCAATCATGCAATTCAATAACATTTCAAATCACCTGATGCAATTGTTGAGCTCAAATATCTACTGTTATTCATTATCACATCCAGCAGGGGAAAAGAATAGAAAATGGTATCAAACCAGACACAGTCTCTACCTGTACAAATTATAATTGAATAATCTGGATTGGGTCTGTTTCAAAAATATAACCCACCAGCATTATCTGGAGCTTGTAGGTTGTGATGTGTTACAGTCTTCTAATGCATTCCAGCCGATGCGTTATCCTGTAAATAATCCTATATGATGTGTGGGATCTCATTGTAATTTACCTTTCCTGATAAACCTGCAGTAATGATGTCACAAAGCACTGTAAATGTCCTTCAGAGACTCTCTGAGTCAGAAGGTTGTGGCTTAATGTCCCACTCTAGGAACTTGAGCACTTGAGAGTGTCTAGGCTGACACTTTAGTGTAGTGCTGAGGGAGTGCCGCACTGTCCGAGGTGCTGTCTTTCAAATGAGACGTTAATCTGAGGCCCCCATCTGCCCCCTTAGGTGGATGTAAAAGATCCCATGGCATTATTTCGAAGAAGAGCAGAGGAGTTCTCCCCGGTGTCCTGGGGCCAATATTTATCCCTCAATCAACATCACTAAAACAAATTATCTGGTCATTATCACGTTGCTGTGTGTGGGATCTTGCTGTGCGCAAGTTGGCTGCCGTGTTTCCCACATTACAACAGTGATTACACTCCAAAAGTACTTCATTGGCTGTAAAGCGCTTTGAGAAAAGGTGGTCATGAAAGGCGCTATATAAATGCAAGTTTTTCTTCTTCAGGGAGTATCGTTCTGAAATCGCTGCCAATCCTTTCGCCTTCTCTCGAGGACTCTAGTTCAAGCTGCAGCCCTCCTGTACCGTGGCCAAGTGCTGATACTGCATGTGTTCGCCCAGTCAGTGAGTCCTGACAGGTGGTTCGATACTGGGGTCATCACAGCTGAACCTAATCTTGGCCAAAGCTAATGTTCACATACACAATGGGTCACTCGACCATGGTCTGCAGAGACAATCCTGCCGACTTGTTCCCTTCCCTATCCCAAGGAAATAGAGGCCAGTTGTAGTGTCCCCATTAACACCTCAGCTATTTCAGAACAGACCAAGTGTTGGGTCTTGGGACTACAGAGGATTACATAGGATATATGGCACAGAAACAGGCCATTGGGCCCAACCAGTCCATGACGGTGTTTATGCTCCACTCGAGCCTTCTCCCGTCTTTCCTCATCTAAATCTATCAGCATAACTCTCTATTCCCTTCTCCCTCATACGCTTGTCCAGCCTCCCCTTAAATGCATCGATACTATTCGCCTCAACCACTCCCTGTGGCAGCGAGTTCCACATTCTCACCACTCTCTGGGTAAAGAAGTTTCTCCTGAGTTCCCTCTCGGATTTCTTGGTGACTATCTTATAATGATGGCCTCTAGTTATGCTCTTCCCCACAAGTGGAAACATTCTCTCTGTATCCACTCTATCAAAAACTTTCATCATTTTAAAGACCTCTATTAGGTCACCCCTCATCCTTCCTTTTTCAAGAGAGAAGAGACCGAGCCTGTTCATCCTTTCCTGATATGTACACCCTCGCATTTCTGGTATCATCTTTGTAAATCTTTTCTCCACCCTCTCCAGTGCCTCTATCTTTTTTATAATATGGTGACCAAAACTGTATGCAGTGCTCCAAGTGTGGTCTAACCAAGGTTCCATAGAGGTTTAGAATAACTTCCCTACTTTTCAATTCTATACCTCTAGAAATAAACCCTAGTGCTTGGTTTGCTTTTTTTATGGCCTTGCTAACAAATGTTAGCATTTTGTGAATTTGTACTCCGAGGGTTCAGTATTATACAGGGTACTGGATAATCTTTACTTTACTTTATAATGGAAATTACACTATCATTTACACAATAATGTAGAGGTGGATTAATAATTCAAAAATCAATGTTCTGTGTAATGGTAGCAGAGATTTTACAGTCCTGCAATATCCAATTGATTTAACTGTGATCTGATCTGAATTTCATCTTTGTGATGATATGTAGACAATGCAGCAATGTGAGGCTACAAGCTCTATTCTTACTTGCAACAATCAGTGTGTCTCCTTTTAGAAAACTGGCTAATCATCACACAAGGAAAGACTGATACTTAGCGGACAGGTATGAGGGTTGAGTTGGCTTGGGTGGTGTTTGGGTGTACAATGCTAAAGCAGAACTTTGTACCCGTGATACTCCCACATGTGAGGAGATGACTTTCTTTGAAAAAGAAGAATAATTTGCATTTCTATAGTGCCTTTCACGACCTCAAGATGTCCCAAAGTACTTTACAGCCAACAAAGTACTTTTGGAGCATAGCCATTGTTGTAATGTAGGAAACATGGCAACCAAATTGCGCACAGCAAGCTCCCACAAACAGATAATCTGTTTTTGATGGTGTTGGTTGAGGGATAAATATTGGCCAGAGATATTGATTTTTGAATTATTAATTCACCTCTACACTATTGTGTAAATAGTGTAATTTCCATTATAAATTGCACTAATTCCATCCCCCTCCAATTGTCATCCACATTCTCCTCCCTGCTTTTTTACGAATAGTGCCATGGGATCTTTTACGTTCACCTGAGAGAGCAGACAGAGACTCGGTTCAACGTCTGATCCAAAAGACGGCACCTCTGACAGTGCAGCGCTCCTTCAGCACTGCACTGGGAGAGTCAGCCTAGATTTTGACAGTAAAAGACCAGCTGGTCCATTCAGTCTAACCTCTTCAGCTGTGTTGCAATGAAGCATCATGACCTCCAATGTTTCCCACCCACCAGCTGCTATTTAATCTCTTGGGAGAGGGGGGCAAAATACAAAATTTTAAACCCGGGGCCAGTTGCGGGGAAAAAATTAATTCTGGTAAATTCCTCTCTGACTCCTGAAGGTGATCAGAAACAGGTGCTAATGACCTGTGGGGTACATTATCCCACCGAGCTCTCGTACGCTCACCTTTTGTGGGTCAATTCCAGATTTCAGCCAGTGAGGGGAAGGAACCTCCTCATGGCCAAGGATAGAAACAAGCCTGGTTGGTTTTCTCCCATTGTAATGTATTTGCTTCATGGGTTCTTTGCTTAGGAATTCATAGCAACACATTGCTATCAAGAACTAGTTGGTTTATTAGCAAAAGTTTAACAATCACATGACACATTACCGGTTCATCCACCAGGCTCACAACCACCTGCCTCATCGTGGCTCCCCCGAACCCAACTGGCTGGGGTTTTATTGAGTCTTGTGAACATCATGTGACTGGCTAAGCCATTTACAATGCAACAACTCTACAACTATTTTAAATTATAACTTTAAGCCAAGTGCCCCCTTTTGGTCAGGACACTAGAACCCGCAAATTTACAAATAAACTTCAAGGGAACCTTGCCAAATCAAATTAAAATTCTGTTCCCTGCTGTGATGATGCACTCCAGTCCCTCCGGCGCCCACCTATCGTGGAAGGCCGCGAGCATACTGGTGGACACCACGTGCTCCATCTCCATGGACACCCTATCATGAACGTAACCGCGGAAGAGAGGCAGGCAGTTGGACCGAACACCGCCCCCCCCCTTGACCGCCCGCTGCCTGGACCAGTTAATACCACCTTGGCCAGTCCCACGAGGAGGCCCTCTGACCTGCCCGCTCCCCTCTGCACAGGGTGCTCAAAGGTAAGGAGCGTGGGACTGAAGTGCAGCCAGAAATTGAGGAGCAGCCCCTTCAAATAATAGCAACAGCTCCACAACTATTTTTGTAGCAACAGCTCTACAAACCCTGTGAGCATACTCACAGGTGCATACATTACACCCAGCAATGAAGCTTTCAGCCAGCTCCCAATCGGGCGTTATAGAGGGACATTGGCAGAGCCCAATAATCAGGCTCGGGGCAAACTAAACGGGGGAAGAAAGCAACTTAAAACCAGGGGAAAGAAAAAGAGACACTAATGTAATCTTTATATCACTCTACTGAACAGATATATTGGGGGAAGGTCTCTGTGTGTGCAAGAAAATCATAATTAGAATCAAAATTCTAAATGGGTCTCAATGACACAGAGGAAATTGCCTTTTTACCTGTTGCTTTCCAATATGCAGAGCTCTTTAAAACATGCAAAAGTGAAGAAAGACTTGAGATTGTAATGCAGAGAAGTAGATTAGTTATCTGGAATTTAAAGGTGGGACATTTACTAGGGGCAGGGAAGTTGCATTCGGGATTTTCAAGCTCTCAGCATTCTGTAAGTGCGTAAGTAATTCCTAAAATGTTTTTCACCTTTTTAAAGAATTCTTACGCTGATTGTGGAAAATTGAATATTCCCACTCCACTGGTTTTATGATTCACCCCCCCACCCCTCCTTTTACATCATGCACCAATTTTCATGTGACATGATGGACAATCTCCTCCTGGCAACACCTGTCTTCAACCTGTTGCTTTGTGTAGTTGGCTGTGACTCAGTAGGTAGCACTCTCGCCTCTGAATCAGAAGGTTGTAGATTCATAAGAACATAAGAAATAGGAGCAGGAGTCGGCCATTTGGCTCCTTGAGCCTGCTCTGCCATTCAATATGATCATGGCTGATCTTGGCCTCAACTCCACTTCCCCACCCGCTCCCCATAACCCTTGACTCCCTTATTGTTCAAAAATCTGTCTATTTCTATAATCTGTCTTAAATATATTCAATGAACCAGCCTCCACAGCTCTCTGGGGCAGAGAATTCCAAAGATTTACGACCCTCTGAGAGAAGAAATTCCTCCTCTTTTCTGTTTTAAATGGGCGGCCCCTTATTCTGAAACTATGCCCCCTAGTTCTAGATTCCCCCACGAAGGGAAACATCCTCTTTGCATCTACCCTGTCCAGCCCCCTCAGAATCTTATACGTTTCAATACTTCAAGTCCCACTCCAGAGACTTGAGCACAAAAATCTAGGCTGACATTCCAATGCAGTACTGAGGGAGTGCTGCACTGTCGGGGGTGCCGTCTTTTGGATGAGACGTTAAATCGAGGCCCCGTCTGCCCTCTCAGGTGGACGTAAAAGATCCCATGGCACTATTTCAAAGAAGAGCAGGGGAGTTATCCCCGGTGTCCTGGCCAATATTTATTCCCCCAATCAATATCACAATGACCAGATCATCTGTTTTAATCACATTGCTATTTGTGGGAGCTTGCTGTGTGCAAATTGGCTGCCGCATTTCCCACATTACAACAGTGACTACACTCCAAAAGTACTTCATTGGCTGTAAAGCATTTTGGGATGTCCACCTCTCTCACCCTTTAAGACGCTCCTTAAAACCGACCTCTTTGACTAAACTTTTGGTCACCTGCCCCTAATGTCTCCTTATGTGGCTCGGTGTCAAATGTTCGCTCCTCTGAACCGCATTGGAACGTTAAAGGCACTATAGAAATGCAAGTTGTTGTCACCAGTTCCCACAAATAGCAATGTGATTAAAACAGATGATCTGGTCATTGTGATATTGATTGGGGGAATAAATATTGGCCAGGACACCGGGGATAACTCCCCTGCTCTTCTTTGAAATAGTGCCATGGGATCTTTTACGTCCACCTGAGAGGGCAGACGGGGCCTCGATTTAACGTCTCATCCAAAAGACGGCACCGTCTTGTCTTCCATGACTTATCTAAATACTTGAACCAACTTCCTGATGGTTGCCGGTGCACTCAGTTGTAAAAACATTCTTTTGAAATTGAAACTGATACTTGTGCCTGGTATAAAGGTGGCTTTAGGTGATAAATGGCAGTTCAATTTCCTGCGTGTCGAAGTGTTTCTCAAGGTATCTGCTGTGAATGTTAGTGAATCAATCACAAAGTGCCTTCGAATCAATAAAACCATCAACACTGCATTCTGCATTCATGGTGCCTCCATTGTTTTCTTGCTATTAAGGCTCGCAGTAGGTCTATAGTGCAGCAAACCCCATGATTGGAAAGAAGAGGAGAGAACTCCAATGCATTAAAGAAAATGGCATTATATTATCCTGCAGCGATTGTCTCACCTCCTGACTCCCCAAAGCCTTTCCACCATCTACAAGACACAAGTCAGGAGTGTGATGGAATACTCTCCACTTGCCTGGATGAGTGCAGCTCCAACAACACTCAAGAAACTCGACACCATCCAGGACAAAGCAGCCCGCTTGATCGGCACGCTACCCACCACCTTAAACACTCACTCCCTCCACCACCGGCGCCCCCTGGCTGCAGTGTGCACCGTCTACAAGATGCACCGCAGCAACTCGCCAAGGCTTCTTCGGCAGCACCTCCCAAACCCGCGACCTCTACCGCCTAGAAGGACAAGGGCAGCAGGCGCATGGGAACACCACCCCCTCCACGTTCCCCTCCCAGTCACACACCAGCCTGACATGGAAATATATCGGCCGTTCCTTCCTCGTCGCTGGGTCAAAATCCTGGAACTCCCTCCCTAACAGCACTGTGGGAGCACCTTCACCACACGGACTGCAGCGGTTCAAGAAGACGGCTCACCATCACCACCTCGAGGGGCAAGGGATGGGCAATAAATGCCGGCCTTGCCAGCGACGCCCACATCCCAGGGACAAATTTTTAAAAAAATAACGGCAAAGTGGGAATTTAGTGCACAGGCATGATGGGCCTAATGGCCTTCAAGTGCTCTATCATTCCATGATTCTAGTGCGTTTTGACACTGCACTCGCTCGAACTCAGTGGATGCTACCTGCCCCCAGGACTTTTAAACCAAACACATGCTCCCTGGACAGCAAACAGCGCTCCATTATTAGACCGAGAGGTTGACTGGATTTGTTGCAGGATATTGCATGCGGCAACTGCGACCCGAGTACTCATTGATGCAGAAGAGAAACAGCAGCAATAGATGGGAGACTGTGAAGGTGAACCAGAATTTTCCCAGGAACTGGAGGCTCACACCTCCCCAAACCCACCCAGGTTTCGTATCGCAGCGCCCCCCTGTAGGTCAAGGGGTAACGGGACGTCCCAGTGTGGTATCCCAGTGCAGTGCTGAGGGAGTGCCACGCTGTCGGAGGTGCCGTCTTTCAGATGAGATCTTAAACCGAGGCCCTGACTGCTCTCTCAGGTTGACGTAAAAGATCCCATGGCACTATTTGAAGAGCATAAGAATTAGCAGCAGGAGTCGGCCATTTAGCCCCTCGAGCCTGCTCCGCCATTCAATAAGATCATGGCTGATCTGATCTTGGCCACAACTCCACTTCCCTGCCCGCTCCCCATAACCTTTGACTACCTTATCGAAAAATGAAGTATCAATAAAAAGATTAGGGGAGTTCTCCCCGGTGTCCTGGGGCCAATATTTATCCCTCAATCAACATCACTAAAACAGATGATCTGGTTATTATCACATTGCTGTTTGTGGGAGCTTGCTGTGTGCAAATTGACTGCTGCATTTCCCACATTACAACAGTGACTACGCTTCAAAAGTACTTCATTGGCTGTAAAGCGCTTTAGGGATGACCTGAGGTCGTGAAAGGGTCTATATAAATGCAAGTCCTTTCTTTAATGAACTTCAACATCAATAAGATGTAATTGTTTGGTGTCATTAAATAAAAACTAATAATTGCTGGAGATGCACAGCAGGTCAGACAGCGTCTGAAAAGACATCGATGTGGCCTGGTGTCAGAACCGTGATGATATTCATACAACACGTGAGTCCCAGTCCTCAACCTATCTGTCGCTTTCAGATATTGACTGACCGTGTTGTAATTGCTGCATCATCTGTCTTAGTTCATTGGTAAAACTAGTCTTCGCACTTGAGTAGTTTTGTACTGTTAGAGTTTATTTCAGCACAACTGGGGTTCAGCTGGAAAAAAAACCCCAACTGGCTCGGGAGACTGGAATTTTCTTGCCAGCAGTGTAAGGGTTAAAAAGCCAATCTGAAGGATTTAGTTACACATCAACGGTTGTTTATCCTCCGAAAGGTAGAATGAATCCATTATCACAATCTCTGATACCTCTTTATACTATCACGCTCTTAATGCACAATTGTAAATACTTCTCTCGGTTCAGGATTGCTCAGAGATGGAAAGTGTATGTGGGCATGAATTCACATTTCAAGGCAGGACCTCTGCTTATTTACTAAGAGCTTGTGGATCCATCCCTGGGGCGTTTTTGTTATTACAGCTTCTGAGGTGGATTTTCCACTTGCTGCACTGCAGCTGCTGATGAGGCTGTTTATGTGTGTAGGTACGTCTGTCTGTGTGAGCTTGTGTGTGTGGGTGTGGGTCTGTGTGTTTGTGTGAGTGATTGGGTGCGACTGTGTGTGTGGGTGTGTCCCAGTGTGTGGGTATGTCTGTCTGTCTGTGTGTGTGTGGGTGTGTCAGTGTGTGGGTGTGTTTGTGTGTGGGTGTGTCAGTGTGTGGGTGTGGGTATGTCTGCCTGTGTGTGAGTGGGTGTGACTGTGTGTGTGGGTGTGTCAGTGTGTGGGTGTGGGTATGTCTGTCTGTCTGTGTGTGAGTGAGTGCGACTGTGTGTGTGGGTGTGTCAGTGTGTGGGTGTGGGTATGTCTGCCTGTGTGTGAGTGGGTGCGACTGCGGGTGTGGGTCTGTGTGTGTGAGTGGGTGCGACTGTGTGTGTGTCAGTGTGTGGGTGTGTTTGTGTGTGGGTGTGTCAGTGTGTGGGTGTGGGTATGTCTGCCTGTGTGTGAGTGGGTGTGACTGTGTGTGTGGGTGTGTCAGTGTGTGGGTGTGGGTACGTCTGTCTGTGTGAGTTTGTGTGTGTGGGTGTGGGTCTGTGTGTTTGTGTGAGTGATTGGGTGTGACTGTGTGTGTGGGTGTGTCAGTGTGTGGGTGTGGGTATGTCTGTCTGTCTGTGTGTGAGTGGGTGCGACTGTGTGTGTGGGTGTGTCAGTGTGTGGGTGTGGGTATGTCTGCCTGTGTGTGAGTGGGTGCGACTGCGGGTGTGGGTCTGTGTGTGTGAGTGGGTGCGACTGTGTGTGTGTCAGTGTGTGGGTGTGTTTGTGTGTGGGTGCGACTGTGTGTGTGGGTATGTCTGCCTGTGTGTGAGTGGGTGCGACTGTGTGTGTGGGTGTGTCAGTGAGTGGGTGTGTTTGTGTGTGAGTTTGTGTGTGTGTGTCTGAGAGCTCATGTCTGTGTGTATGTGTCTGTGTGTAAGTGTGTTTGTATCTGTGTGCCTCTGTGTGTGTCCGTGTGTGTAAGTGAATGTGTCTGTGCATCTGTGTTTGTATGTATCTGTCTGTGTCCATGTGTGTATGTGCCTGTGTGTTTGTCTGTGTGTGTCTGAGAGCTCGTGTCTGTGTATGTGTCTGTCTGTGTGTGTGTGTGTATGTGAGTTTGTGTGTGTCTCTGTGTGTGAATGTGTCTGTGTGTGTGTATGGCTGTGTGTGTATATCATAGAAACAGAAACTAGGTGCAGGAGTCGGCCATTCGGCCCTTTGAGCCTGCACCATCATTCAATACGATCATGGCTGATCATACAACTTCAGTACCCCATTTCTGCTTTCTCTCCATACCCTTTGATCCCATTAGCCATAAGGGCCGCATCTAACTCCCTTTTGAATGTATCTAACGAACTGGCATCAACAACTTTCTGTGGTAGGGAATTCCACAGGTTCACAATTCTCTGAGTGAAGAAGTTTCTACTCATCTCGGTCCTAAATGGCTTACCCCTTATCCTTACACTGTGACCCCTGATTCTGGACTTCCCCAACATCAGGAACATTCTTCCTGCATCTAATCTGTCCAATCCCATCAGAATTTTATATATGTTTCTATGAGATCCCCTCATATTCTTCTAAATTCCAGTGACTACAAGCCTAGTCGTGTGTATGTCTGTGTCTATGTGAGTTTGTGTGTGACTGTGTGTGTGTCTGTGTGTGTCTGAGAGCTTGTGCCTGTGTGTGTGTCTGTGTGTGGGTGTGTATGTGTATGTGAACTTGGGTGTGTCTCTGTGTGTGACTGTGTGTCTGAGAGCTATGTCTGTGTATGTATCTGTGTGTGTGTATATGTGTATGTGAATTTGTGTGTGTCTCTGTGTGTGACTGTCTGTGTGTGTGCCTGTATATGTCTGTGTGTGTCTGTGTATATATGTATAACAGCCTCACTGTAACTCTCTGTTGGATTCTTGCCCAGCTCTGACTAATAAAAGGACCAAAATATTTATCGATAAGTTAATGCCTTAATGAGATCATGGTGGTGGAAAGTGCTGCTATTAAAACTTATGTGGGCATGAAATAGATGGAAATTCACAACACTTCAACAGTGCAAATGTTCCCTGTGCCTGCTTAATTATAATTAAAGCTCTCTGTTATGAGCATATAATACACACTGTACCAGCAGATTCAGTTCCAATTACCAGCTGCAAGATTTATGTATGATGTACTCAGTTACAATGCAAATCACCAACAACAGCTTACATTTATATCACATCTTTAACATTCCTCATGGGAGGAAAGCAGAGACCAAGGTGGGGACGCAGTGTTCGGGCACCGCACTTTAGAACGATGTGAAGGCTTTGGAGAGGGTACAAAAGAGATTTACTAGAATGGTTTCAGGGATGAGGGAATACAGCCACGTGGATAGACTGGAGAAGCTGGGGTTGTTCCCCTCAGAGTAGAGAAGAAAATTGATCGAGGTATTTAAAATCATGAAGGGTTTAGACAGAGTAAGTGAAGAGAAACTGTTCCCTGTGGCTGAAGGGTCGGTAACCAGAGGGCACAGATTTAAGGCGATCGGCAAAAGAACCAGAGGCAACACGAGGAAAAACCTTTTTACGCAGCGAGTGGTTAGGATCTGGAATGCGCTGCCTGAGCGGCTGGTGGAGGCAGACTGAATCGTGAGGAATTGGATCAGTATCTGAAGCAGAAGGAATTGCAGGGATACGGGGAAAGAGTGGGGAGTGGGACTGACTGGGTTGTTCTTCGAAAGAGCCGGTGCAGACTCGATGGGCCGAATGGCCTCCTTCTGTGCTATTCTATAATTCTATAGGAGAGGGGGCAATTGCCCTCTGTCAGATCCGTGTATGTACACTTAAACACAATTGTACAAATGTCTTTTGTCTGCGATAGTTACAGAGGTATTTAATCTAAATATAATAAAACTATTATGGCGAAGAAAGTAGTGACACCTTCATTAAAATAACTGGCAACGGAATTTCATCTAAATGCATTAATATTGCCCGGGCATCGGCCATCGCTGCAGTGTACACAAACCATCCACGGTGAGCTACCAGCTGCTGGTGTGGGCGAATAGGATTGGGTTTAAATGTGGCCTTTTTTCTGCATCTTTCTGGCCGTGTCATGGTAGCTTCGTAGGTTTCCAGGGCGGGCGGGCTGCGATCGATGTACAGTGGCACTGTACTGATCGTGGGTCTGTCGGGGTGAGGCCAGTGTGCCCCGGGGATTTCCGTTACTGCAGCTTTCAGTCCAGTGCGTGAAGTGTTCACACTGCGACCATTTGAACAGTGAGACACACCCAGCTGCGTGATCACAGACTGGAGCCATATAGGTTGATTCCTGAGATGAAGGGGTTGTCTTATGAAGAAAGGTTGAGCAGGTTGGGCCTGTACTCATTGGAGTTTAGAAGAATGAGAGGTGATCTTATTGAAACGTATAAGATCCCGAGGAGGACTGGACAGGGTAGATGCAGAGAGAATGTTTCCCTTCGTGGGAACTAGGGGGCGTAGTTTCGGAATACGGGGTCTCCAGTTCTGACGAAGGATCATTGACCTAAAACGTTAACTCCGTTTCTCTCTCCCAGATGCTGCCTGACTGAGATTTCCAGCACTTTCTGTTTTTATTTCAGATTCCAGCATCGGCAGTGTTTTGCTTTTACCCCCAGATATTTGTTGTTTTTGGGTTTATACAGCTTGTGCCAATACACAGAGTCGATTGGCTTTGATTGGCACCACCTCCAAGTTACCCTCCCAAGTCACACACCATCCTAACTTGGAAATATATTGGCCGTTCCTTCGACGTCGCTGGGTCAAAATCCTGGATCTATCGATCTCTGTCTTGAATATACTGCCTTGAGCATCCAAGGCCCTCTGGGGCAGAGAATTCCAAAGATTCACCACCCTCTGAGTGAGGAAATTCCTCCTCATCTCAGTCCTAAATGGCTGACCCCTTATTCTGAGACTGTGACCCCTGGTTCTAGACTCCCCAGCCCGGGGAAAATATCCTCCCTGCATCTACCCTGTCAATCCCCCTCAGAATCTTGTATGTTTCTGGGGGCTCTTCTGCGGAGAAAAGCAATGGGGGTGGGGGCATCCTCTCTGGTGCCCCGGGACCAATATTCATCCCTCAACCGTTCAAACGGACAATCTGGTCTTTGTCACATTGCTGTTTGTGGGATATTGCTGTGCGCAGATTGGCAGGAGGACACTCAATGCCTACAGGAGGGAGGGTGGGTTAACGTTACGGGTTCTGATCGAGGGTCTTTTCGCTCTACAATGCTCCTTGGCAGCCCCCGACAATCTTTGTGTTTTTATTGCAGATGCACTGTTATTTTATTTATGCAGGTCTCCATTTTAAAGGATGCCTGAGCTGCCTTTGCAGATGCAATCGTGGAAAAAGGCAGTCAGGAAACACTTGCGACTTTAAACCTCCGTCTTGGACACCTTTCAAAATACAAACTGGATTCGGCAACACGACACAGGGGTTGTGTGAGGCGAGATCAGGCAGCGTGTTGCTATGGGGACAGAGAGCGTAATTAAGCCATGTAGGGAGATTGGAGAAATGGAAGATTGAGTCACCGACTGAAACTGAGTCAATAATAATGTCGGGGGCAACCACGGATTCTGTTTAATCCTCACCTTTAAACACATTGAATCCCGAGAAATCTAGAATCATACAAATAATTGTTTGTGGGATAAATAGGATTTCTATTCAGCAGGGGCGAGAATATGGAACTGAATGGAGTGATTGAGGCAAAAAGCGTAGATGCATTTAAAGTAACGCGCTCGCCTCCGAGTCAAAATGTCGTGGGTTCAAGTCCCACTCCAAAGACTTGAGCACAAATTCCAGGCCTTCTTCCACATGCATCTGGAGACTGAGGAGGTAACAAGACCAGGGGTGGGTCTCAACAATGGAACAGGAAGGTTAAGTGCACATGCAGGATCAGGGAGTGACTGAGGCTGAAAATGGCAACTTTGCATCTGTGCTCACCCATGAAGAGCATGGGGTCCGACACATACTGATTGAGGAGAGACTGCACACACTATACATTGTGCTCAGAGCATTGCATGCTAAGGTTCATGTAAAAGATACTCACCCTCGTGAACCGCGTCAGGTCGTTGAACTTCTTCCTACACTGCGTGGCTTCTCGCAGATATGCTCAGTGCAGTACCGAGGGAGTGCTGCACTGTCGGAGGCAACGTCTTTTGAATGAGACATTAAACTGAGACCCCGTCTGCCCTCTCATAGAAACATATAAAATAGGTGCAGGAGTAGGCCATTCGGCCCTTCGAGCCTGCACCACCATTCAACAATATCATGGCTGATCACCCACCCCAGCACCTCCCTCCCCCACACCCCCTCCACACCCCCCCCCCCCGACCCCCCCAGCCGCAAGGACCATATCCAACTCCCTCCCGAACACATCCAATGAACTGGCATCAACAATTCTCCGCGGCAGGGAACCCCACAGGCCAACAACTCCCCGAGTGAAGAAGTCTCTCCCCCAATCCCAGCCCCATCCTCTCAGGTGTCGTAAGAAAGCCCACAGCCACTATTTCAAAGACGAGCAGTGGAGTTCTCTCCGGTATCCTGGGGCCAATATTTATCCCTCAACCATCATCACTAAAATCAGATTATCTGGTCATTGTGGGAGCTTGCTGTGCACAAATTGGCTGCTGCGTTTCCTACATTACAACAGTGACTACACTTCAAAAAGTACTTCATTGGCTGTAAAGTGCTGTGGGATGACCTGAGGTGGTGAAAGGCAATATATAAATGCAAGTCTTTCTTTAAAGAAAGGGGACAACGAACAGAAATCTGAGCTCTGAGAACATCAAGAACCCGAATAATTGTTCTGGATATTAATTGATGGGTTTGGGTCTGGCTGGGGATCGCCTGATGGCACATGTTGGGTCAGAGATCACTTTCTAACCGAGGACTGGCTGCATGTCACTGGATTTCTTGTCTCTCTGCAAGTCTCTCTAACCTCCTCCAGCCCCACAACCCCCCGAGATCTCCGCGCTCCTCCAACTCTGGCCTCTTGCGCATCCCCTGATTTCCATCGCTCCGCCATTGGTGGCCGTGCCTTCAGCTGCTGGGGCCCCAAGCTCTGGAATTCCCTTCCTAAACCTCTCCGCCTCTCTCTCCTCCTTTAAGAAGCTCCTTAAAACCTACCTCTTTCTGCCCTAATATATCCTTATGTGGCTCGGTATTAAGTATTGTTTTATAACATTCCTGTGAAGCACCTTGGGACGTTGTACTATGTTAAAACAACAACAACTTGTATTTATATAGCACCTTTAACGTAGTGAAACGTCCCCAGGCGCTTCACAGGAGTATTAAGCGACATAAAATTTGACACTGAGCCACATAAGGAGAAATTAGTGCGGGTGACCAAAAGCTTGGTCAAAGAGGTCGGTTTTAAGAAGCGTCTTGAAGGAGGAGAGAGAGGTAGAGAGGCGGAGAGGTTTAGGGAGGGAGTTCCAGAGCTTGGGGCCCAGGCAGCTGAAGAAACGGCCACCGATGGTGGAGCGATTATAATCAGGGATGCTCAGGAGGGCAGAATTAGAGGAGCGCAGATATCTCGGGGGGGTTGTGGGGCTGGAGGAGGTGACAGAGATAGGGAGGGGGCGAGGGCCATGGCGGGATTTGAAAATAAAGATGAGAGGCGCTATTTAAATGCGTGTTATTGTTGGAGGGAAGGGGTAGTCGGTGCCCACGTGCGGGACTGACAGCCTGCCCTCATTCTTGATCTAATCTCTCAGAATCTGACTCTCATTCCGCTTCCTTGGCAGCTTGCCTTCTACAGTCAGAGCTGGTCAACTACGAGCGAGTGAAAGAGTACTGTTTGAAAATTCTCGGCAAACACAAGGACAATTTTAAAGCCATGTACAGAGCAGGCATTGCATTCTACCACTTGGGCGACTGCGAGAGCGCCCTGCAGTACTTAAAAGAAGCGAAAAACCGGGAACCCACAGGTGAGCGACACACGGCACTTTCTACACTTTGTGTTATAATTGTAAAAGAACAAGTTGTGTTTAGACAGCGGCCCTTGCAGTGCAGGATAGCATCTCCGGGGGCTTTACAGTAAGGAAGGAAATGGCACCAAGCATTTGGCAAAGGGAGGAGGGGATTGGAGAGACTCTGGGGGTGGGGGAGGAATTGGTCGCGCCTCATTTGGGGCGGTAACCCTGGCGGAGCGGTAATTTTAGCGCCTTGAAAAAGTTTATATAAGAAATAGGAGCAGGAGTCGGCCATTCAGCCCCTCAAGCCTGCTCCGCCATTCAATGAGATCATGGCTGATCTGATCCTGGCCGCAACTCCACTTCCCTGCAACTCTCCCCATAACCCTTCACTCCCTTTGTACCTGCCGCCCCGAAATCCATCAGAATCGGACGAGGAGTTGACAGGGTTGCTAAATCAGCAGTTGCACACCAGAGCTAGTGGGGGAGGCCTTTGGTGGGTAGATTTGGTGGTCCTATTGTGCATAACTCCGAATCAGACCCCGGCAACAGCCAAGTCCTAAAGGCCGCTCATAGTCATGCACCCATTAAAGTTTTCAAATTCACTTGTTTTCCCCCCTGCTCTGTTATGTGTGTCTGCCACTGCACACTCGGAGGCTCACGCACCGTGCTGTGTGTAAACGTTGCACTGACTGTGACCTCCCGAGGGAAACGCTTCCTCATCCCGTTAAGTAACCGCCAGTTAACAACTCTGCAAGCCTACACTGACTGTTTTTCCAGACGTTCTTGGCGGTCGCTCAATGAGGTGCATGCACCGGATTTACCGACTGGAGCGCAAGTGTGGGCATTGCACCAGGAATACGTCAGGATCGGAGCGATCGTCAGCAGCCGGGCGCTAACAGTTTGCGCCCCCGGTGAGCCGCTAATGAATTTTCCATCGGGGCACTAAATGTCTGCGCGCCCGGCCGGTAACCTCTAATGCTCCCATTAATGCCCCCTCTGGCTGCTAACTGAGGCATTGGGCAACCACAAGTCCAGCCCTAGGATGGACGATTGAGAGGCATGATGGATTGGAAGGATTTGGGAAACGGGAAGAGATGTGGCAAAGGGAGATGAACTGGGAAGAGAATTCCAGAGGATGGGAGCGCGGTGCCTGAATGAATGGCTGCCTTTGAGGGGGATTGAGGGATGGCGAGGGACCCAGTGTTGGAGGAGTGAAGGGCGCAAGGCAAGAGCAGATCATCCAGGTACGACAAAGCCATTAGGATTTCCTTCAGGATTGTTACAATGCGCTGATCTTTAATCATACAAACATAGACATTTACAGCACAGAAGGACGCCATTTCGTTGCGTCGGCCGACAAAGAGCTATCAGCCAAATCCCACTTTCCAGCTCTCGGTCCGTAGCCCTGCAGGTTATGACACTTCAAGTGCACATCCAAGCATTTTTTAAATGTGGTGAGGGTTTCTGCCTCTACCACCCTTTCAGGCAGAGTTCCAGACCCCCACCACCCTCTGGGTGAAGAAATTCTCCTCAAATCCCCTCTAAACCTCCTACCAATTACTTTAAATCTATACCCCCTGGTTATTGGCCCCACTGCTAAGGGAAATAGGTCCTTCCATCCACTCTATCTTGGCCCCTCATCATTTTATACACCTCAATAAGATGTTCCAAAGATAACAACCCCAGCCGATCCAATCTTTCCTCATAGCTATAATTCTCCAGTCCTGGCAACATCCTCGTAAATCTCCTCTGTACCCTCTCCAGTCCAATCACATCCTTCCTGTAATGTGGCGACCAGCACTGCACGCAGTACTCCAGCTGTGGCCGAACTAGTGTTTTATACAGTTCAAGCATAACCCCCTGCTCTTGTATTCTATGCCTCGGCTAATAAAGGCAAGCATTCCGTATGCCTTCTTAGCCATCTTATCTACCTGGCCTGCTGCCTTGAGGGATCTGTGGACCTGCACTCCAAGGTCCCTCTGTTCCTCTACACGTCTCCGTGTCCTACCTTAGACATGATCATGAGAAGACCAGATGTATGTCATTAATCCTCAACCCTCCTCTAACCCCGGATGATGACTGGGAGTTTTGACTGATTTGGGTAGAAGATCATGGGGTTTAGTTCAGCTCATCCAAAACTCTGTCGCCCGTATCCTGACTTGCACCAAGTCCCGTTCATCCACCTGAGCTGATGAATCAGAGCTTGGCACAAGGCGTGTATCGGCACAATACAATGCATTGGACAATATGCTGGCTTCTGCATCTTGGCCGATCTACAGCTCGAACAACCAGGCCTGGCGTGAGTTTAGCAGCAGGTGGTAATCCGTAGCCCCCCGCATTACCATGCGCAGCATCCCACTTTTGTCCCGGAACAAAAGCTTGGGTGCTGCGCGGGGCGATGCCAGCGATAGTTTCAGGGGACGTGAGCTGGGCTCGCGGGACCTTCGTTAAAGGGCAGGTGGAGGCCATGTTAAAAACAATTTTGTCATTTTTCTTCGGCGCCCCATTGGCGCCGCGATCGCGGGTCCATGTCGCGATCATTTAGCCCGGCAATCTGCTTGAGTGCTGGGCTGTTTGCACGGCAACCCCACACCCCACTGATCCAGGGAGGCCCGGTTCTTCCCTGCAGTGTTTGCAGCGTGAGCCCTTCCCTGTAATGAAGGCAAGAGCCCCTCCTACACGGCCCAGTGCATCGCCCTCCGCCCCGCTCTCGACCCGCAACGCCCCAGAATGGAGGCGCATCATTTTGTGCTCCAGTACCTTTCGGGAGTATAATGTCGGCACACTGTGAGCATGCTCACAGTTTGGTAGAGCTGTTGAGTCAGGAGTGGTTCACCTCGTCATGTGATGTTCACAAGACTCAATAAAACCCCAGCCAGTTGGGTTCGGGGGATCCACGACGGGGCAGGTGGTTGTGAGCCTGGTGGATAAACTGGTAATGTGTAGTGTGATTGTTAAACCTTTGCTAATAAACCAACTCGTTCTTAATAGCAATCTGTTGCTATGAATTCCTAAACAAAGAACCCATGAAGCAAATACATTACGGGGGGGTCACCAGGCTTTTTGACAATGTTGCCCGTGACCCCTGTAGCAAACCAACAGGAAGTTCTTAGGACTGCGAGGCAAAAGTCTTGCCAACCCCGTAGGGACCCAACATCGCCTCAGTTTGATGCTCATCCACTTAGCGTGGCCCGTACCTTGGCCTTGGTAAACCAGAAACCTCATTCTGCAGGTCTGTGCGTGGACGAGGTAACAATCAATGTCATCCTACAACCACTTAACCTTGCATTCCTCCATTAGCAACACTTGAGACTATCTGTGCAATGGACCGACCACCTAGAATGCCATTGACCAAGCTCCATCTAGTTCACCTTCTACCATCCAGGTAGGCACATGATACAATGGATTACACGGGATGTATGGCACAGAAACAGGCCATTGCCCAACCAGTCCATGCCGGCGTTTATGCTCCACTCGAGCCTCCTCCCGTCTTTCCTCATCTAAATCTATCAGCATAACCCTCTATTCCCTTCTCCCTCATATACTTGTCCAGCTTCCCCTTAAATGCATCGATACTATTCACCTCAACCCCTCCCTGTGGCAGTGAGTTCCACATTCTCACCACTCTCTGGGTAAAGAAGTTTCTCCTGAATTCCCCATTGGATTTCTTGGTGACTATCTTATATTGATGGCCTCTAGTTCTGCTCTTCCCCACAAGTGGAAACGTTCTCTCTGTATCCACTCCATCAAAACCTTTCATCATTTTAAAGACCTCTATTAGGTCACCCCTTGGCCTCCTTTTTTCTAAGAGAAAGAGACCCAGCCTGTTCATCCTTTCCTGATAGGCATACCCTCGCATTTCTGGTATCGTCCTTGTAAATCTTCTGTGTGCCCTCTCCCGTGCCTCGATATCCTTTAATGATAATGGATCAATGTGTTTACAACGGACCTAGCCATGAGGCGAGGAAAACCTCCAGTGGTGGAGGGCTTTGGGGATCCAGAGGTCCAGTGTTACCTCCCAAGGCTTGTCACATGTCATGTCTCAAGTTACTCTGACACCATATCCCAAAATGTGATAAATATGAGGGAGGGGAGAAAGGTTGTGTTTAAAAATAAAATGTAGACAGGAAAGCCACCATGGTACATAAGAAGAAACAGGATGGTTACTGTGTCAGGTTTGGAGTGTGCCGAACTGGTGTCTCCTTCCCTCTGGGAAAGTGTGAGGTTATCCACTTTGGTGGGAAAAATACAAAAGCAAATTATTGTTTAAATGGAGAGAGATTACAAAATGCTACAGTACAGAGGGATCTGGGGGCCCTCATACATGAAACACAAAAGGTTAGTATGCAGGTACAGCAATAATTAGGAAGGCAAATGGAATGTTGGTCTTTATTGCAAGGGGGATGGAGTATAAAAGTAGGGAAGTCCTGCTACAACTGTACAGGGTATTGGTGAGACCACACCTGGAGTACTGCATGCAGGTTTGGTCTCCTTATTTAAGGAGGGCTATACTTGCATTGGAGGCAGTTCAGAGAAGGTTCACTCGGTTGATTCCAGAGATGACGAGGTTGTCAAATGAAGAAAGGTTGAGCAGGTTGGGCCTGTACTCATTGGAGTTTAGAAGAACGAGAGGTGATCTTATTGAAACGTAAAAGATTCTGAGGGGGCTCGACAGGGTAGATGCAGAGAGGATGTTTCCCCTCGTGGGGAAGTCTAGAACTAGGGGGCATCGTTTCAGAATAAGGGGTCACCCATTTAAAAAGGAGATGAGGAGGAATTTCTTCTCTCAGAGGGTCGTGAATCTTTGGAATTCTCTGTTCCAGAGAGCTGTGGAGGCTGGGACATTGAATATATTTAAGATGGAGATAGACAGATTTTTGAACAATAAGGGAGTCAAGGGTTATGGGGAGTGGGCAGGGAAGTGGAGTTGAGGCCAAGATCAGATCAGCCATGATCGTATTGAATGGCGGAGCAGGCTCGAGGGGCCGAATGGCCGACTCCTGCTCCTATTTCTTATTTTCTTATGTTGTCTCCACAGATACAAACGTGTTCAGATATATCCAACTGACCGAGATAAAGAAGAATCGATCCACCCAGCGGGAGCAAGAGGGCTGTAAGGAGATGATTGGTTAACAACATGCAAGACACCCATGGAGAGTTTCTCTGCCAATGCACAGCGGAACTATCTTTAACGACAGCATCAATGTTTGGGCATTATTTTCAGAACCAACGGATGGACCTTTGTGTCTAGGGAATGGGGGGAGGTCTGGGCTGCCTGGGGTGGGGGGGGGATTGGCTGCACACGGAGATTATTAACCTACCAACAGAGCGGGAGTGGTGTGTCACTGTGAATTTGAGGCTTTCTCTTCCGGTTCCTTGACCAGATGCTTGTCCTTTCAAGGGCTGCGGCCTTGTGCCACGCTCAGTAACCTCTTGCCCCAGGGGGTCGAGCTTTCGCTCGTTCTTGGGTGCGAGAAGGCAGAGAGACAAAAATGACACTCTGACCTGAAGGTCGTGGGTTCAAGTCCCACTCCAGGGACTTGAGCACAAAATCTAGGCCGACACTCCCAGTGCAGTGTTGAGGGAGCGCCGCACTGTCGGAGGGGCAGTGTTGAGGGAGCACCGCACAGTCGGAGGGGCAGTGCTGAGGGAGCACCGCACAGTCGGAGGTGCCGTCTTTCGGATGAGACGTTAAACCGAGGCCCCGTCTGCTCTCTCAGGTGGACGTAAAAGATCCTATGGCCACTATTTCGAAGAAGAGCAGGGGGAGTTCTCCCCGGTGTCCTGGGGCCAATATTTATTCCTCAATCAACATCACTAAAACAGATTATCTGGGTCATTATCACATTGCTGTGTGTGGGAGCTTGCTGTGCTCAAATTGGCTCCGGCGTTTCCCACATTACAACAGTGACTACTCTTCAAAAAGTACTTCATTGGCTGTGAAGCGCTTTAGGACGTCCGGTGGTCGTGAAAGGCGCTATAGAAATGGAAGTCTTTCCGATTGAGGAAACGCCGCAAAAGTGGCCCCACCCCTGATGATTCCCGGTGAGATTCGACTTGGTGTGAGGCGTGGATTTCGCCATGCAATGTTTGGCCCCAGTGCATGTAACGCATGCAGTGTCGTACTCCAGCTCACCCTGTGCCTCCAACCCCCTGCCCCCCTGCCCCGCCCTCCGTGATTGCTTGGAATGGCCTGATCTAGTAGCGGACTGCACGAGGACGGGTGGAACCTTTTGTGCCCCTACAGTGAGGGCTCGAAGAGCAAAGTCGGTCTATTGCACACATGCAAACGTGGATTTTTCTCTGCACTCTACCACGCCCTCCAGATCCCCAACCCCTAACCCCCCCCACCGCATCCCCATCCCCTAACCCCCCCCCCCCAATCCTACCACACCTCCTGCGTTATCAAGCTGGTAACAATACGGTCAGCATCCTTCTGAACTGTTCCGTCTCCTGACCAGAATGATGCTACACCGTGGCGAGAGGGGAGGGGGAGAAGAACTGAGCAGTGGTGGGGGATGGGGAAACTGCTCTTATTTTTTTAAAGCTGCGAATTTAAAGTGGCATGCCACACGCAACAGATCTCCCTCAAAATGAACTGTTATCAGCCATTTCCTGTCTAACTGCGACGTGTCTGTAAATCAGTCACAATTTCCGCTCAAAAGCTGGCAAAGCGAACTCGAACGTGTTTTTGGACTAAAGCCCCCACATGAACCGCCATATTCTTGAAAATTCTAAAGGTTGATGGGTTTCGCTAAGCTCCGGATGGCCAAGATTACTCCAACCACCTCTCTAAATGATGTCAGGCGTGGCTCAGTGAGCAGCACTCTCACCTCTGAGTCAGAAGATTGTGGGTTCAGAGTCCTACCCCAGGGACCTGAGCTCAAGAATCCAGGCTGACACTCCCAGTGCAGTGCTGAGGGAGCGCCGCACTGTCGGAGGGGCAGTGCTGAGGGAGCGCCGCACTGTCGGAGGGGCAGTGCTGAGGGAGCGCCGCACTGTCGGAGGGGCAGTGCTGAGGGAGCGCCGCACTGTCGGAGGGGCAGTGCTGAGGGAGCGCCGCACTGTCGGAGGGGCAGTGCTGAGGGAGCGCCGCACTGTCGGAGGGGCAGTGCTGAGGGAGCGCCGCACTGTCGGAGGTGTCGTCTTTCGGATGAGACGTTAAACCGAGGCCCTGTCTGCCCTCTCAGGTGGATGTAAAAGATCCCACAACCACTATTTTGAAGAAGAGCAGGGGAGTTCTCCCCGGTGTCCTGGGGCCAATATTTATCCCTCAATCAACATCACTAAAACAGATTATCTGGTCATTATCACATTGCTGTTTGTGTGAGCTTGCTGTGCGCAAGCTGCGTTTTCCACATTACAACAGTGACTACACTTTAAAAGTACTTCATTGGTTGTGAAGCTTCTTTGAGACGTCCGGTGGTCGTGAAAGGTGCTATATAAATGCAAAGGAGGAAACTAACATCACTGCAGCAATCCATTGAGGAAAGGGTGAAACGTAGATTTGAAGGTTTATATTTAAAATGTGATATCCTAGAATGTTATACTTTTAATAAACGATCCAAAAAATTATCAGAATTAAAGATTTCGTGTTGATAATTTAGGTTTGCGCTTTGATTTTTTTTTGACAAGTGTAAGCAGGATTGTGTAATTGGTGTCATTCTGGGAAGGACGTTTTAAGGAGCGTCTTGAAGGAGGAAAGAGATGTAGAGAGGCAGAGAGGTTTAGGCAGGGAGTTCCAGAGCTTGGGGCCCAGGCAACAGAAGGTACGGCCAACAGTGGTTGAGCGATTATAATCAGGGATGCTCAAGAGGGCAGAATTTGAGGTATGCAGACATCTCGGTGGGGGGGGGCGGGTTGTGGGGCCGGAGGAGATTACAGAGATAGGGAGGGGTGAGGGTCATGGAGGCATTTGAAAACCAGGATGAGAATTTTGAAATCGAGGCATTGCTTAACCGGGAGCCAATGATGGTCAGCGAGCACAGGGGGTGATGGGTGAGTGGGACTTGGTGCGAGTTAGGACACGGGGCAGCGAGCACAGGGGGTGATGGGTGAGCGGGACTTGGTGCGAGTTAGGACACGGGGCAGCGAGCACAGGGGGTGATGGGTGAGCGGGACTTGGTGCGAGTTAGGACACGGGGGCAGCTGAGTTTTGGATCACCTGTAGTTTACGTAGGGTAGAATGTAGGAGGCCAGCCAGGAGTGCATTGGAGTAGTCAAGACTGGAGTTAACAAAGGCATGGATGAGGGTTTCAGCAGCAGATGAGCTGAGGCAGGGGTGGAGATGGGCGATGTTACGGAGGTGGAAAAAGGCGGTCTTAGTTATGAAGTGGATATGTGGCCGGGAGCTCATTTCAAGGTCAAATGTGACACCTAGGTTGCGAACAGTCTGGTTCAGCCTCAGACAGATGCTAGGGAGAGAGATGGAGTCAGTGGCTAGGGAACAGAGTTTGTGGTGGGGACCAAAAACAATGGCTTTGATCTTCCCAATATTCAATTGGAGAAAATTTCTACTCATCCAGTACTGAAGTGGTGGTGAGATAGAGCTGGGTATCGTCAGCGTACATGTGGAAACTAACGCTGTGTTTTCTTAAACTGAAAGGAACCTTAATAAATCAAATTAAAATTTGGTTGCCGGGAGTGATGATGAACTTCAGTCCCTCTGGTGCCCGCCAGGGGTCACCGTGTGCTCCATCTCCAGGGACACCCCGGGCGCGAATGTCGCCGCAGAAGAGAGGCGGGCAGTCGGGCTGAACGACTCCCTCGACCGCCCGCTGTCTGGACCGGCTGATGGCCCCCTTGGCCAAGCCCAGGAGCAGTGCCGCGAGGAGGCCCCTCTGACCTGCCCACCCCCCCACCACCCTGCACTGGGTGCCCGAAGCTCAGGAGTGTGGGACTGAGTGAGTTACCCCCCTGGTGTAACTGAGAGTAAGAGAGTTACTCTCTGCCAATCAGCTGTTCTCTCCTGCTGATGGTCGAATGAGACTGTCGCAGTTTGCAAATCGCTGCCGCTGCTTTTCCCAACCTGATTCACCGAGCTGGAAAAACATGAAGTGTTGCCTCAGCACTGAGAGTAAATTGACTTGACAAACACTCCATTCCCTCAGTAATCATGCTCGAGAATTGGAGCGGAGATGAAATGAGTGACTGGGTTTCAGCCCAGTGCCAAATCCGTCTTCAGAAATTTTAAATCAACAAACAACCTGACATTTTCAAGGATAACTGATATTGACTTCGATTTTTCCCACACACTCTTCTCCCCCCCCGCTGACTCTTCCAGGCCGGCTCTCCAAGTGCTGCGCTGAGGGAGAGCTGCACTGCCGGAGGTGCCGTCTTTTCGAAGGGACGTTAAATCGGTATAGGTGGATGCAGGAGATCCCGTGGCCGCTATTCTAGGGAGATCTGCGGGTGTCCTGGCCAATATTCCTCTTGCACTTACAACATCAACACCCCCGCCCCCAGATTAACTGGTTTGTTCATCTCCCGTGCTGTGTGTGGGATCTTTCTGTGCACTCGCTGCTGTGTTTGGTACTGCTGCTGTCAGCATCTTCAGGAGAAGCGGGCAGGAGAGCAAACACTGCCAGTGATGCACACCGTGGTATCAGACCGCCCTCCGGCCTCTACCAGCCGTAAAGGGGTACTGAAGGAATGATCAGCTATGATCTTATTGAATGGTGGTGCAGGCTCGAAGGGCCGAATGGCCTACTCCTGCACCTATTTTCTATGTTTCTAAAACATTATTAATTCACGGGATGTGGGTGTTTTGCTGCGCCATTTCAGAGGACAGTTAATGGTCAATCACATTGCTGTGGGTCTGGAGTCACATGTAGGCCCAGACCAGGTAAGGGCGGCAGATTTCTTTCCCTAAAGGACAGTAGTGAACCCGATGGGTTTTTACGACAATCCGGTAGTTTCGCGGTCACCATTACTGACACTAGCTTTTTATTCCAGATTTATTTAATTAGCGGAATTTAAATTCCCCTCCAGCACCAAAAGAGGTCTTCTGCCCTGAATCGCAGTTGGAATAGAGGCAGTGTTTGGTAGATTAAGACTCAGCAACATGCTGTGGCTGGTTGGCCTCACACTGAGGCTCCTTTGCAACTGGGCTATCGAGAAAACACTTGGCTCCCCCTGTGCCGCTTACAATGTGCATCGAAGATGTTGGGTGGATGAATGTTCTCGACCTGCCCTGCAATGCTGCTGTTGGGCTGGTATCAAAACTCTGCTGTCAGTATCTTAACTTGCACCAAGTCCCGTTCCTCGGTCACTCGCTGACCTCCATTGGCTCCCGGTCCGGCAACACTTCAATTTTAAAATTCTCATTTTGGTTTTCAAATCCCATCCATGGCCTCGTTCCCCCCCCCAACCACACATACCCTTCCCTATCTCTGTAATCTCCTCCAGAGCCCCACTAGCCCCCGATATCTCTGCATCCTCCAATTCTGCTCCCTCGAGCATCCCCCCGATTTCCATCGCTCCACCATCGGCGGCCGTGCCTCCAGCTGCCTGCTGCCTGGGCCCCAAGCTCTGATATTCCCTCCCTAAACCCCTCCACCTCTCTCTGAGACAAAAGCAAAACACCGGGGATGCTGGAATCTGAAATAAAAATAGAGAATGCTGGAAATCTCAGCGGGTCGGGCAGCATCTGTGGAGAGAGAAACAGAGTTAACGTTTCAGGTCTGTGACCCTTCCTCAGAACTGGAAAACCTGTGCAAATTGGCTGCCGCGTTTCCCACATTACAACAGTGACCGCACTTCAACAAGTACTTCATTGGCTGTAAAGCGCTTTGAGGCGTCCCAAGGTTATGAAAGGCGCTATATAAATGCAAGTATTTCCGGCAAGGAGAGGTGAGTGGGGATCGGGCTTATAGGATCAAGGTCCTGTCTTAAAATGGGAACGATTAGTGTTAATTGTGGTCAAGTAGTGGCAATTAATTGGGGACTCCCATGCACATCTTTACACGTGGGAGAGGGCTGGGGAAGGGTGTCTGTGTACAGCAATGTTCCTCCTCATCTTTTGGGGTGCGTGGTCCCTTCAACGTGGCCCATTTAAAAGTTACGCGAAATTTCCACTTTGGAAAAGCTGTTCCCGAGACTGGAAGACAACATTGGTGCACGGTATGTAAGGTATCTCTGTAAATAAAGGCAACTAAAGACTAGGCTCCAGTACCCTGTCCTTCACCGTCTGGCTGGCCGACTTTTACAAGCAGGACCGCACTGCAATATGCGTGCAATCTGAGTGTAATATTGGTGCAATTTCCGTGCAATCAGAGTGTAATACTGGTGCAATCAGAGTGCAATACTGGTGCAATCTGAGTGTAATATTGGTGCAATTTCAGTGCAATCTGAGTGTAATATTGGTGCAATTTCGGTGCAATCGGAGTGTAATATTGGTGCTATCTGGGTGTAATATTGGTGCTATCTGGGTGCCGCTAATGTCCAATTTTTAAGTGTGAACGGAAGGAAACCAAAGCCTCTCCCAGGTGAACACGCCTGGAGAGCAATGCAGCCGAACCCGCTCCCATTCTCGTCAGTCAGGCGGCTCCCGCTAACCAGAACCATCTCGGTGCTCCGTGCGGAAGCGCTCGCTGAATCGAAGGGCGGCCAAGTTCTCGGGCAGGCAGCATTGCATCTGTCTCGGTGCTGAATTAGATTAAGACCGAGGGCTGTGGGATAATAGTAATGGGGCTGTAATGTGTGCCATTTACATCTGAATCCAATTCCTAATTGGCACAGAACTGCTCATAATTTGATTCTAATTGGCATTAAGTTGGGAAGTGATTCCAAAAGATTGGCTGATACGAGAAATGGGAGAACGTGTTACATTTATAGGGCGCCTTGGAATGTCGCCTGAAAGTGCTTCACATACAGTGAATTATTTCACGTGTTAGTTTAAACTGTTATTGATGCGCATTCGAGTGCAATCTGGGTGCAATGTTGGTGTAAATCTGAGTGCAATTCGAGGGCTGGATTTTCATAATTTAGCCCCACCAATAGTTTCCCGGTGGTATATATAAAAATTGCGGTTTTTTTAAACCACCGAAATACCACTTTCACTCAAGAACGCTATTTTCATGAAATATGACCGGTCTAACTGTATTTCGTTCTTATTTTTGATCGTGCAACATTCAAAGTTAAATGGGTGGTATTTTTGCGGGTGGTGAAAATGGTTGTGCGCTGAATTTACTGCTGGTAATTTTCGGTGGTATTTCGGTGTTGGAGTCTTGGCCACAGGTTAACGAAGTGCAGCATGGGGACTGATGGTTTTAGTGCTGGTTTTGTTCTCGCTGTTGTTATCGTTCTTGTGTTGTTGCAAAAATGTTTGAAGTTAAAAAATTATTTATTTATTGACTGTTCCACTTTTCAAAGTTTACAACAGTTTATAACATTTTGTTAAACCTAACCCTTCTTGTACTGTCTAACTTTTAGAAAATGAAGGGTAAAACTCAATGAAAGAATGGGTGATAAAGGTAAAACGTAACTCTCGCTGTTCAAGCAAAGCGTTGATCTCAAATTTTCTCAAATAATCCACTAAAAGCCCCAAATAACCTTAAAATCTAACTCTGAACTCACATAAAGATGTGCAAATCCCAGCCTTGTCTCACGTGGAATGGACTGCAGCTCTGAATTTTTTTAATGGCGTGCGTCGCACTGGTCTCGATAAGATCAGATAAGATTGCACTTTTCTCGGTAATTTAGGCCAGTGGTGAAAATGGTAGTATTGATGAATTTACCGCTGGTGGTAATTTTCGGTGGAGTTTCAGTGTTGCATACTTAATGTCATTAAAAACGGCAAAAAAAATAAGATCGGTATTTTTTACCGCTGATGGTAAATGATCGAAAATTCCAGCCCTGAGTCTTTGGCTCAGGGAGAGGACGTGTATTTGCTGCGCTGTATCTGGAAATGGGGGGACATCAAGCCAGTGATAAAATGGGCAGCGTGGCAGCCCCAACCTGCGAGAGACCCATCAGCGGCAGGGCGGGGCCATAAAAGGAGCGGCGACCATGGGCAGCGTGGCGGTGTACCACGGCAAGGTACAGCGCGAGCTGGTGCAGGAGGGTGACAAGTGACGTCATCAAGGTCCAGGTCGGTGATTGGAGCGTGGGCAGGTACAGCAGGAGCGGCGCGGTCAGGGCGAAGGAGCGGCGAGAGTTCGTAGAGGGACGAGATCGGGGCCCGGGAGAGGCGCGAGTTCAGGGCCCAGGAGAGGCGAGGGCCCCAGGGGCAGCACGGGCCCAGCCCACACTGTGCGATATGTGCGCGCACTAGGCCCGTGCAGCAGAGCAGGTCTCCAGTCGTCCTGGTTAACCCTTGCCCCTGGACCAAGACCTCGCTCTGTCAAGCCCCGTGTGGTGGCTGGTGTGTAACGGTCACCCCACCTTAAAACAATCCACCCACAGGCATCTTCCACCCTTCAGGATGTAGTTCGGGATCCGGGATATTAGGTCCTTCATTGAAACACCTGTTAGATCATCCCTTTTTCGGCGTGGAAACAAGTCATCCTCGATATGAGGGACCGCCTATGACGATGATCTGAGTTTTAGTCCGTACCCAACCAAACTGTACCTGCCCTGAGGTCACCCTGACACTGGGGGCAAACAGCACATCATTTTATTCCTAACACTGGCCTACCCACCTAACCTCGATAAGCAAAAAGTATCAACGCAGAACCAAATTTAATGCATGGATTTTGTTTTTAGACCTTCCATAATATCATGGGGGGGAGAAAAACCCACCTGATAATATTGAACCAAATCAACATCAGTCCGTGGGGAATTTATGTGTTGTTTACCAGTAACCATAGGGACAGTCACCATGGTAATTGTGCACGGTAACATAGGCACCTGCTTTCCTAGACTTGAATCAGAGCCAAATATAAGAGCAATAAATTGGAGGAGCGAAGGTGGGAGATACTGAGGATATAACGTGGGTGATCTGTTATCAGCTCCATTTAATGTTAAGCACATTCTAGAATGTTCCTTAATGTCACACAGCGCCTCGAACATAGTCCTTACAACAACACCTTGTATTTATATAGCGCCTTTAACGTAGTGAAACATCGCAAGGTGCTTCACAGGAGTATTATAAGACTGGAAACACATTCAATAGTAACTTTCCAAAGGGAATTGGATAAATACTGGAAAAGGAGAAATGTGCGGGGCTGTGGGGAGGGACCGGGGGAGTGGGACTGATTGGATCGCTCTGTCACAGAGCCGGCACAGGTTCGATGGGCCGAATGGCTTCCTGTGCTGAAAGGTGCTCTCAAGTTGAAATATTGAGCAGAGCAAAGGGAGCTTATAGAATCACAGAAATTTACAGCACGGAAGGAGGCCATTTTGACCCATCATGTCCGTGCCGGCCGACCAAGAGCTACCCAGCCTAATCCCACTTTCCAGCTCTCGGTCCGTAGCCCTGCAGGTTACAGCACTTGAAATGCACATCTAAATGAGGTGAGGGTTTCTGCCTCTACCACCCTTTCAGGCAGCTTGGCTCATCTATAATCGTGATCTGCCCAAACCAGGGTCCTTTCCATTTCCTCAACAGTGGATCTCATTTATTGTTTGAGCAACCCCAGGGTCCCCCCCACCACCCCGGAATCTGGGCAGCGGCAGTCCGGGCTGGCATCGTGTGGCCGGTCGGGCAGGTATGTGGAATGTTGACGTTTTCTGCGGATCCTCATCCACTTGTCTGGCACAAAGGAAGGGTTGCTGGCTGTTTCTTCCAGACAGAAAGACTTGCATTTATATAGTGCCTTTCACGACCACCGGACGTCCCAAAGCACTTTACGGCCAATGAAGTACTTTTGCTTTTTGTGGTATATATCAACGATTTAGATTTGAATATAGGGAGTATGATTAAGAAGTTTGCAGACGACACTAAAATTTGGCTGTGTGGTTGATAAAGAGGAAAGTCATGGGCTGCAGGAGGATATCAATCTACTGGTCAGGTGGGCAGAGCAGTGGCAAATGGAATTTAATTCAGAGAAGTGTGAGGTGATGCACTTTGGGAGGGCTAATAAGGAAAAATACACATTAAGCGGTAGGTCACTTAATAGAGTAGATGAACAAAGGGACCTTGGAGTGCTTGTCCGCAGACACCTGAAAGTAGCAGGCCAGGTGGATAAGGTGGTTAAGAAGGCATACGGAATGCTTGCCTTTATTGGCCGAGGCATCGACTATAAGAGGAGGGAGGTTATGCTTAAATTGTATAATACTTTGGTTTGTCCACAGCTGGAGTACTGCGTGCAGTTCTGGTCGCTGTATTATAGGAAGGACGTGATTGCACGAGAGAGGGTGCAGAGGAGATTTACTGGGATGCTGCCTGGAATGGAGAATCTTATTATGAGGACAGATTGGATAGGCTGGGTTTGTTCTCATTGGAACAGAGGAGGTTGAGAGGAGACCTCAATGAGGTGTAAAAAATATTGAGGGGCCTGGACATAGTGGATAGTAAGGGTCTATTTCCATTGGTGGAGGGGTCAATAACGAGGGGGCATAGTTTTAAGGTGGTTGGTGGAAGGTTTAGAGGGGATTCGAGGGGGGGCTTCTTTACGCAGAGGGTTGTGGGGGTCTGGAACTCGCTGTTTGGAAGAGTGGTGGATGCAGAAACCCTCACCACTTTTAAGAGATGATTGGATGGACACTTAAAGTGCAGTAACCTGCAGGGTTACAGACCTAGAGCTGGTCATTGGGATTAGACTGGATGACCTTTTGTTGGCCGGTGCAGATATAATGGTAAGTACTGCAGGGAATCGAATACGGCCAGGGTGATCTCCTGGACTAGTGTCGATCGCCTGGATGGGTCGGAGAGGAATTTTCCCAGATTTTTTTCCCCCCAATTGGCCTGGGTTTTTATCTGGTTTTTGCCTCTCCCAGGAGATCACATGGCTCCGGTTGGGGTGGAGTGTAGAATGTTTCAGTGTGAGGGGTGTCACAGTTGTGTGAGGTGGACTGGTTGGGCTGGGTGCTCTTTACCTGTCCACCATTGTTCATTGTTCATGGGTTTATATGTAACCTTCAGGGCTGCTGACCGAGGGCTGTGCGGCTCTTTGTCGGCCGGCACGGACACGATGGGCCGGAATGGTCTCTTTCTGCCCTGTAAATTTCTATGTTTCTATGTTTTTCGAGTGTAGTCACTGTTGTAATGTGGGAAATGTGGCAGCCAATTTGCGCACAGCAAGCTCCCACAAACATAAATGTGATAATTACCAGATAATTTTTTAGTGAAGTTGATTTGAGGGATAAATATTGGCCCCAGGACACCGGGGAGAAATTCTTCAAAATAGTGGCCTTGGGATCTTTTACGTTCACCTGAGAGAGCAGACGGGGCCTTGGTTTAACATCTCATCCGAAAGATGGCACCTCTGACAGTGCGGCACTCCCTCAGCACTGCCCCTCCGACAGTGCAGCACTCCCTCAGCACTGCCCCTCCGACAGTGTGGCACTCCCTCAGCACTGCCCCTCTGACAGTGCGGCACTCCTCAGCACTGCACTGGGAGTGTCAGCCTGGATTTATGTGCTCAAGTCTCTGGAGTGGGACTTGAACCCACAACCTTCTGACTCAGTGACGAGAGTGCTACTCGCTGAACCACTGACTACTCCCTCATGAGGCTTATTACGGTTATGTTCTCCTTCGGAGATTCGGGGAATAAATCATCAACAACTTGCATTTTTGTAGCGCCTTTTACGGAGTAAAACGTCCCAAGGCGCTTCACAGGAGGGTAATCAAACAAAGATCGGGAGGGGGTGAGGCCATGGAGGAATTTGAAAATCTAGATGAGAATTTTAAAACTCGAGGCATTGCTGGACCGGGAGCCAATGTCGGTCAGCGAGGTGCAAGTTAGGACACGGACAGCGGAGTTTTGGATGACCATGTATATGAAGGGTAGAATGTGGGTGGCCAGCCAGGAGAGCGTTGGAACTGTCAAGTCTGGAGGTAACAAAGGTACTGATGAGGGTTTCTGCGGCGGATGATCTGAGGTGGGCGGAGACAGTGATGTTACGGAGTAGGAAGAAGGTGGACTGGGTGATGGGGGAAGGATGTACATCAAAAGCACAATCTGACACCAAGCGACATATTGGGACAGGGACCGGAAGCTTGAACAAGGAGGTCGGTTTTAAGGAGCATCTTCAAGGAGGAGAGAGAGGCGGAGAGGTTTAGGGAGGGAGTTCCAGACAACTAATTGCATTTATATAATACTTTTAATACAGTAAAACATCCCAAGATGCTTCAAAGGAGCGTTATCAAGACAAAAATTGATGCCGTACCACATAAGAAGATATCAGGACAGGTGACCAAAAGCTTGGTCAAAGAGGTCGGTTATAAACGGAACATCTTGAAGAGAGAAGTTTGGGGAGGGAATTCCAGAGCTTGGAGCCCAGGTAGCTGAAGGCACAGCCGCCAATGATGGAGCGATTGAAATCGGGGGATGCTCAAGAGGTTGGAGTTGGAGGAGCGTAAAGATCCAGGAGGCAATCGGTGGGGGCGGGCGATTAGGGGGGGGGGCAGGGTGGGAGATAGGGAGGTGCTAATGATGGGAGGGGAAGAAGACCAAGTGGAGATGGCAAGAGACTTCAGGACTGTTGTGGAGCCGGGTGGGGCGCGGTGTTGAGGGAGTTGGGTGGGGGGGTGGGGGGCGCTGGCTGAAGAATCTCTTGACGACCAACAGCTGCCCGGCTCCTAAATTTTCAAAAGATGCCCTTTAACAGGAGTCGGGCCGCTAATTTACATATTTAAAGGTACCCAACTCCAGGGATACAAATTTAGGGTCCCGCCCCCGAATTTAGCAGTGGGACCATCCCGTGCAGATTGAGTGCAGCCCCTCCCACTGCTAAATCGGTAAACTTAGCATCCCTTCTGCTCCCGGAAAAACAGTTGCGGTGCCCGTTGATTTCGAGCCAGAAGACTCTGTGTTGGACGTGCTGTGCCATCTCTCCTCACCGCACAGCATCACAAGCCTCTCTGTTCATATCATTTTTTTTAAAAGTCGGCAGCATTTTGTGATTCTGTCCAAAAATAGCTCAGGGTGTGTTGCTAGGTTACTAACTGGCTGAACGGTCCGCTTGATTGGTTGGTGTCAAAGACTCTCAGTCATCCCAGAGTGTGGTGCAGCGCAGCCCAGGATTGTTCGATCTTCCTCCATACTCTCCGCCGGTGACATCAGCCTCGGGCGCTGGGCATTCCCAGGAAATCCTGTGTTCACACCTTCCCCGTGGAGTGGCTGGTGTTGTTTTGGGAAGTCTCGGTTAAGGGCTATACTCCACACCACTGCCATGGTTTTAAAGAGTAGAGAGAGAAGAACTTGCATTTCTATAGCGCCTTTCACAACCTCGAGACGTCCCAAAGCGCTTTACAGCCAATTAAGTACTTTTGGAGTGTAGTGACTGTTGTAATGTGGGAAACGCAGCAGCCAATTTACACACAGCAAGCTCCCACAAACAGCAATGCAATAATGACGAGATGACCTGTTTTAGTGATGTTGGTTGATGGATAAATATTGGCCCCAGGGCACCGGGGAGAACTCCCATGCTCTTCTTTGAAATAATAGCTGTGGGATCTCTTACGTCCACCTGAGAGGGTAGGCATTTAACGTCTCATTGGAAAGACAGCACCTCCAACAGTGCGGCGCTCCCTCAGTACTGCCCCTCTGACAGTGCAGCACTCCCTCAGCACTGCACTGGGAGTGTCATCCTGGATTATGTGCTCAGTCCCTGAATTGGGACTTGAACCCACAACCTTCTGGCTCAGAGGCGAGAGTGCTGCCCACTGAGACACGGCTAATGCAATAAGACACCCCAAATTTTAATTTCCACAGCTGGTGACAAGTTCTGTAGTTTTGCCTGGTGTAGGACCAAGATGTACTCCCAGATTTAATCTCCTGGGGGGGGGGGGGGGGGGGGAACTTGAGCACAGAGTCCAGGCTGACGCTCCCAGTGCAGTGCTGAGGGAGCGCCGCACTGTCGGAGGGGCAGTGCTGAGGGGGAGGGGCGGTGCTGAGGGAGCGCCGCACTGTCTGAGGGGCGGTGCTGAGGGAGTTCCACACTGTCGGAGGTGCAGTGCTGAGGGAGCGCCGCACTGTCGGAGGGGCAGCACTGTCAGAGGTGCCGTCCTTCGGATGAGACGTTAAACCGAGGCCCCCGTCTGCCCCCTCAAGTGGACGTAAAGGATCTCATGGCACTATTTTGAAGAAGAGCAGAGGAGTTCTCCCTTATGTCCTGGGCCAATATTTATCCCTCAACCAACATCACTAAAGGCAGATGATTTGGGTCATTACTGCAATGCAGTTCGTGGGAGCTTGCTGTGCGCAAATTGGCTGCCGTGTTTCCCACATTACAACAGTCACTACACTTTTTTTCTTTTTTAAGTACTTCGTTGGCTGTGAAGTACTTTGGGACATCCAGAGGTTCTGAAAGGCGCTATAGAAATGCAAGTCTTTATTTCCTGTTCCTGAACAGATCCGCAGCGCCGGCTCCACGCTGCCACCTTGTGGATATGGAGGATTCTCCACCGCTCACCTGCATTGGTGAAATTCGTCCTTGTTAATCTGTGGAGCCACTCGAATAGGGGGCGGGGGCGGTGCAGGCTGATTGCCTGCAGGATTAGGGGCAGTGACTCAATCATTCATAAACTGTGCAGGGGGTGGCAGAATTAAAAATAAGAGTCAGACATTGACAAATGGGTTTAATTTCCTCTACAAATCACAGAATCACCATTCTCCTCACAGCATAACTTAAGGATAAATCAGCCATTCAAACCTGGCAAATTCTTTATATAATTTACAAGTATTTACAGAGAGATAAAAGTTTAAACATCCTTTCTTGAGCAGTTTATTACATGTTAGATTCTCTGCATCCACGACAAAATGTGTCCTTGCTCTGTGTGGATGGTCACATACTATTTACCGCTATTTACATAATTTACACAATTATTGACTGTTTCCTGACTGAGATTGCACAAGTAGCAGGAGCTGGCCGTCCCAGCTTGGAACGAAAAATCCTTCATATTCTCACCGTCAACCTCTTCCCCTTTCCTGTACAGAGTCGCAATGCTGTCACTGACCAGCAGGAAGTGCTGTCATGACCCCGCTCCAGAACAGCTCCAATGGGTTCGCCTTGTGAAAATTAACATGATTTTTATATATTTTTTTGCCTTTTTTTTAAACATTGCCTTGAATTCAGCTGCCCTCTTCTCCCGCCATCCCACCTTTCCCGAGTGACTTATCCAATTCATCCCACTCCTCACTGCCCAGCCCCATTGTCCCACAAATGTTTAGGTTAGGCCACAGCTGGAGGACTGCGTGCAGGTCTGTTCTCCATACTATAGGAAGCACAAGTTTCCATCGCCTGGATGCGTCGGAGCGGAATTTTCCCAGATTTTGTTTTCCCCAATTGGCCTGGTTTTTTAATGTTTTTTTTTGCCTCTCCCAGGAGATCACATGGCTCCAGTTGGGGTGGAGTGTAGAATATTTCAGTGTAAGGGGTGGGGCGGACTGGTTGGGCCGGGTGCTCTTTGCCTTTCCGCCATTGTTCACGGGTTTATATGTAACCTTCAGGGCTGCTGACCGAGGGCCGTGCGGCTCTTTGTCGGCCGGCGCGGACACGATGGGCCGGAATCGCCTCCTTCTACCCTGTAAATTTCTATGATATCCAATTCCCTTTTGAAAGTTACTCTTGCGTCTGCTCCCATCGCCCTTTCAGGCAGCGTGTTCCCGATCACAACAACTCGCTGCGTAAAAATAACATTCTTATCTCCCCCTCTGATTCTTTGGCCGATTATCTTAAACCTGTGTCCTCTGGTTACTGACCAGTGGACACAGTTCCTTCTATCCAAACCCTGATTTTGAACGCCTCCATCAAATCTCCTCTTAACCTTCTCTACCCCAGCTTTTCCACATAACTGAAGTCCCTCATCACTGGAACTGTGCTGGTAAATCTTCTCCGCACCCTCTCCATGGCCTTGATGTCCTTCCTAAAGTGTGGTGCCCAGAATTGGACACACTACTCCAGCTGAAGCCAACCCAGTCTTTTATACAGGTTTTGTACTCTGCCTCTATATTTATTTTATTTATTTATTTATTTATTTAGAAGGCCCAGGATTCTGTAAACCTTTTTAACAGCTTACTCAACTAGTCTTGCCACCTTCAAAGGTTTGTGTACAAACACCCCCGGTCTCTCTGTTCCTGCACCCTCTACAATATTATCCCATTTAGTTTGTATTGCCTCTACTTATTCTTCCTACCAAAATGCATCACTTTATACTTCTCTGCATTAAACTTCGGCTGCCATGTGTCTGCCCATTTCACCAGTCTGTCTATATCCTCCTGAAGTCGATCACTTTCCTTCTCTTTGTTTAGCACACTTCCGAGCTTTGTCATCTGAAAACTTTGAAATGATGTCCTGTGAGTGAGTCCAGGTCATTAATATACTTCAAAAAGAGCAGTGGTCTTAATACTGACCCCTGGTGGGATACCAATGTATACGCCCCTCCTGTCCAAAAAACAACCGTTCATCACCGCTCTCTGCTTTCTGCCTCGGGGGCCAATTTTGTAACCACACAGCCCCTTTAATCCCACAGGCTTCAATTGTACTAACAAGTCTACTATGTGACACTTTGTCTTTTGAAAGTCCATGTACATAACATCAGCCACACTGCCCTTATCGCTCCTCTCTCTTACTTCATCAACGAACTCGGATCATGCTCGTCAGAAATGAATTGTCCTGGTCATTAATTAAGCCGTGTTTCTCCAAGTGAAAATTAATTTTGGTTTCCCCCACGAGCAATGTTGGGCTGATTGGGGCTTGTAGTTACCGGGTTTAATCCCTCTCTCTCCTTTTCTTGAGCGCAGGTATAACATTTACAACCCTCTGACACCACTCCAATATTCAAGGATTGGAAGATTGCAGCCTCAGCTATTTCCACCAATACTTCCCTCTGCAACCGAGGGACACATGCCATCCGGGTGACTTCGTTCTACTTTGAGCGCTGCCAAACTTTTAAATACCTCTATCTATTTTTAGCCCATCCAATTTCTCTACTACTTCTTTTTAAAAAAAAAAAAAAATTGTTTTTGGGATGTGGGCATCGCCAGCATTTTACTGCCCATTCCTAATTGCCCTTGAGTGTCTCGCTGGGCCATTTCAGAGGGGCAGTTACAAGTCAACCACATTGCTGTGGGTCTGGAGTCACATATCGGCCAAACCAGGTAAGGGCGGCAGATTTCCTTCCCTAACGGGACATTAGTGAACCCGATGGGTTTTTACGACAATCCGGTAGTTTCATGGTCAACGTTACGGACACGAGCTTTTTCCTTTTTTATTCAATTAACTGAAGTTAAATTCCCCAGCTGCTGTGGTGGGATTGGAACTCTGGTCCTCAGGATCATCAGTCCAGGTCTCTGGATTACTGGACCTGTGACATAACAACTGAGTTACCGTCCCCTCCTCTTTTACTGTGACATTGGCAGAATCCTCTTTCGTGAAGACAGATACAAAATCCTCATTCATTCCCTCAGCCGCGCCCGCTATCTCCACAAGATCATCTCCCTTTTGGTCCCGAATCAGCCTCGCCCTAACTTTTAATTCGTTACATGGTTATAAAATGCTTTTTTTTAAAAAAAGTGTTCCCTTTTATGTTAGCCGCCAATCTATTCTCTTTGCCCCGCCCATTTCCTTTTCCAGCTCTCCTCTGCACTTCCTGCTCGATTTGCTACTGCACGCTTTCTCTACCTTTTCTGTTTCATCTTAATCTCGGAGATTGGCAGCTCCTGATTTCGCTGAGGGGCAAACTCTGCCACCTCCAACCAGCCTCTGACCAACGTGGGCAGAGAGGTGCCAGGTTCTTTGCAGGAGCTCGTCCCTTCCTAATGGGCGAGGATGAACGCCACCCTTCCCTTTTGATCTTGGCAGCCCAATTCGCTCGAGTCTCTGCGACTTTTGTTCAACTTTTTCTCCAACGTATCTGGGATCTAAACCAAAATGGACAAGATGAAACGCGCGTGCGTGCAGATGGTCTAATCCTGAGCTTGCGAAAGGCTTGGCACTTAACGAATGCACACGGGATTATTGTGGCTTGTTAAATTCTGGGCCCTCGGCTCCCCACCCCTCCTCAACCTCCCTCCCCTCCCCTCCACTCTCCTCTTCCCTCACCTGTCCTCTGCTCTCTCTCTCTCCCTCCTACCCCTCTTCCCACCCCCTCTCTCTCACCATTCTACCCCCCCCCCCCCCCCTCCCTCTCACACACACTTGGAAAGATGGCCTGAATCCTCTCGGCCCCAACAGATCCCAAGGCCCCGATTCTGTGCCCGTCGAAAGGCGCGCTCTCCCGCGACGTGTGTTGCTCAGATAATGGCGCTCCCCCCCCTGCCCCTCACCACGATGGGCGACACACCAACCTGCATCGACACAATCCCACAATCTCCCACACACACAGTCACTGCGACCGACTACAGCGCCCTTCGACCCCCGCCCCCCCCATTTCCCACCGGAGATGGGCTAACCCAGAATGGACCAATGGCGACGGAAGCCCGCGGGACGGGATCACTCTGGCGAGATTGGCTTCTTGTCGATAAAACACCAACGGCACAAGCCCCCCCCCCTCAAGCTCTGCATTGACCAGCCTCCCGTCCTCACCGCCCTGGTGGGTGCAGAAAGGCAGAGCACGGGGGGGGAACAAAACCTTCACACCCACGGAAAATTGATCGAGGGGTTGCCAACCCTCCAGGATTGCCCTGGAGTATCCAGGAATTGCAGTCGATGCTCGGGCGCATCACAAATTGTGATTTTTTTTCTTTGAACTCTGGTTTGCTTATAAAAATATTGGAGACGGTGGGTGGGGGGGGTCGGGGGAGGGGCTCTTTGACGCGGTGGGTCACCTGATGAAACCTCCAGGAATAGGCCCAACGAGAGTTGGCAACCCCAGGTACACCACACTATTATTAAACTGCTTTTTTTCCCTGTGGAGAGGGGGAACAGAATGTTTATTATTGCATGCCCGAGGCCATTTCTGCAACTTTGGGGGCCGAAGACATGAGCACCCAGGCTAAGCTCCTGCCATTGGGCGACTCTCCCATCCAATCAGGGGGTTGGATTCCACGGCCTTGCCGACAGATCGGACGGTTCAGGTTTTTAAAACCGTCCAATCAGAACGCCGGATCTTGACAAAGCTGAGGTCAAAGGGCCCCCCCGGGGTGTCACGGGTCAGGCGGCTGGTTGCCAAGGGCGATGGGTTTGCGGCCTAGTGGTCTCAGCGCATGTGGCCGCCCTCCAGGCTGTAAATGGAGTCCTTGCGGAGGGCCAGGTCGGCCCGGCACAGCGGCACGGTGCCGTCTGCCGTCTGCCCCTCGATGTCCATGTCCAGCAGGCTCCGGCTGCCGCCTGTGTCGGTCGCGCTGCCCCCGGAGTCGGTGTTGCCGGGGGTCTCGCCGCCGCTGGCCGGCGAGCAGCTGCGGGTGCGGCCGAAGGAGACGAAGCGCCAGGGGTCGATGCGGGGTCGGGCGGCCGAGGGGCGGGGCCTGGGCGCAAACTCCAGGGTCTTGGGTCGTTCCAGCGCCGCGTCCTTCTCCGAGGCTTTCCGCCGCAGGATCGGGGGCAGGAAGGAGGCGGGGTCCGGCAGTCGCGGGATCTCGGCCAAATCCTTGCAAATGCCTGGGGAGCGAATGGAAAGAAATGTCAGTGATGGGGCAGGAGGTTGGCGGGAGGGGGCCAGAATTATTCGTGGCTCGGTAACACGGCTGAAGGTCAATGGCAAAGTAACCAGAGGAGAGGTTACACCGAATGCACGGCACAGAAACCGGCCATTGGGCCCAGCAGGACCGTGCCGGTGTTTATGTTCCACACCAGCTACCTCCCACCCCTCTTCATCTCACCCCATCAACATAGCCTTGGAGTCGAGTATATTCAAGGCTGAGCTCGCTAGATTTTTGGACTCTTGTGTGTCAGCTGTGGTTCAGTGGGCAGCACCCTCGCCTCCGAGTCAGAAGGTTGTGGGTTCAAGTCCCACTCCAGGCAGTTGAGCAGAAAAATCCAGGCTGACACTCCCAGTGCAGTGCTGAGGGAGCGCCGCACTGTCGGAGGGGCAGTGCTGAGGGAGCGCCGCACTGTCGGAGGGGCAGTGCTGAGGGAGCGCCGCACTGTCGGAGGGGTAGTGCTGAGGGAGCGCCGCACTGTCGGAGAGGCAGTACTGAAGGAGCGCCGCACTGTCGGAGGGGCAGTGCTGAGGGAGCGCCGCACTGTCGGAGAGGCAGTACTGAGGGAGCGCCGCACTGTCGGAGGGGGCAGTGCTGAGGGAGCGCCGCACTGTCGGAGAGGCAGTGCTGAGGGAGCGCCGCACTGTCGGAGGGGCAGTACTGAGGGAGCGCCGCACTGTCGGAGGGGCAGTGCTGAGGGAGCGCTGCACTGTCGGAGGGGCAGTGCTGAGGGAGCGCCGCACTGTCGGAGGGGCAATGCTGAGGGAGCGCCGCACTGTCGGAGGGGCAGTACTGAGGGAGTGCCGCACTGTCTGAGGGGCAGTGCTGAGGGAGCGCCGCACTGTCGGAGGGGCAGTGCTGAGGGAGCGCCGCACTGTCGGAGGGGCAGTGCTGAGGGAGCGCCGCACTGTCGGAGGTGCCGTCTTTCAGATGAGACGTTAAACCGAGGCCCCGTCTGCTCTCTCAAGTGGACCTAAAAGATCCCATGGCATTATTTTGAAGAAGAGCAGGGGAGTTCTCCCCGGTGTCCTGGGGCCAATATTTATCCCTCAATCAATATAACAAAAACAGATGATCTGGGTCATTATCACGTTGCTGTTTGTGGGAGCTTGCTGTGCGCAAATTGGCTGCCGCGTTTCCCACATTACAATAGTGGCTACATTATACATTCATGGGCTGTAAAGCGCTTTGAGACGTCCGGTGGTTGTGAAAGGCGCTATATGAATTCAAGTCTTCCTTTCTTTTCTTTTTCTAGGGTAATAGAGGGATATGGGGATCGGGCGGGAAAGTGGAGTTGAGGTCGAAGACCAGCCGTGATCTCATTGAATGGTGGAGCAGGCTCGAGGGGCCGAATGGCCCACTCCTGCTCCTGTTTCTTATGTTCTATTCTTTTCCCCCTCGTGTGTATATCTGGCTTCCCCTTAAATGCATCGATACTATTCACCTCAACCCCTCCCTGTGGCAGCGAGTTCCACATTCTCACCGCTCTCTGGGTAAAGAAGTTTCTCCTGAATTCCCCATTGGATTTATTGGTGACTGTCTTATTGACCCCGAGTTTTGGACTTGGCTCGACAACTGGAAATTCCTTCTCTACGCCCACATTCCCTTTCCTGGCCTGTCCAGAGGCCCTGCTGGAATCGGAACCCTAGGGGGAGTCCCCACTGCCCACCCCCCCCCCCCCCCAACGGCTCAGAAGCCTAAACAAAGATGCTGAGGCCCGTCTTAAAGCCCTGCTGCTGGATGAGCCAAGATCAGTTGTCACAGCGCAGGCCGAGGACAGAGCCCGAGGGTTTCCTGATCCGTGTGCCTCAGTCCCTCATCCGGAACCACCCCTTGGTGACCTTTTCCAGGGGTGACACGCTCCCATTAACAACAACCTGGATTTATATAGCGCCTGTAACATAGTGAAACGTCCCAAGGTGCTTCACAGGAGGGCTATGAGACAAAAATTTGACACCGAGCCACAGAAGGAGAAATTAGGGCAGGTGACCAAAAGCTCGGTCAAAGAGGCAGGTTTTAAGGAGCGTCTTGAAGGAGGAAAGCGAGGCGGAGAGGTTTAGGGAGGGAGTTCCAGAGCTTGGGGCCCAGGCAACAGAAGGCACGGCCACCGATGGTGGAGCGATTATAATCAGGGATGCTCAGGAGGGCAGAATTAGAGGAGCGCAGAGATCTCTGGGGGGGTTGAGGGGCTGGAGAAGATTACAGAGATAGGGAGGGGCGAGGGCCATGGAGGGATTTGTAAACGGAGATGAGAATTTTGAAATCGAGGCGTTGCTTAACCGGGAGCCAATGTAGGTCAGTGAGCACAGGGGGTGATGGGTGAGCGGGACTTGGTGCGAGTTAGGACACGGGGCAGCGAGCACAGGGGGTGATGGGTGAGTGGAACTCGGTGCGAGTTAGGACACGGGGCAGCGAGCACAGGGGGTGATGGGTGAACGGGACTCGGTGCGAGTTAGGACACGGGGCAGCCGAGTTTTGGATCACCTCTGGTTTACGTAGGAGGCCGGCCAGGAATAGTCAAGTTTGGAGGTAACAAAGGCACGGATGAGGGCTTCAGCAGCAGCAGGAGGAGGCATAGTCTCAGAATAAGGGGCCACCCATTTAAAACTGAGCTGAGGATGAATTTCATAGAGGGGGGTGAATCTGTGGAATTCTCTGCCCCTGAGAGCTGTGGAGGCTGGGTCATTGAGTATATTTAAGGTGGAGATGGACAGATTTTTGAGCGATTTAAGGGAGTCGAGGGTTACGGGGAGCGGGGCAGGGAAGTGGAGCTGAGTCCATGATCAGATCAGCCATGGTCTTATTGAATGGCGGAGCAGGCTCGAGGGGCCGAATGGCCGACTCCTATTTCGGAGGAGGAGGAGGAGGTTAGTTTTGGGGCTGGAGAAGATGAGGGATAGGGAGGGGCGAGACCTGGAAGGCAGCTGGGAGAAGGTGGATTGTGGGGGGGGGGAGCTTTTACCTGCGTCCGTTAGCTTCTCTGTACTGCTGTCTGATGGAGTCCTCCTGTGCGTCGGGGTCGGGGTCTGCTGCCGGATGGCGCTGTCCGACGGGATCCTCCTGTGCCCCCGCTTGACGGCCGAGGTAGCGCTGACGTGCGTCGGGGTGAGCGACTGCCTGGGGTCCTTCTTGAAGCTCTCCACGGCCAGGTCCACCAGCGGGTTGTGGGTGGGGGGTTGCGGGGGGGTCCCCGGGAGGCTGTGGGCCTCCCCCAGCCCCTCGGCGGGATCGTCGCCGTCCGGCCGCAGGAGGGAGCGGACGGAGCTGCAGTCGGAGGCGGAGGAGAGCGAGGTCGGGGTGAGGGCGGCGAGCGAGAGCAGGGTGACGGAGGGGGAGCCCTCCAGGGAGGGGAGGACGGAGGGCGGCTCGTCCCGCCGGCGGGCCGGCCGGCCGGCGGAGGGGCTGCGGAAGCGGCCGGCCCTCGGGAAAAGCCCCTCCCACTGCCGCCGCTCCTCCCTGGTCTCGGGCTCCTCCTGCAACAGGTCCAGCAGGCCGGCCCCCAGCCCCACCAAGCCCAGCACGCTGGCGCAGCCCAGCAACGCCAGCTCGCTCCTCCTGCGCTGGGGGCAGCGCCGGGGCCCCTCGCTCGCTGCGTAGCCCACGGGCGAGTTATCCTCCGGAGCACTGCCCTCGCTCTCCGGCCCCAGGTACGACAGGTTCCCGTGCTGGTCTCCCCGGTCACTCGGACTCTGGCCCTCTGTGGGGAGAGATGGTTCAGTGTGAGGGGCCACGCAACAACAAAGAATTTATATAGCGCCGCTAATGCAGTGTCAGGGGATTTAACGTTTGACACCGAGCCGCATAAGTAAGGCATCAATTTTGCCGGACGCAAACTTTCTAGAGCACAAAGTACCAACTTATTCTACAGAGAGAGACAACTAGAGATATACACGGTGGGGGGAGAGAGAGAGAGAGAGATACACAGGGGGAGGGAGGGAGGGAGGGAGAGAGAGAGATACACGGGGGGGAAAGAGAGAGAGAGAGAGAGATACACAGGGGGAGGGAGAGATACACGGGGGGGGGGGGGGGGGGAGAGAGAGAGAGAGAGAGAGAGAGATACACAGGGGGGAGAGGGAGATATATACACGGTGGGGGGAGGGGAGACCGAGATATACAAAGTGCAGAGAGAGAGAGAGAGAGAGAGAGATACACAGGGGGGAGAGAGAGATACACAGGGAGAGGAGAGAGAGAGAGAGAGAGAGAGAGAGATACACAGGGGGAAGAGAGAGAGAGAGAGAGAGAGAGAGATATATACACGGTGGGGGAGGGGAGACCGAGATATACAAAGTGCAGAGAGAGAGAGAGAGATACACGGGGGGGGGGGGGGAAAGAGAGAGAGAGAGATATACACCGGGGGGGGGGGGGAAGAGAGAGAGAGAGATATACACAGGGGGGGAGAGAGAGAGAGAGAGAGATACACAGGGGGGGGGGAAGAGAGAGAGAGAGAGAGAGAGAGAGATACACTGGGGAGAGAGAGAGAAAGGGAGAGGTACACAGGGGGGAGAGAGAGAGAGATACACACACAGGGGAGAGAGAGAGAGAGAGAGAGAGAAAGGGAGAGGTACACAGGGGGGGAGAGAGAGGGAGAGAGAGAGAGATACACGGGGAAGAGAGAGAGAGAGAGAGAGAGAGATACACAGGGGGAAGAGAGAGAGAGATATACACAGGGGGGAGGAAGAGAGAGAGAGATACACAGGGGGAGAGAGTGAGAGAGAGAGATATACAGGGGGGGAGAGAGAGAGGGATACACAGGGGGGGGAGAGAGAAAGAGAGAGAGAGAGAGATACACTGGGAAGAGAGAGAGAGAGAGAGATACACACACAGGGGGGGGGAGAGAAAGAGAGAGAGAGAGAGAGAGAGAGATACACTGGGAGGAGAGAGGGAGAGGTACACGGGGGAGAGAGAGAGAGAGAGAGAGATACACAGGGAGGAGAGAGAGAGATACACAAACAGGGGGGAGAGAGAGGGAGATATATACACGGTGGTCCGGGGGGGGGGAGGGAGAGACAACAACAACAACTTGTATTTATATAGCACCTTTAACGTAGTGAAACGCCCCAAGGCGCTTCACAGGAGTATTATGAGATTAAAAATTTGACACTGAGCCACATAAGGAGAAATTAGCGCAGGTGACCAAAAGCTCGGTCAAAGAGGTAGGTTTTGAGGAGCGTCTTGAAGGAGGAAAGAGAGGCGGAGAGGTTTAGGGAGGGAGTTCCAGAGCTTGGGGCCCAGGCAACAGAAGGCACGGCCGCCAATGGTGGAGCGATTATAATCAGGGATGCTCAGGAGGGCAGAATTAGAGGAGCGCAGACATCGCGCGCGGGGGGTTGTGGGGCTGGAGGAGATTACAGAGATAGGGAGGGGTGTATTTCTATCGCACCTTTCAATACGTCCCAAAGTGCTTTACAGCCAATGAAGGGTTTGTGACGTAGTCAGCCGTGGCTCAGTGGGCAGCACTCTCGCCTCTCGGTCAGAAGGCTGTGGGTTCAAGTCCCACTCCAGAGACGTGAGCACATAAATCCAGGCCGACACTCCCAGTGCAGTGCTGAGGGAGCGCCGCACTGTCGGAGGGGCAGTGCTGAGGGAGCGGCGCACTGTCGGAGGGGCAGTGCTGAGGGAGCGGCGCACTGTCGGAGGGGCAGTGCTGAGGGAGCGCCGCACTGTCGGAGGGGCAGTGCTGAGGGAGCGGCGCACTGTCGGAGGGGCAGTGCTGAGGGAGCGGCGCACTGTCGGAGGGGCAGTGCTGAGGGAGCGCCGCACTGTCGGAGGGGCAGTGCTGAGGGAGCGCCGCACTGTCGGAGGGGCAGTGCTGAGGGAGCGCTGCACTGTCGGATGAGACGTTAAACCGAGGTCCTCTCAGGCCACTATTTGAAGAATAGCAGGGGAGTTCTCCCCGGTGTCCTGGGGCCAATATTTATCCCCCAATCAACATCACTAAAACAGATGATCTGGTCATTATCACATTGCTGTTTGTGGGAGCTTGCTGTGCGCAAATTGGCTGCCGCGTTTCCCACATTACAACAGTGACTACACTACAGACACCCGCACTTCAAGGCTGGGAACTACGAGGAGCTCGGGTCAAATTGTTTTCTACCCACCCTCCCTCGTCCGGGGATGGTGAGGTTAACTGCGAGAATTCCCGGCATGTGCCCAGGGCACTGGGGGGGGGCACAGCTCGCTCGCTCGCTCGCTCTCTCAATACCCAATCAATGTTGAGCACCTACCCATCTCGGTGAGGCTGGCAAAGCCCATGGTGATCGGAATGTTCCGGGGGGTTTTGCCCAGACTGGGCGCGCTCGAAGACCAAAACCGACTGCCATCCCCGAGAGACTTCAACCTGTGGACCCAATAGGGCAGAGTAACGGTGAGAGATCGGCAGAGGATTGGGTTAAAGTCCGTGTGAAATGGCTATTTGGCCCATCAAAACTCGCTCCTTGGCACCTCAACTACTGCAGCCTATCCCAGATTGCCCCAAATTGGCCTGGGGTGTTTGATCTGGCATTTTGCCTCTCCCAGGAGACCACAGGGTTTGGGCTGAGGTGCAGTCTATGTTGTGATACACTAGGAATCACGATTGTGTGGGACTGGCTCAATGGACATTGCTGTGTGTGGGAGCTTGCTGTGCGCAAACTGGCGGCTGTGTTTCCCAACTGCAATTTAACCGTCTCCTGAAATCTTTGCCTGGCCCAACTATTCCAAACATTTCTTACTCTGATTATTAAAAAGATCTCCCTTGTATCTGTTTTAATTTAGTTTTTGTTAAGTTAAATTTATGTTTTCCGGCCCCACTTGCTTTTCTAGGTAATGTTTGTGTATCTGACATATGGGCCCATGTTCATTTGGGACAGGATTGAGACACCATCCAGGTCCTAGTAAACATGGGTCACGATACACAAACAGCCCCGACACTGGCAATCTTCCCCAAAGGCAACCGCTTGGTTGGCGTGCAATTAACAATGCCATACTGCTGTACCTGCCCTGGGAGTGTTTGATGGGACAGTGTAGAGGGAGCTTTACTCTGCATCTAACCCCATGCTGTACCTGCCGTGGGAGTGTTTGATGGGACAGTGTAGAGGGAGCTTTACTCTGTATCTAACCCCGTGCTGTACCTGCCCTGGGAATGTTTGATGGGACAGTGTAGAGGGAGCTTTACTCTGTATCTAACCCCGTGCTGTATGCCCTGGGAGTGTTTGATGGGACAGTGTAGAGGGAGCTTTACTCTGTATCTAACCCCCTGTACCTGCCCTGGGAGTGTTTGATGGGACAGTGTAAAGGGAGCTTTACTCTGTATCTAACCCCGTGCTGTACCTGCCCTGGGAGTGTTTGATGGGACAGTGTAGAGGGAGCTTTACTCTGTATCTAACCCCCTGTACCTGCCCTGGGAGTGTTTGATGGGACAGTGTAGAGGGAGCTTTACTCTGTATCTAACCCCGTGCTGTACCTGCCCTAGGAATGTTTGATGGGACAGTGTAGAGGGAGCTTTACTCTGTATCTAACCCCCTGTACCTGCCCTGGGAGTGTTTGATGGGACAGTGTAGAGGGAGTTTTACTCTGTATCTAACCCCGTGCTGTACCTGCCCTGGGAGCTTTAGGACGTCCGGTGGTCGTGAAAGGCGCTATATAAATCCAAGTCTGTCTTTTCTTCAGTTCACCGTGAAGTCTATAAGTAGTTTGAAGGTGGTTTTACTGTAGATGGGAACAGGAGGAGGCCATTCTGCCCCTCGAGTCTGTTCCGCCACTCAATTAGATCACGGCTGATCTGCATCATAACCCCACCCACCTCGCTTCCATATCGAGCATAATAAAAATCTACCAATCTTCATTATGAAATTTGCAATTGAACCCCCCCCTGCCCAGCCTCCACTGCTTTTTGGGGGAGATAATTCCAGATTCCCACTGCCTGTTGTGTGAAGAAGTGCTTCCTGACATCGCCCCCGAACGGCCGGGCTCTCATTTGAAGGTTATGCTCCCTTGTTCTGGACTCTCCCCAACCCCCCCCCTACCCACCAGAGGGAATCATTTCTCTCTATCCCCCCCTTCCTTTAATCGTCCCCTGATTTAAATCACCATCACACTCGAGGGAACACAGCCCAGTCTCTGCAACCTGCCCTTGTTATTTAACCCTTTAGCCCCGATATTCTGTGTTGCAGGTTTGAGTAGCTCAGGATGCTGGAGGAGCAGAGCCCTCGGGCTCCTGCCTGCTCTCCCAGCCGCCTGTCACTGCTGGCACTGTTAGAGGGCCAATGGGATGTCGGTCCACATTTGACCTCCGATCTATGGGCAACAACAACAACTTGTATTTATATAGCACCTTTTAACATAGTAAAACGTCCCAAGGTGCTTCACAGCAGTGTTATAAGACAAAACTGATACATTTGACACTGAGCCACATAGGACAAATTAGGACCGTTGATCAAATGCTTGGTTAAAGAGGTTGGTTTTAAGGAGCGTCTTGAAAGAGGAAAGAGAGGCGGAGAGGTTTAGGGAAGGAGTTCCAGAGCTTGGGGCCCAGGCAACAGAAGGCACGGCCACCAATGGTGGAGCGATTATAATCAAGAGGGCAGAATTGGAGGAGTGCAGACACCCCGGGGAGTTGTGGGGCTGGAGGAGATTAGAGATAGGGAGGGGCGAGGGTCATGGAGGGATTTGTAAACAAGGATAGGAATTTTGAAATCGAGGCGTTGCTTAACCGGGAGCCACTGTGGGTGAGCGGGACTTGGTGCGAGTTAGGACACGGGTCAGCGAGCACAGGGGGTGATGGGTGAGCGGGACTTGGTGCGAGTTAGGACACGGGTCAGCGAGCACAGGGGGTGATGGGTGAGCGGGACTCGGTGCGAGTTAGGACACGGGGGCAGCGAGCACAGGGGGTGATGGGTGAGCGGGACTTGGTGCGAGTTAGGACACGGGTCAGCGAGCACAGGGGGTGATGGGTGAGTGGGACTTGGTGCGAGTTAGGACACGGGTCAGCGAGCACAGGGGGTGATGGGTGAGTGGGACTCGGTGCAAGTTAGGATACGGGCAACCGAGTTTTGGATCACCTCTAGTTTACGTAGGGTAGAATGTGGGAGGCCAGCCAGGAGTGAGTTGGAATAGGCAAGTGTAGAGGTATCAAAGACATGGATGAGGGCTTCAGCAGCGGATGAGCTGAGGCAGAGGGCGGAGACGGGCAATTGATTGGGACGGTTGCCATTGGCTGCCGGCAGAGGCAGGGACTGACTGGACAGAAGGGTTGCCAGGCGACCAGGGTAAAGTCACCATGGGGCACCCGGACCGCGTCTCTCACCTGTCCTCCCCGCCCAGCCGCTCCTTCTGCTGTGTGGAGCTGGGGCCCCAGGTCCGGCCTTTCTTCTTGTGGCCCTCGAACTCCTCCCGCTTGTACACGGCACTCCGGCCCCAGGTCTGGCTGCCTTCGCCGGGAGTCACTGCCAGAGAGAAACAATCCCGATTACCGTCTGCGCTCTCTCACACCGCCACCTCACAACCAGCGGCTGCACCGCACTGTCCCAACCAACACCGTGCCGATCGGCACAGGCTCGGCAGCACCCTCAGAGGGGCAGTACTGAGGGAGTGCCGCACTGTCGGAGGGGCAGTGCTGAGGGAGTGCTGCACTGTCGGAGGGGCAGTGCTGAGGGAGCGCCGCACTGTCGGAGGGGCAGTGCTGAGGGAGTGCCGCACTGTCGGAGGGGCAGTACTGAGGGAGTACCGCACTGTCGGAGGGGCAGTGCTGAGGGAGTGCCGCACTGTCGGAGGGGCAGTGCTGAGGGAGTGCCGCACTGTCGGAGGGGCGGTGCTGAGGGAGCGCCGCACTGTCGGAGGGGCAGTGCTGAGGGAGCGCCGCACTGTCGGAGGGGCAGTACTGAGGGAGTGCCGCACTGTCGGAGGGGCAGTACTGAGGGAGCGCCGCACTGTCGGAGGGGCGGTACTGAGGGAGCGCCGCACTGTCGGAGGGGCAGTACTGAGGGAGCGCCACACTGTCGGAGGGGCAGTACTGAGGGAGCGCCACACTGTCGGAGGGGCAGTACTGAGGGAGCGCCGCACTGTCGGAGGGGCAGTACTGAGGGAGCGCCGCACTGTCGGAGGGGCAGTACTGAGGGAGCGCCGCACTGTCGGAGGGGCAGTACTGAGGGAGCGCCACACTGTCGGAGGGGCAGTACTGAGGGAGCGCCGCACTGTCGGAGGGGCAGTACTGAGGGAGCGCCGCACTGTCGGAGGGACAGTACTGACTGAGCGCTGCACTGTCGGATTTTCCATCTTTCAGATGAGACATTAAACGTCTGCCCTCTCAGGTGGGCATAAAACATCCCATGGCACTATTTTGAAGAATAGCAGGGGAGTTCTCCGCAATATTTATCCCTCAATGAACATCACTAAAAAACAGATGATCTGGTCATTATCACATTGATGTTTGTGGGAGCTTGCTGTGCGCAAATTAGCTGCCGCGTTTCCCACATTACAACAGTGACCACAGTCCAAAAGTACTTCATTGGCTGTAAAGCGCTTTTCCTGAGCTCTTTCGGAGTGTGTCTGTAAAACGGCAGGTTTGGAATTCAGGCACACGCATGTAGAGGCCAGCAGAGGGCGGCATTGCTGCATTTTACACCGGGGGATTCGCAGTCCGGCTCGTGACCGCCCCCCAGTGGCAGGTGCATCGGTTCAGATGTTGGGTTGCGGGCAGATTTAGGCTGGACTGTGATGCCCTCCCGAGTTGAATTGCCCGCTCCTGGAGGCTGGGTCTTGGGTGAGGTACCGACGGGCGACTGTAAAGGCGCCCCAGACAGGCTCGGAATCACGTTGAGGTAACATCTGTACGTAGCATACTCCACTGCGATGAAACACAGGATGTAACGTCGATTAATGCTACAATTTCCCAACAGTGGTTGGCGATAACACGAGGCAGAACCTCCCTCCGTGCAGGGCTGACCGACCCCTGGGCTGGCCGCTGATCGTCGCCCGGGGTGATGGGGTACGGTAACTGGGGTCAGAAGGCACAGGTCATCCTGCGATCCTGCTCCTGATGACCCAGCTGAAAAGCGGCATGTGTGAATGGCGGGTGAGGCACAGATGCGTGGGGAGGGGGGCAACAATGACTGGTCCGCGTCCCTGGGCTCAGAACCTACAAAACATAAGCCGCGGTACTGCTTCCCAGCACCTCCCCGGAAAAGGTGGTCTCCGAACGGGCTCAAATGTGATGCCCTCCAAGGTTGATTAGCCTTCTGATAGTCTTGGGGCTATTTGAGGTAATCACCATCATAGACAGTCCCTTGGAATCGAGAAAGACTTGCTTCCACTCTAAAAATGGGTCCTTAGGTGGCTGAACAGTCCAATACGAGAACCACAGTCCCTGTCACAAGTGGGACAGACAGTGGTTGAGGGAGGGGGAGGGTGGGACTGGTTTGCCGCACGCTCCTTCCGCTGCCTGCGCTTGGTTTCTGCACGCTCTCGGCGACGAGACTCAGGTGCTCAGCGCCCTCCCGGATGCACTTCCTCCACTTAGGGCAGTCTTTGGGCCAGGGACTCCCAGGTGCCGGTGGGGATGTTGCACTTTATCAGGGAGGCTTTGAGGGCGGTCTCTGTAATGTTACCTCTGCCCACCTTTGGCTCGCTTGCCGTGAAGGAGTTCCGAGTAGAGCGCTTGCTTTGGGGAGTCTCGTGTCGGGTATGCGGACAATGTGGCCCTGCCCAGCGGAGCTGATCGAGTGTGGTCAGTGCTTCGATGTTGGCCTGGTCGGAGTGCGTCTGTTCTCCCAGGGGATTTGCAGGATCTTGCGAAGACATTGTTTGAGGACTGCTGGTGTAATCATAGTCCAGCGTAAGCAGCAGAGTAGACAGCTTATTAATCAGCTGTAAGTCTGAGAATAGTCGAATACACTTGCACTCCGGATTGGAAAATATGCTCCCAAACCATCAGGGTGCACTCGGCTTCAGGCTCCAACCAGGGGTCACAGACTCTGGATAAGGGGTCGGCCAGTTAGGACTGAGGTGAGGAGAAAGTGAATGCTGAGTCATTGAGTATATCGTCACTCAATCAACATAAAACAGATTTTCTAGTCATTATCACAGCGCTGTTTGTGGGAGCTTGCTGTGTGTAAATTGGTTTCCCACATTACAACAGTGACTACACTCCAAAAGTACTTCATTGGCTGTAAAGCGCTTTGGGACGTCCAGTGGTCGGGAAAGGCGCTATATAAATGCAAGTCTTCTGTGAGATTGATAGATTTTTGGAGTCTAGGGAAATCGAGGGATATGGGGATCGGGCAGGAAAGTGGAGTTGAGGTCGAAGATCAGCCGTGATCTTGAAGGGTTCGAGGGGCCGAATGGCCAACTCCTGCTGCTATTTCTCATGTTATGATCTCATTTGGACCTGTTACTGTCTGAAGGCTTCTGATTAACGTGAAGGCCCCGAATTGGCTGGGCTTACGCGAGTGGGAGCGATACTCACAGCGGATTGGCTGAGCGAGTGGGGGCGGGGGCGGGGGGGGGGAAGCGATACAGCGGATTGGTTGAGCGGGTGGGGGGGTTTGCAGCGATCCTCACAGCGGATTGGCTGGGCGGGTGGGGGTGTGCAGCGATGCGATACAGCGGATTGGCTGAGCGGCGGGTGGAGGGGAGGAGCGATATTCACAGCGGATTGGCTGAGCGGGTGGGGGTGTGCAGCGATACTCACAGCGGATTGGCTGAGCGGGTGGGGGTGTGCAGCGATACTCACAGCGGATTGGCTGAGCGGCGGGTGGAGGGGAGGAGCGATATTCACAGCGGATTGGCTGAGCGGCGGGTGGAGGGGAGGAGCGATACTCACAGCGGATTGGCTGAGCGGGCGGAGGGGAGGAGCGATACTCACAGCGGATTGGCTGAGCGGGTGGAGGGGAGGAGCGATACTCACAGCGGATTGGCTGAGCGGGTGGAGGGGAGGAGCGATACTCACAGCGGATTGCTCGTAGACGGGGGATGACCATGGGGCTTCCAGGGGGGCTGGAACCGTCGGCCGACTGACCCTTCCTCTTGTCGACAGTCGGGGAGGCCTGCACCGTGATCTTGTGCTCAAACCCTGTCGGAGAGGCACAAGCTTCACATCACTGTCCCGCACCAGGTACATCGCAGTCTCACTCCGCCGTGTGATTAGAATAAAGGTGGCTTCTCTGCACCCCTCAACCCCCTCCCTTCACATCCCACCCCGCTTCCCTCCCCTCCGCTCCCTCCCCCCCCTCCCACTTACCTCCACCCCCCTCGCGCCCCCTCATTCCCCTCTCTCTTCCGCCCCCAACTTCCCCCCCCCTTCTCTCTGCCCACAACTCAATTCTCTCCCCAGTGTTGAACTGGTCTACCCAGACCAGCAAGATCCCAGGATTGCTCCTTTGCCTCTGCTGGCCTGGGTTACAGAGAGTGCTGGCCAGTGCACCTCGGAGAAATTGGACTCGGCTACAGCGACCCACCCTTGGTTGAATAGCCGACTGGCATTTCGGTGTTATTTAAAATAAGGCCGTTTGCAAAATCTCGGCTTCATTGTCTCGGTACATGAAGAATGGGCTCTGGGTCAGAGGGAGGGAGGGCGAGTGTGTTGGAGGGAATAAAGGAGGGTGTGTTGGAGGGGGGAGAGAGAGAGAGAGAAAGAAACGGAAAAACTGCTCTCTCCGGGTGGATGCAAAAGATCCCGCGGCCACTATTTTGAAGAAGAGCAGGGGAGTTCTCCCCGGTGTCCTGGTCAATATTTATCCCGCAATCAGCATCACTAAAACGGATGATCTGGGTCATTATCACATTGCTGTTTGTGGGAGCTTGCTGTGCGCAAATTGACTGCCACATTTCCCACATTACAGCAGTGACTACCCAAAAGAACTTCATTGGCTGTAAACCGCTTTGGGATACCCTGAGGGGGTGATAGGCGCTATAGAAATGACAGTCTTTATTTGAACTAACTGATGCTCTAACCGGCGGGAGGCCGTGTGGCCCCCGCGGGAACGCGGCACGCACCCGACGGTAAACTGATCCGGTTCCCGTCCTTCAGCTTCAAGCGACTCCTCTTGAAGTTCCCTTTGCGTTTCTTGACCTTGGGCTTCTCCTGGTACAGCTGACGCATGATGATGTTCAGCTCCCGCTCCACAATGTCGATCTCCCTCTCCGCCAGCTCCTGCTCCCTCCGTCGCAGCACCTCCTCCTGGTTCCTCTGCTGCACCGCGGCCCGACTCAACTCCTCCTCCCAGCTCCGCAACTCCTGCAGGGGAGGGGGGGCAGGGTGGATAAGGGGGAAGGGGGGGGGAGGGGGGAGAAGGGAGAAGGGGAGGGGGGGAGAGGAGGAGAAAGGGGAAGGGGGGGAGAGAGGAGGAGGAGGGGGGTGAGGAGGTGGGGTGGGGGGAAGAGAGGGAGAGGGAGAGGGAGAGAGGATGTTATAGAATTGGAGACATTTACAGCACAGGAGGCCGCCATTCGGCCCATCGTGTCCGCGCCGGCTGACCCAAGAGCTACCCAGCCTAATCCCACTTTCCAGCTCTGGGTCCGTAGCCCTGTAGGTTACGGCACTTCAAGTGCACATCCAAATACTTTTTAAATGTGGTGAGGGTTTCTGCCTCTACCACTCTTTCAGACATTTCCCCTCAAATCCCCTCTAAACCTCCCCCCAATTACGTTAAATCTATACCCCCTGGTTGTTGACCCCTCTGCGAAGGGAAACAGGTCCTTCCTACCCACTCTATCCAGGCCCCTCATAATTTTATACACCTCAATAAGGTCTCCCCTCAGCCTCCTCCGTTCCAAAGAAAACAGACCCAGCCTATCCAATCTTTCCTCATAGCTAAAATTCTCCAGTCCAGGCAACATCCTGGTAAATCCCCTCTGTACCCTCTCCAGTGCAATCACATCTTTCCTGTAATGTGGTGACCAGAACTGCACGCAGTACTCCAGCTGTAGCCTAACCAGTGTTTTATACAATTCAAACATAATCTCCCTGCTCTTGTATTGCCTGCTACAACTGTACAGGGAGTAGGTAAGGCCACACCTGGAGTACTGCGTGCAGTTTTGGTCTCTGTATTTAAGGAGGGATATACTTGCATTGGAGGCTGTTCAGAGAAGGTTCACTCGGTTGATTCCTGAGATGAAGGGGTTGTCTTAAGAGGAAAGGTTGAGCAGGTTGGGCCTGTACTCACTGGAGTTTAGAAGACTGAGGGGTGATCTTATTGAATCATATAAGATTCTGAGGGGGCTGGACAGGGTAGATGCAGAGAGGATGTTTCCCCTCGTGGGGGAATCTAGAACTAGGGCGCATAGTTTCAGAATAAGGGGTCGCCCATTTAAAACTGAGATGAGGAGGAATTTCTTCTCTCAGAGGGTCATGAATCTGTGGAATTCTCTGCCCCAGAGAGCTGTGGAGGCTGGGTCATTGAATATATTTAAGGTGGAGATAGGCAGATTTTGAGCGATAAGGGAGTCAAGGGTTATGGGGAGCGGGCAGGGAAGTGGAGCTGAGTCCATGATCAGATCAGCCATGATCTTATTGAATGGCGGAGCAGGCTCGAGGGGCCGAATGGCCGACTCCTGCTCCTATTTCTTATGTTCTTATATAAGACGGGATTGCATCAGTTCAAGAAGGGCAATTCGGGATGGGCAATAAACGCTGACCTTGATGAATGAATAAACAAAAAATAGTAGCAGTCGGATACACCTCGACTCTGATTGTGTTTATCTCTCTTTTCTCGGCCCCCCCCATTGTTCCCACACTCCGGCCTTCCTCAGGAGTCCAGCCAGTTGACATCACACGGACCACGAGCCATATTCCTGGTTGGCCAACCGAGTGGGGGGGGAGGTGATGTCAACTATCATTGTAACCCATGTATAAACTGACCTAAGTTGTACACCTTGAGAACATTGACCACAAGGGGGCGAACTTGTGGGAGACACTGCTAACCTGGACTTTCCGGTATAAAAGGGGAAGCTCCACCCACCTTCATCACTTGAGGTCTTGGTAATAAAGGTAACTGGTCACAGAGTGACCTTCTCTCGAGTATGGGTCTCGTGTGTATTTATACTGTATAGTAAGGACATATCATTGGCGACGAGAAACTGGGATTTAAACCACGCGAGCATGGCCACTAGCAGCACAGACGAGAGGTACTGTGTTGGTGATGATTGGGATGACTTTATTGAGAGACTACAGCAAAGTTTTGTCACTAAGGAATGGTTGGGACAGGATTCGGCCGACAAACGCAGGGCTCATCTCCTGACGGTTTGTGGATCCAGAACGTACTCCCTGATGAAGGACCTTCTAGCACCAGAGAAACCGGCGGACAAGACTTTCGAAGAGCTCCGTAAGTTGATCAGGGAACACCTTAAACCGGCGAGCAGCATGCACATGGTGAGACACCGGTTTTACACGCACCGGCGGCGAGAAGGGCAAAGCGTTCCAGACTTCGTGGCAGATCTCCGGCGACTGGTGAGCCAATGTAAGTTCCCAGATGCATGCAGAGCGGAGATGCTGGGAGACTTTTTTTATTGAGGGCATCGGGCACGCTGGGCTTTTCAGGAAACTGATTGAGACCAAAGACTTGACCTTGGAAGCGGCGGCTTTGATAGCCCAGAGATTTATCTCAGGGGAGGAAGAGACCAGAATGATGTATGACAAAAATCTTGGCTCAAATGCGGCAAACGACCAGGGAGTCAACATTGCTAACGCGGCACACAGTTCTCTAGGCAGACAAGGGCAATCGGACATGCCCCAGCATGTAGTCGAACCCAAAGGGGGAATTCAACAGAGACAATGGCTAGCTGAACGGTGATTCATGCCATCGCAATGGACAATGCGGCCAGTAATGGGGCCATCAACACCTGCTAATGGTGCACTTAAGGACAGTTACAGAGACAGTCAGAGACGATCGACTGGTAATGGACCTTTTGTTTCCATGCTGGAGGTGTGGAGGCAAACACCCAGCCAGAGCTGCAGGTACCAGCAATATACCTGCAGAAACTGCAACGTCAGCGGTCACTTGGCACGTATGCACAGGAAGCCAGCAGCCGGGTTGATGTACGCGGAGGACGGGCTCGATGTCAGCCCTTTCGAGGCCAAATGAATACTGGGGGAAATCGTTGGAAGCTAAAGTTCAGCGAGTTCATGTGGAGCACAACACAGTTCATATTCCAGGACGCTACCGATAATTATGAAAGTGCTCCTCAATGGCATCCCAGTATTAATGGAGCTAGACACAGGGGCCAGCCAGTCCCTGATGAGTATCAAATGGTTGTGGGTGTCCAAGGCCAGGAGGCCAAAATTATTGCCGACTGACTCACAGCTATGGACATACACAAAGCAGATCATTCCGGTGCTAGGCAGCGCCACGGTAGTCGTGACCCACAAAGATTCGGAGAACAGGTTGCCACTCTGGATTGTCCCGGGGGTCGGTCCCGCACTACTGGGGAGGAGTTGGCTTGCTGTCATGAACTGGAAATGGGGCGATGTCAATGCAATTTCTTCTGTGGGGTGAGTATCATGCTCACAGGTCCTGGACAAATTTGACTCATTATTCCAACCCGGCATCGGCACTTTCATGGGGGCCAAGGTAGTGATTCACATAAACCCGGACGCCAGACCAGTACACCACCAGGCCAGAGCGGTGCTGTATGTGATGCGGGAAAAGATAGAAGGCGAATTGGATCGCCTGCTGAGGGAAGGCATCATCTCGCCAGTCGAATTCAGTGACTGGGCGAGCCCGATTGTGCCATTGCTCAAGGCAGATGGGTCGGTCAGGATATGTGGCGATTACAAGGCCACCATCAATCGGGTGTCACTCCAAGACCAGTACCCGCTACCGAGAGCGGAGGACCTCTTTGCAACGTTATTCGGTGGCAAACTTTTTTCAAAATTGGACCTGACCTCAGCTTACATGACCCAGGAGCTGGCGAGTGAGTCGAAGAAGCTGACCACCATCACGACACACAAGGGGTCGTTTGAGTATAACCGATGTCCGTTCAGGATTCGTTCGGCCGCCGCGATCTTTCTACGAAATATGGAAAGCCTCCTCAAGTCGATTCCAAGGACGGTGGTTTTTCAAGATGACATCCTCATCATGGGTTGCGATACTGAAGAACACCTCCACAACCTGGAGGAGGTGCTACGCAGATTGGACCGGGTAGGGCTGTGACTGAAAAAGGCAAAGTGCATCTTCTTAGCTCCAGAGATAGAATTCCTGGGGAGGAGGGTAGCAGCAGACGGGATCAGACCTACTGCGCCCAAAACGGAAGCGATCCAGAGAGCACCCAGACCCCGTAACACGACAGAGCTGCGTTCGTTCCTGGGGCTCCTGAACTATTTTGGTAACTTTCTTCCCAAATTGAGCACGCTGTTAGAGCCGCTACATGTGCTCCTACACAAAGGTCGCGAATGGGTCTGGGGGGACAGCCAGGAAAGGGCTTTTAATAGAGCACGCAACTTGTTATGCTCCAACAAACTGTTAACATTATATGACCCGTGTAAGAAACTTGTTTTAATGTGCGATGCATCGTCCTATGGGGTCGGGTGTGTGTTGCAGCATGTGAATGCCAAGGGTCAGTTACAGCCGGTAGCTTATGCCTCCAGAAGTCTGTCCCAGGCAGAAAGGGGCTACGGGATGGTAGAAAAGGAAGCGCTAGCATGTGTATATGCAGTAAAAAAAATGCATCAGTACCTGTTTGGCAGGAAATTTGAGCTGGAGACAGATCACAAACCCCTAACGTCCCTTTTGGCCGACAACAAGGCCATAAATGCGAATGCATCGGCCCACATACAGAGGTGGGCACTCGCGTTAGCCGTCTATGACTGCACAATTTGGCACAGACCGGGCACTGAAAACTGCGCCGATGCACTCAGCAGGCTCCCACTAGCCACCACTGAGGGGGCTACCGAGCATGGTGCTGAGATGGTCATGGCTGTTGAAGCTTTCGAAAGCAAAGGCTCACCTGTGACAGACCGTCAGATTAAAGTCTGGACAAAAAGACCTGCTACTGTCTTTAGTTAAGAAATGTGTCCTGAATGGGGACTGGGCAGCCACATACGGGGCATGCCCTGAGGAATCTAAACCGTTTCATAGGCGCAAGGATGGACTCTCGATTCAGGCCAATTGCCTACTGTGGGGAAACTGAGTAGTCATGCCCCAGATGGGCAGAGAGGTGTTTATCAGAGAACTTCACAATGAGCACTCGGTCATTGTCATGATGAAGGCAATAGCCAGGTCACACGTTTGGTGGCCAGGGATAGATGCAGACCTGGAACTTTGTGTTCACAGGTGCAACACGTGTGCTCAGCTGGGCAATGCACCCAGGGAAGCCCCCCTTAGCCCCTGGTCCTGGCCCGCCGAGCCATGTGGACTACGCAGGTCCTTTCATGGGAAAAATGTTTTTGGTTGTAGTAGCCGCCTACCCCAAATGGATCGAGTGTGACATTTTAAGTTCAAGCACATCCTCTGCCACGGTAGAAAGTCTACGGGCAATGTTCGCTGCCGGATGTCTTGGTCAGCGACAATGGCCCGTGCTTCACAAGCACTGAATTCCAGGACTTCATGGCAGGCAATGGAATCAACTATGGCAGAACGGCACCGTTCAAGCCGGCCTCAAACGGCCAGGTGGAACGAGCAGTGCAGATAATCAAACAGGGGATGCTCAGAATCCAAGGGGGTTCCCTACAATGCCGCTTATCACGCCTCCTGTTGGCCTACAGATCCCGACCACACTCGCTCACAGGGGTTCCACCTGCAGAGCTGCTAATGAAAAGGACGCTCAAAACCAGGTTATCCCTTATACACCCCACCATGAAAGAAATTGTTGAGAGCAGGCATCAGTCACGTCAAGCCCACAGACCGCGCGGCCTCCCAGTCTTTCCTGTCGTCTATCTCGGATGTCTTAGACGACAGCAAGCGGGAGAGTCTGGACCACCCGCTAACTCTGGACGAGCTGACAAAGGCCGTCCAGTCCTTCAAGACGAATAAAACTCCCGGAAGCGACGGTTTACCGGTCGAGTTGTATTCGGCTCTGTGGGACTGGATGGGCCCAGACCTGCTGGAAGTGTGTTGAGAGGTATGCTTCTGGCCGGCAGCATGTCAGAATCGATAAGGAAAGGCATCATCACCCTCATCTACAAGCAGAAGGGGGAAGAGGGAGGAAATCAAAATCTGGCGGCCCATTTCACTGCTCAATGTGGACTACAAGATCCTGTCAAAGGTCATCGCCAACAGGGTCAAGCCTGCTCTTGAGCTGGTGATTCACCCGGACCAGACCTGCGCTGTCCCCGGCAGGAAGATCTCTGATAGCCTGACGCTACTCAGGGATACGATCGCCTACGTGCGGGACAGGAGGGTGGACACCTGCTTAATCAGCTTAGACCAGGAGAAGGCCTTTGACAGGATATCGCACACGTACCTGATGGACGTGCTCTCCAAAATGGGGTTTGGGGAGGGTATCTGCAATTGGATCCAACTGCTCTACACAGACATCAGTAGTGCAGTTCTAATCAACGGGTGGGAAACTGAAAGCTTTCCGATCAGATCTGGAGTCAGGCAAGGCTGTCCTCTCTCGTCTCTCTTGTTTGTGGGTTGTATCGAGCCCTTTGCCGGGTCCATTAGGAAGGATGCGGGCATTAGAGGGGTGACGATCCCAGGCAGCGGAGGCGCTCAGGTCAAGACCTCCCTGTATATGGACGGCGTGGCCATCTTTTTCTCGGATCCGCAGATTGCTCACAATCTGCGACCAGTTTGAACTGGCCTCGGGAGCAAAGGTCAATCGCAGCAAGAGCGAGGCCGTGTTCTTTGGCAACTGGGCCGACCGAGCCTCCATTCCCTTCACCGTTAAGCCAGACTTCCTGAAGGTGTTGGGAATATGGTTCGGAGCGGACGGGGGGTGCGCCAAAAACTGGGACGAGCGTATCGCCAAGGTCAAACAAAAACTGGCATTGTGGGAGCAGCGCTCCCTCTCCATGGCAGGAAAGAACCTGGTCATCAGGAGTGAGGTGCCCTCGGGGTTGCTGCATGTGGCACAGGTCTGGCCCATTCCTCGCTCCTGTGCCGCGGCAGTCACCCGGGCCGTCTTCCACTTTGCCTGGAGGTCCAAAATGGACCGTGTCCGCAGAGACACAATGTACTAATCTCTGGACAGTGGAGGAAAGGATGTTCCGAACGTGGCCCTCATCCTGATGGCCACCTTTGTGTGCGGCTGCCTCAAGCTGTGCACAGACCCCCGATACGCAAACACCAAGTGTCACTACGTGCTGAGGTTCTACCTGTCCCCGGTGTTGCGAAACACCCCCACCAGTTGGACCATGCCTGTCCACCTGTCCTTCGTGGAAAAGTTCCTCACAAGAAACCCCTTTGACCACAAAGCCATAAAACAGTGGTCAGCACGTAAGGTCCTGGACGCCCTGTGAAAGAAGGAGAGGGTGGACCCTGTCGGCTGGTTCCCCGAGCAAACTGTCGAACTCGTTTGGCAGAACGTCTCATCGCCCGAGCTTTCACACAAGCACCAAGACGTAGCTTGGTTGGCGGTGAGGAGGGCCTTACCTGTCAGAGCTTTCATGCACAGCCGACGTCTCAGCAACACGGCACGGTGCCCCCGGGCTGGCTGCGGGGCGGATGAGACTGTCACCCACCTCCTTCAGGATTGCCCCTTCGCAAGGCAGGTCTGGAAAGAGATGCAGTGGTTGCTGTCGAGGTTCATCCCGAGCAGCTCCGTAACACAGGACTCTGTGCTCTACGGGCTGTTCCCAGGGACACACACCGAGACAGACATCACCTGCTGCTGGAGGGTCATCAACCCGGTCAAAGACGCACTTTGGTCTTGCCGAAACTTGCTGGTCTTCCAGAGCAAGGAGATGTCCACGTCTGCGTGTTGCAGACTGGCGCAATCCAAGATCCAGGATTACGTGCTGAGGGACGCACTTAAAATTGGTGCAGTCGCCGCAAAGGCAGGGTGGGGAAGGGCCACAGTTTAAAGCCCTTCCGCCACGATAAACCCAGGGGCAGGAATCAGTACAAAACCCCCCCCCTCGGGCAGTATTTGTAATTTACTTTTTGTGTACATAGAGCACCAAATCTGTAAACACCAATGTCGTGCCATGTACAATGCAAAGTCTGTTGCGAAATGCATGTTTGAAAAGAAAAATGTAAATGTACCGTCACCCATTCCGTGTACTGTATCGTGACACATGAAACGTAATTTGTGTGAATGTACCACAATGTATCCCGTTTATTGTACCGAATTGCACTTGAATTGGAAAACAAGGAATGTAACGAACAGAACTGCCGTCAGCACCCAGATACAGTGTATGGGATTGCTGACCGCAGCTAAATGTACTGAAATGCCCCTGAATGTACTGTACAGATTTTTTTATGAATAAAGTATATTTTGAAATTAAAAAAATCCGTCACAATGTGACTACCATGACGGGAATGCGAGGGCACGATGTACTGATGTCAATGACCCTGTTTTTGTCCTTAATTACGCTGCAGGGCCCAAATGGCTCGCAGGCACTGTGATTGCCAAGAAGGGAATAGGGTTTTGGTAGTTAAACTTATCAATGGACAAATCTGCCGCAAACACGTGGATCAAACTAAAGAGGTTCAGCAACCCCATAGAAGAAGCAGAGGAAGAACACGACGTAGAGTTTACTCCACCACAGGTGACCGAACACCGGAACCAAAGGGAGGAGAGCCCAGTCACTGTGGGCAGTCCGGACAGGCCTGAGGCACCGCAAACAGCAGACACTCAGGCCAGCGCCCAACAACCGGAGCCCCAACTCAGGCGCTCTACAAGGGAGCGTAAACCACCAGAGAGACTCAACCTATGATCCCAATAAGACTTTGGAGGGGAGGTATTCAACTATCATTGTAACCCATGTATAAGCTGACCTAAGATGTACACTGTGAGAACACTGACCACTAGGCGGTGAACTTGTGGGAGACACTCCGAACCTGGACTTTCAGGTATAAAAGGGGAAGCTCCACCCACCTTCATCACTCGAGGTCTTGGTAATAAAGGTAACTGGTCACAGAGTGACCTTCTCTCAAGTATGGGCCTCGTGTGCATTATTTATACTGTATATAGTAAGGACATATCAAGCCTGATGGACCATCTAACTCCCGGCCCCCGCCAAGGACGGTGGAAGCGGTCCTGTGCGACCCACCCCCCCCCCCCAACCCGGCCCGGCCCAGTCTCGTGAGTTCCATTTACCTTCTCCTTCATCCGTAGCTCATCAAACATCTGCTGGATCTCCAGCTTCCAGTCCTCCTGCAGGGAGTGGAATGACTCCAGCGGCATCTCGAAGAGTGAAGAGCGCTCGATGGCCACCAGTTGCGCCAGGATCACCGTGAACGATGGTCTGCTGTGCGCGTCTGAGCTCCAGCAATCTGTCAACAAAAACGGTCACAGTGAGCTATAAGAACAAAGGAGTAGGCCATTCGGCCCCTTGAGCCTGCTCCGTCATTCAATAGGATCATGGCTGATCCGATCAGGGGCTCAGCTCCACTTTCCCACCCGCTCCCCAGAACCCCTTATTCCCTTATCAGTTAAGAAACTGTCTATCTCTGTCTTAAATCCATTCAATGTCCCAGTCTCCATAGCTCTCTGAGGCAGCGAATTCCACAGATTTACAACCCCCGATAAGAAATTTCTCCTCATCTCAGTTTTAAATGGGCGGCCCCTTATTCTAAGACCATGCCCCCTAGTTCTAATCTCCCCCATTAGTGGAAACATCCTCCCTGCATCCACCTTGTCAAGCCCCCTCATAATCTTGTACGTTTTGTTAAGATCACCTCTCATTCTTCTGAATTCCAATGAGTAGAGGCCCAACCTACTCAACCTTTCCTCATAAGTCAACCCCCTCATCTCCGGAATCAAGCTAGTGAACCTTCTCTGAACTGCCTCCAAAGCAAGTATATTCTTTCGTAAATATGGAAACCAGAACTGCACGCTGTACTCCAGGTGTGGCCTCACCAATACCCTGTATAGCTGTAGCAATACTTCCATGCTTTTATACTCCATCCCCTTTGCAATAAAGGTCAAGATACCATTGGCCTTCCTGATCACTTGCTGTAACTGCATACTATCCTTTTGTGTTTCATGCACAAGGACCCCCAGGTCCCGCTGTACTGCGGCACTTTGCAATTTGACTTCGCTAACCAGCAAGTAATGCAAGAATTTGGAGATACCCACGAGCTGCTTGTATAGTGTTCAGTACGGTTTGTAGCCAATGTCCAGCAGACTGTTGGACATCCCAATTGGAGAAGGGACAGAAGTTGTCCAAATTAGACCCAACCCGTTGATGTCCTTCCACTAGTCTATTCCAGCATCTCATTCCCGGGACAGGATGCAAGGGGAAACCTTTTTGTTGTCTGGCCTTTCAGTCACTGCTCACTTCAAACCTTTCTCGATAGCGCTGTCTCGCCAGTCTGTGTTTTATTGACACTGACAGGGTTATGGCCCTTCACGGTGAGTTCACCACCCGATATGGCCACCCTCATCATCATCACCAACTCACCGCCCTCTCGCTGACTCTAACTCGCTCCTTTGCACGACCTTGAAACTCCTTTCCTCCATCGGTCTGATGTTTCCTCCGTCAATCTACAGGGGGCGAAATTGCCCCTCGCCCCGATTGGGGGGGGGGGCGCTAACTTTTTTGGGGCCGGGACTTTTATCGCCTGGCCTGGAGGTCCCGCTCCCTGACGTGGAATTGGGCCGTGCGCCCCTCAAATGAAGCGGGGCGCTGTCTTGGGGGGCTCCGGGTCTCTGTCTCGGGGGCTCCGCGTTTTTCGAGGGGGGCTCCCGGGGCAGCAGCGCCGTGCACAGTCCAGCGTGACGCAGATTGCTCTGCATAGCGCTGACGAGCTACAACGCGCCTTCCCTTCAGTTAACGGGGAGGGCCGCTGCGCGCTCCACGTAGCCCCTTTGGCGGCCGCTTCGGAGACTCGTGAGATCGGGCCAGCGGCCCGGCACGAGACGGAGCGCCAGACCGTACGATGGCGGCCAATCCACGCCAGGGCCGCCATGGTCGGTCCAACACGGGAGTCGGCCCACGGCGCTGCCGGCCTCCCCGTTAAACAGCGCCCCGCGAACAACTGTCCGTGAACTTTGTGACCCGCGGGGTGAGAGGTCAGCACGGGGTTATTCTTGGCTATTTCGCTAAAATGACAGACGGGGGAATCTTTCGCTCTGTCTGCGGATATTCAGCTAAAGGATAAAATGTGGGGAAAGGGCAGGGAAGGGGGACTTGCGGAGAACCGGCACAGGCTCGACGGGCCCAATGGCCTCCTGCTGTGCCGTCACCGTTCTGTGACCAGGTTTGAGACGCGAGACGCTCGGGGCTTCCTACCTTCCATGAGTTTGCCAAAGGGCTCGGGGCAGGTGGACGGGATGGGAAGGGTCAGTTTGTTGACGGCCACTCCGTAAGCGACAGCCAGCCCGTCGATCTCCCGGTACGGGACCTCTCCAGTCAGCAACTCCCACAGCAAGACTCCGAAACTGAGGGAAGAGAGCGAGTGAAAAAAAGAATCAAAACCCTGGGAGAACACGGGAAGGGCTTCCGGCCCTGAACGTTTTGGCCCCACGCTGGGCGCCGCCGGTACTAACTGAGCTGCAACAGCAGCAACCTGCGTTTGTATAGCGCCCGTAACATAGGAAAACATCCCATGGCGCTTCATACAAAAACTGACACCGAGCCAAAGGAGGAGACATTAGGACGGGTTGGTCAGTGGTGGGTTATAAAGAGCATCCTAAAGGAGGAGAGAGGCGGAGAGGTTTAGGGAGTTGTACTGTATGAACCAATGAGTATGCTCACAGATTTGTCGAGCTGTTGAAGTGCCCCTTTTAATAAGAGGTCACTTGATTTAAAGTTTCTACCAAAATAGTTGTAGAGCTGTTGAGTTGGGAGTGGCTTAGCCAGTCACGTGATGTTCACAAGACTCAATAAAACCCCAGCCAGTTGGGTTCGGGGGATCCACGATGGGGCAGGCGGTTGCGAGCCTGGTGGATGAACTGGTAATGTGTCGTGTGATTGTTTTGCTAATAAACCAACTAGTTCTCAATAGTGATGTGTTGCTATGATGAATTCCTAAGCAAAGAACCCATGAAGCGAATACATTACAGGAGGGAATTCCAGAGCTCGGAGCCCAGGCAGCTGAAGGGACGGCCGCCGATGGTGGAGCGATTTAAAATCAGATGGTGCACAAGAGGCCAGAATTTGAGGAGCGCAGAGATCTCGGGGTGGGGGGGGGACTGGAGGTGATTACAGAGATAGGGAGGGGGTGAGGGCCATGGAGGGATTTGGAAACTAGGATGACAATTTTAAAATCGAGGTGCTGCTGGACTGGGAGCCAGTGTGGGTCGGTGAGCACAGGGGGTGAGCAGGACTCGGTGGGGGATAGGACACGGGGGCGGGCGTTGAGAGCACTGGAGTAGGCGAGTCGAGAGCTGAGGGTTTCGGCAGCGGATGGAGTGAGGCGGAGGCGGGCGAGGTTACTGAGGTGGAAGTAGGTGATCTTGATGAGGGAGAGGGGGGAATATTTATGCCGGGAGTCCAGTTCGGGTGTGCAGAGGCCCCCCGTTACCTCCACACATCACTGCTCTTGGAGAACAACGAGAGTTTGATGACTTCAGGGGCCATCCAGGCGTAGGTACCGGCCGCGCTCATTTTGGTCGTTCGATGCCACTCCCGTGCCAACCCAAAGTCCGTGATCTTCAACGTTTTGTTGGAGAGGTCGTCGTCTTCTGTCTTCTCCAGAATCAATACTGAAAAATACCACAACAGAAAAATTAATGTAGGAAACAAAAAACACGCACACACCTCCCCACTTCCCCCTCGTTTCTCCTGACACTGATGGTTCCGTCCTCCACAGTCTTCATGCTCCCTATGCGTTAGCCGTGGCTCAGTGGGAAGCATGCTCACTTCTGAGTCAGAAGGTTGTGGGTTCACAAAAATCCCAGTGCAGTGCTGAGGGAGCGCCGCACTGTCGGAGGGGCAGTGCTGAGGGAGCCCCGCACTGTCGGAGGGGCAGTGCTGAGGGAGTGCCGCACTGTCGGAGGGGCAGTGCTGAGGGAGCGCACACTGTGGAGGGGCAGTGCTGAGGGAGTGCCGCACTGTCGGAGGGGCAGTGCTGAGGGAGCGCCGCACTGTCGGAGGGGCAGTACTGAGGGAGTGCCGCGCTGTCGGAGGGGCAGTACTGAGGGAGTGCCGCGCTGTCGGAGGGGCAGTACTGAGGGAGTGCCGCGCTGTCGGAGGGGCAGTGCTGAGGGAGCGTCGCACTGTCGGAGGGGCAGTACTGAGGGAGTGCCGCACTGTCGGAGGGGCAGTGCTGAGGGAGTGTCGCACTGTCAGAGGGGCAGTACTGAGGGAGTGCCGCACTGTCGGAGGGGCAGTACTGAGGGAGCGCCGCACTGTCGAAGGGATAGTACTGAGGGAGTGCTGCACTGTCGGAGGGGCAGTACTGAGGGAGCGCCGCACTGTCGGAGGGGCAGTACTGAGGGAGTGCCGCACTGTCGGAGGGGCAGTACCGAGGGAGCGCCGCACTGTCGGAGGGGCAGTACTGAGGGAGCGCTGCACTGTCGGAGGGGCGGTATTGAGGGAGCGCCGCACTGTCGGAGGGGCGGTATTGAGGGAGCGCTGCACTGTCGGAGGGGCAGTACTGAGGGAGCGCCGCACTGTCGGAGGGGCGGTACCAAGGGAGCGCCGCACTGTTGGGGCGGTACTGAGGGAGTGCTGCCTAAATAGTGCCTTTAACGTGGTGAAAAGTCCCAAGGCGCAGGGAGCAATTAATTGAGTGTGACAAACCGAGGATTGTCAAACTAAAGCATGAAAGACTTGCATTTCTATAGCGCCTTTCACGACCTCTGGACGTCCCAAAGCGCTTCACAGCCAATGAATGACTTTTGAAGTGTGGTCACCTGTTGTAATGTGAGGGAGTGCGGCAACCATTCTGCGCACAGCAAGCTCCCACAGACAGCAATGGGACATTGACCCCCTGATAACCTGTTTTTAGTGAAGTCTGGTTGGGGGTAAAGCCCCAATTGCTAGTTGAGTAAGGCGGAGCTTTGTGGGGTTTTATTTGGAGTGGCGGGGGGGGGCAAGGGGCGGGCGGAGATATTGTTTACTAAAAATCAGAGAAAGGAAGTTTATAAAAACAGTAAAAGGGCAGTCCCCGCAGAATGTTGGCTGGTGCCAAGTGTGTCCTCTGTATCGCTCCGGACAAAGGGACTGACGTGATCCTGAGCAGACGTTTTGATCTCGATCTGAATCTGAAAGGCCGGTAACCAGATCGGGCCCAGGTCCGATTTCCCCGGCACACTGGGCCTAGCCTCGGTCTCGCTGGCTAATTTCCCTCTAATTAACCCCTTGTGAATAGCACACAGCAAAGGATGAACAGGCTGGGTCTCTCGCCTCTTGAAAAGAGAAGGGTGACCCGATAGAGGTCTTTACAATTATGAAAGGTTTTGATAGAGTGGATACAGAGAGAATTTGTGGGGAAGAGCGTAACTAGGGGCCATCAAAATAAGACGGTCACCAATGGGGAATTCAGGAGAAACTTCTTTACCCAGAGAGTAGTGAGAATGTGGAACTCGCTGCCACAATAACAACAGTTTGCATTTATATAGCGCCTTTAACGTAGTAAAATGTCCCAAGGTGCTTCACATTAGTGTTATAAGACAAAATAAATAATTTTGCCACTGAGCCACAGAAGATTGGTCAAAGAGGTAAGTTTTAAGGAGTGTCTTAAAGGAGCAGTTGAGGTGAATAGCACAGATTTAAGGGGAGGCTGGACAAGTGTATGATGGAGAAGGGAATAGAGGGTTATGCTGATTAGATTTAGATGAGGAAAGACGGGAGGAGGCTCGAGTGGAGCATAAACGCCGGCATGGACTGGTTGGGCCGAATGGCCTGTATCGTATATTCATAGTCATATAGAGGTTTATAGCATAGGAGGCCCATTCGGCCCATCGTGTCTGCTGCCACAATGGGCTAAGTGGCCTTCTATTCCATTCATCATCATCATAGGCAGGCCCTCGGAATCGAGGAAGACTTGCTTCCACTCTTAGAATGAGTCCTTCGGTGGCTGAACAGTCCAATACGAGAGCCACAGTCCCTGTCACAGGTGGGACAGACAGTGGTTGAGGGAAGGTTGGGTGGGACTGGTTTGCCGCATGCTCCTTCCGCTGCCTGCGCTTGGTTTCGGCATGCTCTCGGCGACGAGACTCGAGGTGCTCAGCGCCCTCCCGGATGCACGTCCTCCACTTAGAGCGGTCTTTGGCCAGGGACTCCCAGGTGTCGGTGGGAATGTTGCACTTTATCAGGGAGGCTTTGAGGGTGTCCTTGTAACATTTCCTCTGTCCACCTTTGGCTCGCTTGCCATGAAGGAGTTCCAAGTAGAGCGCTTGCTTTGGGATTCTCGTGTCTGGCATGTGGACAGTGTCGCCTGCCCAGCGGAGCTGATCAAGTGTGGTCAGTGCTTTGATGCTGGGGATGTTGGCCTGGATGAGGACGCCAACGTTGGTGCGTCTGTCCTCCCAGGGGATTTGTAGGATCTTGTGGAGACATCGTTGGTGGTATTTCTCCAGCGACTTGAGGTGTCTGCTGTACATGGTCCACGTCTCTGAGCCATACAGGAGGGCGGGTATTACTACAGCCCTGTAGACCATGAGCTTGGTGGTGGATTCGAGGGTCTGGTTCCATTAGATTCTATTCCATTAACCTTTTTAAGGGGAATCCAAAACTGGGGGCCATCAATGTAAGACAGTCACCAATAAATCCAATGGGGAATTCAGGAGAAACTTCTTTACCCAGAGAGCGGTGAGAATGTGGAACTCGCTGCCACAGGGAGGGGTTGAGGCGAATAGTATCGATGCATTTAAAGGACGAGGAGGGGTGGGAGGCAGCTGGTGTGGAGCATGAACACTGGCCATTGGCCTGTTTCTGTGCTGTAATTGTGTGCTGCAAAGCCATTGTGTGCCAGCTGTGGCTCAGTGGACAGCACACTCGCCTCTGAGCCAGAAGCGTTGTTGCTTTAAGTCCCATTCCAGGGGCTTGAGCACAAAAAAAAATCTAGCCTGATTCTCCCAGTGCAGTACTGAGGGAGTGCCACACTGTCGGAGGGGCAGTGCTGAGAGAGTGCCACACTGTCGAAGGGGCAGTTCTGAGGGAGCGGCGCACTGTCGGAGGGGCAGTGCTGAGGGAGTGCCGCACTGTCGGAGGGGCAGTGCTGAGGGAGCGCCGCACTGTCGGAGGGGCAGTGCTGAGGGAGCGGCGCACTGTCGGAGGGGCAGTGCTGAGGGAGCGGCGCACCGGAGGGGCAGTGCTGAGGGAGCGCCGCACTGTCGGAGGTGCCGTCTTTCGGATGAGACATTAAACCGAGGCCCTGTCTGCGCTCTCAGGTGGATGTAAAAGATCCCATGGCACTATTTTGAAGAAGAGCAGGGGGGTTCTCCCCGGTGACCTGGGGTCAAAATTTATCCCCTAATCAACATAACAAAAACGGATTATCTGGCCATTATCACATTGCTGTTTGTGGGAGCTTGCTGTGCGCAAATTGGCTGCCACGTTGCCCACATTACAACAGTGACTACACTCCAAAAGTACTTCATTGGCTGCAAAGCGCTTTGGGACTTCCGGCGGTCGTGAAAGGCGCTATATAAATGCAAGACTTTCTTTTTTTTTCCTTCTCATAATTACAGACCAAATGGGGGTCACGCTCGAGTCCAGAGGTCAGGCCCGATCTTTCACAGATGACTGTCTTTTGACACCGCTGTCAAGTTTGCACAGGAACAATGGCCACTTGAGCAAGGTATTGACAGCCGAATGGTGCCCATGAATGCCTTTCATTAATACCTCGTGCCTTTCACCAACGCACAGTGATCTTTTAAGTCCAGCTGAGGGAGCAGGTGGGGCCTCGGTTTGACAGTGCGGCGCTCCCTCAGCACTGCCCCTCCGACAGTGCGGCGCTCCCTCAGCACTGCCCCTCCGACAGTGCAGCACTCCCTCAGTACTGCCCCTCCGACAGTGCGGCGCTCCCTCAACACTGCCCCTCCGACAGTGCGGCGCTCCCTCAGCACTGCCCCTCCGACAGTGCGGCGCTCCCTCAGCACTGCCCCTCCGACAGTGCGGCGCTCCCTCAGCACTGCCCCTCCGACAGTGCGGCGCTCCCTCAGTACCGCCCCTCCGACAGTGCGGGGCTCCCTCAGTACTGCCCCTCCGACAGTGCGGCGCTCCCTCAGCACTGCCCCTCCGACAGTGCGGCACTCCCTCAGCACTGCCCCTTCGACAGTGCGGTGCTCCCTCAGTACTGCCCCTCCGACAGTGCGGCGCTCCCTCAGCACTGCACTGGGAGTGTCAGCCTAGATTTTTGTGCTCCAGTCCCTGAACCCGGCAACCAAATTTTAATTTGATTTAAGTTTCCTGTAAAGTTTTATTTGGAGATTTGTGGGTTCTAGTGCCCTTCGCTAAAAGGGGGCACTTGATTGAATGTTACTTTAAAATAGGTGTAGAGCTGTTGAGTTGGGAGTGGCTTAGCCAGTCACGTGATGTTCACAAGACTCAATAAAACCCCGGCCCGTTGGGTTCAGGGGATCCACGATGGAGCAGGTGGTTGTGAGCCTGGTGGATGAACCGGTAATGTGTCGTGTGATTGTTAAACCTTTTGCCAATAAACCAACTAGTTCTTAATAGCAATGTGTTGCTATGAATTCCTAAGCAAAGAACCCATGAAGCAAATACATTACAGCAATGACCTTGAGGAGGGTAGGGGTGTGACCTTGGCTGCCCATGTTGGCGGCAGTAACAGCTGTGCCGGTCCTGGAAAACTGGCTGTCGGCAGGTTTCAAAGGGTTTGTTTATTTGGGAGTGGAGCGAGGGAGGGAGATGGGGAGGGAAATTGCAACATTAAACCAACCCTGGCGAGAGAGAGGCTGACAAATGTCAAGGTCACCCGATAAGGATCAATCCCTCCCCTGAAACCAAATACAGGAAAGCGAAAGAAACTCTCCATTGTTCAGCTTGTGTCTGAAGCCAGGGTAGGATTAACTCTTCACCCACCAGCTTTTGCCAGCTCCCATTTTCTGCCCTCCGTCGTCGAAGGTGTTCACTCCCCCCCCTCCCCCCCCTCAGCCGGGTGTGCGATTCCGCAGGCGGCAGGCACCACGCTCCCAAGCGGCCACCCTTGATCAGCGGGCTATTCGGCTACAGTGGCATCGCACACGCTGCTCGCGTTCCCTGTCAAAGCAGCGACTGGTTGTGCTGTTCCCCGATGCAGCTGCTCTGCTTTCAGTTCTGCCTCCCGCTGACTGACTGCTCTCCCGCCCCCTCCCACCCCACCAACCCCTCCCCCCCAGCGAAAATCAATCAAAGAAAAGAAAGACTTGCATTTATATAGCGCCTTTCACAACCTCAGCATCCCAAAGCGCTTTGCAGGCAATGAAGCACTTTTTTGATGTGTAGACACTGTTGTAATGTGGGAAACGCGGCAGCCAATTTGCGCACAGCAAGCTCCCACACACAGCAATGTGATAATGACTGGATAATCTGTTTTTGTTATGTTGGTTGAGGGACAAATATTGGCCCCAGGTATAGTATTAGGCAGTCCCTTGTATCGAGGATGACCTGCTTCCACACCATAAAGGAATGAGTTCACAGGCGTTTCAATGAGGGACCTGACATTCTAGGTCCTGAATTACATATTGAAGGGTGGAAGATGCCTGTGCGTGGATTTTATTAAACGTGTGGTGGCCGTTGCACACCAACCCACCACAGGACACAGAGGAGAACTCCCCTGCTCATCTTCAAAATAATGGCCATGGGATCTTTTACATCTGCACTGCCCCTCCGACAGCGCGGCGCTCCCTCAGTGCCGTCCCTCCGACAGTGCAGGGTTCCCTCAGTGCCGCCCCTCCGACAGCGCGGCGCTCCCTCAGTGCCGCCCCTCCGACAGTGCAGGGTTCCCTCAGTGCCGCCCCTCCGACAGTGCAGGGTTCCCTCAGCGCCGCCCCTCCGACAGTGCAGGGTTCCCTCAGCGCCGCCCCTCCGACAGCGCGGCGCTCCCTCAGTGCCGCCCCTCCGACAGTGCAGGGTTCCCTCAGCGCCGCCCCTCCGACAGTGCAGGGTTCCCTCAGCGCTGCTCCTCCGAGATTTATGTGCTCAAGTTCCTGGAGTGGGACTTGAACCCACAACCTTCTGACCCAGAGGCGAGAGAGAGAGTGCTGCCCACTGAGCCACTGACTGCCAGCTTTGCATACCAAAAACATCCCAATGCCGGTTATCTATCAGACGATCACTCTTGCTCCTGTATATCGTGCGACTGACTCCTGGTTGGGTGCACACACAGGACGTTAGATCCTGGTTTCGGTGCCAGGGTACCGAAGTTTCAGGCTTCGCTCCAGGGACGGTGAAACTATCGCTGCCAGAACCTGGGGCGATGCTGGGCTGAGAGAGGCCGCGGAGGAAGGGTTAAGCTGCTTTTGTGTGTGTGTGTGTGTGTGTGTGTGTTTGTTTGTTTGTGAATAATACTCAGCTACAAAAAAACCCATACTGCACTAAACAAATACCATGTTTGTCTAGTAAAGAACTCCGGCTGTTTGTATTTATGCAAATAGTGATTCGGGGATCAAATGTCTCATTCAGGCGAGCTGGACCGGTTCCAGGAGGTATGAAAATGCCTGGATCACTGCAAATCGGGCCCCGAGTTCCTCGTTACAAACTCCCCGGCCGGCTCGCCTGTGGCTTTGGTTTCCAATCACTTTTGCGTTTTTGAGATGCAAAGTCGAGCTGCAATTTGCACCCGAGAATTTGGTTACCCTTTTCCCCCAAGCTTTTAAAATTTGGCGGGTTGTTATTAGGAAGAGAAGTCCATTCGGCCCCTCGAGCCTGTTCTGCCATTCAATTAGATCAACAGCAACAACCTGTGTTGATATAGCGCCTTTAACATAGTGAAATGTCCCAAGGAGCTTCACAGGAGTGTTATGAGATTAAAAAATTTGCCCCGAGCCATACAAGGTGGTATGTTTTAAGGAGCGTCTTGAAACATAGAAACATAGAAAATAGGTGCAGGAGTAGGCCATTCGGCCCTTCGAGCCTGCACTGCCATTCAATGAGTTCATGGCTGAACATGCAACTTTAGTACCCCATTCCTGCTTTCTCGCCATACCCCTTGATCCCCCTAGTAGTAAGGGGCGGCGCTGAGGGAACCCTGCACTGTCGGAGGGGCAGTGCTGAGGGAGCGCCGCGCTGTCGGAGAGGCAGTGCTGAGGGAGCGCAGCACTGTCGGAGGGGCAGTGCTGAGGGAGCGCCGCGCTATCGGAGAGGCAGTGCTGAAGGAGCGCCGCACTGTCGGAGGGGCAGTGCTGAAGGAGCGCCGCACTGTCGGAGGGGCAGTGCTGAGGGAGCGCCGCGCTGTCGGAGGGGCAGTGCTGAAGGAGCACCGCACTGTCGGAGGGGCAGTGCTGAGGGAGCGCCGCTCTGTCGGAGAGGCAGTGCTGAGGGAGCGCCGCGCTGTCGGAGGGGCAGTGCTGAGGGAGCGCCGCACTGTCGGAGGGGCAGTGCTGAGGGAGCGCCGCACTGTCGGAGGGGCAGTGCTGAGGGAGCGCCGCGCTGTCGGAGGGGTAGTGCTGAGGGAGCGCCGCGCTGTCGGAGGGGCAGTGCTGAGGGAGCGCCGCGCTGTCGGAGGGGCAGTGCTGAGGGAGCGCCGCACTGTCGGAGGGGCAGTGCTGAGGGAGTGCCGCACTGTCGGAGGGGCAGTGCTGAGGGAGCGCCGTGCTGTCGGAGGGGTAGTCCTTAAAACACCTTTTTGAGCAAACTTTTGGTCACCTGCGCTAATTTCTCCTTAGAGTCAAATTTTTATGCCATAATGCTCCTGTGAAGTGCCTGGGGACGTTTCACTGCGTTAAAGACGCTACATAAATACAAGTTGTTGTTGTTTAGGTATTCTTGTGTGAAAATCTCCACCCTGAACAAAATTTACAACTTCCCCCTCCTTTACAACCTATCTTTTTTTTTTTGCCGATTTGCTTGGCCCGCAGACAGGCCATAAATACCGGATATTCTGGATGAATGGGGGTCTGTTGCAAAGGGACAGGTTGGCCGTCCCTGCGATAAGGAATATCTGATCTTTGTTGCACTTCAAACCCTCAACCGAAACTGTAAACACAGCCTGTGGACTTTGACACGACCGCCTGAGCAATATAGGAAGAAATGGAATCGCTTAAACTTGGCCATTTCAGTCCACCGTGGGCAATAACGGAGTTGTCTCGACACAGTTTGGTTTTAACTAATTTAGGTGGTTGCAACGCATGCTGTATAATCCTCCTGAAAAGTTACCGAAGCCAAGAGTTGGCCCAGCTTCGATCTTGGGCCTTTGTTCACTTGCTGCCAACATTTGATGGATTGCTCCCGGTTTCTCCACGCATTACCGATGGGTGCCGGTGCAGCTAGCTGCCCCCGGTGTTAACTGATCTCACCAGGATAGCCGGGATGCCACTACTGGCCGGGATAGTGGGCAGGGGCCTGGATCGAGCTTGTATGTGGTGCCTCCACGGTCGAATATCCTGCTGACGCTTGGCTTCCGATATGATAAATGGGCACCTGGGCAAGGTACCCAGGAGCGACTGGCACGTGTGACCATACACCCCCCAGGGTGGAGTCGGTGCCCCCCCCCGAGTGGAGTCGGTGCCCCCCCCCGAGATGTCTGCGCTCCTCTAATTCTGCCCTCGCGTATCCCTGATTATAATCGCTCCACCATTGGTGGCCGTGCCTTCTGTTGCCTGGGCCCCAAGCTCTGGAACTACCTCCCTAAACCTCTCCGCCTCTCTTTCCTCCTTCAAGACGCTCCTCAAAACCGACCTTTGACCAAGCTTTTGGTCACCTGCACTAATTTCTACTTATGTGGCTCAGTGACCATTTGTTTTGTCTCATCATGGTCCTGTGAAATGACTTGGGACGTTTCACTACGTTAAAGGCGCTATATAAATACAGGTTGTTGTTGCTCTAATTGAATGGCGGAATTGTTTTTGTTGGGAGAAAACTGGTAGTAGGAACAGAAGCATTGCATTTATATAACGCCTTTCACGACCTCGCAATGTCCCAAAGTGTCCCATTTGCACACAGCAAGGTCCCACAAAAAAACCTAGGACCACAAATGCCCAAGTGTCCGGAGAGGGACTTGAACCCACGACATTGTGGAGGGACCTGGAAGCCCCACGCTGTTCATGCAGACAGGGGGCTGTGAATCCCGAATAGTCCTGGGATCTGCACTGAGTTTGGCAGCCAGCCAGGTCATGAGGCAGCTTGGCGTGCTGCCAGTTCGGATTATGTGCACAAATATGTTTGTGTTACACTCTCGAGGCTATTGTATGGCACTGTGTGGGCTGTTGGGTGAGACACGGCATATCGATTTTGAATGGAGAGTAAGAGCCAATGAGAGTCTGTGCGGGGGGCTCCGTGCGAAGTGACGGAGAATGTGGGAGAGATTTGGACCAGTGCAGAGCAGGGGAGGGGTTAACCTGGTCTGGGCGGAGCGGGGGAGGGGTCACTTTGTCTGGGCGGAGCGGGGGAGGGAGGTCATCTGGTCTATGCGGAGCGGGGGAGGGGTCACTTGGTCTGGGCAGTATGGGGGAGGAGTCATCTGGGCAGTGTGGGGGAGGGGTCATCTGGGCAGTGTGGCGGAGGGGTCATCTGGTCTGGGGTGAGCAGGGGAGGGGTCACCTGGTCTGGGCTGTGTGGGGGGAGGGGTCTCCTGGTCTGGGCGGAGCGAGGGAGGGGGTCACCTGGTCTGGGCGGAGCGGGGGAGGGGTCACCTGGTCTGGGCGGAGCGAGGGAGGAGGTCTCCTGGTCTGGGCGGAGCGAGGGAGGGGGTCTCCTGGTCTGGGCAAGGGAGGGGTCTCCTGGTCTGGGCAGAGCGAGGGAGGGGTCTCCTGGTCTGGGTGGAGCGAGGGAGGGGTCTCCTGGTCTGGGCAGTGTGGGGGAAAGGGTCACCTGGTCTGGGCAGTGTGGGGGAGGGGGTCACCTGGTCTGGGCGGAGCGGGGGAGGGGGTCACCTGGTCTGGGCAGAGCGGGGGAGGGGGTCACCTGGTCTGGGCGGAGCGGGGGAGGGGTCACTTTGTCTGGGCAGTGTGGGGGAGGGGGTCACCTGGTCTGGGCGGAGCGGGGGAGGGATCACTTTGACTGGGCTGTGTGGGGGGTGCGGGGGAGAGTGAGGGGGCATCTGGTCTGGGCGGAGCAGGCGAGACGGTGATTAACTGCTGCCCTACTGCAAGAAATAAGCAGTGGTCTAAAATTTGACCATAAGGAGATATTGGGGACAGGTGACCAAAAGCTTGATCAGGAAGTCGGTTTTAAGGAGCGTCTTAAAGGAGGAGAGGGGCGAAGAGGTTTAGGCAGGGAGTTCCAGAGCTTGGGGCCCAGGCAGCTGAAGGCACGGCCACCGATGGTGGAGCGATGGAAATTGGGGGATGGGCAAGAGGCCGGAATTGGAGGAGCACGGAGGTCTCGATGGGGGGGGGGGGGGGGGGTGTTGTGGGTCTGGAGGAGGTTACAGAGATAGGGAGGGGCGAGGGCTGTGGAGGGATTGGGAGATGAGGGCACGAAATTTTAAAATCGAGGCACTGCCGGACCGAGAGCCAGGTGTAGGTCAGTGAGCACAAGGGGTGATGAGTGAGTAGGACTTGGTGCGAGTTAGGACACGGGGCAGTGAGCAGAGGAGGTGATGGGTGAGTGGGACTTGGTGCGAGTTAGGACACGGGGCAGTGAGCACAGGAGGTGATGGGTGAGCGGGACTCGGTGCAAATTAGGACACGGGGCAGTGAGCACAGGGGGTGATGGGTGAGTGGGACTTGGTGCGAGTTAGGACACGGGGCAGTGAGCACAGGGGGCGATGGGTGAGCGGGACTCGGTGCGAGTTAGGACACGGGGCAGTGAGCACAAGGGGTGATGGGTGAGCGGGACTCGGTGCGAGTTAGGACATGGGGCAGCGAGCACAGTGGGTGATGGTGAGCGGGATTCGGTGCGAGTTAGGACACGGGGCAGTGAGCACAGGGGGTGATGGGTGATGGGTGAGTGGGACTCGGTGCGAGTTAGGACACGGGGCAGCGAGCACAGGGGGTGATGGGTGAGTGGGACTCGGTGCAAGTTAGGACACGGGGCAGCGAGCACAGGGAGTGATGGTTGAGTGGGACTCGGTGCGAGTTAGGACACGGGGCAGTGAGCACAGGAGGTGATGGGTGAGTGGGACCCGGTGTGAGTTAGGACACGGGGCAGCGAGCATAGTGGGTGATGGGTGAGCGGGACTCGGTGTGAGTTAGGACACGGGGCAGCGAGCACAGGGGGGTGATGGGTGAGCGGGACTCGGTGCGAGTTAGGACATGGGGCAGCGAGACTTGGTGCGAGTTAGGACACGGGACAGCGAGCACAGGGGGTGATGGGTGAGCGGGACTCGGTGCGAGTTAGGACACGGGGCAGCGAGCACAGGGGGTGATGGGTGAGCGGGACTCGGTGCGAGTTAGGACACGGGACAGCGAGCACAGGGGGTGATTGGTGAGCGGGACTCGGTGCGAGTTAGGACACTGGGGCAGCCGAGGGTGTAAGGTAGGAGACCGGCCAGGAGAACGGTTGGAATAGTCGAGTCCGGAGGTATCGGAGGCACGGATGAGCGAATCAACAATAGATGAGCGGAGGCAGGGGCTGAAGACGTCAATTAGTAGTAATTGGGACTTGAAAAATAAATGAGAGAGGCACCCAGAGAAAGGGGGTTGGATTTGATGTGACGGAGCAGGATTTACAAGCCAGTGCTGGCCGGGATCTGATTGGTTGGCTTAAGACATGACGGTGGGCAGGGCACCAGCAGCCTCGATGGAATGTGAGCAACCAGCCAGTCAATCCAGTCCCTCCTCGTTCCACACATAACACATGCAAGGAGCCCTTTGTATGTTTAAGGCGCTCTTTTGATGAATTGTCTGAAGCAGGGTGTGACTTGCCCCAGGCTGTCCCGCTCTCTGTGCCTGTCTGATGCACTGATCCACAGTGTGTGTGTGTGTGTGTGTGTGTGTGCGCGACGTACCCACACCCCCACACCCCTCGTTGCGGGTTCCACTAGGCACCACACGTTGAAAATATTCACGCACAGGCATCTTCCACTGGAGTTCAGGGCTGGAATATCGGGTCCTTCGTTGAAACATCTGTGAACTCTTGTGGAAGCAAATCGTCCTCGTCCAATGGGCCGCCTATGATGATGGTGACTGCACCAATTGCTGTTCTCTTCGCACAGCTGCCCTGTGCCCTACAGCTGCTTCAGTTCTGTTGTCGGGTGCCCGCTTACCAATTACCACCAACAATGTCTCCGCAAGATCCGGCAAACCCCCTGCAATACACCGAGGCGTACGAGGGCATGGGCCTTCCGCTAAACATCCGTAAAGCAAAGGTCCTCCACCAACCTGATCGCGCCACACAGCACTGCCCCCCAGTCATCAAAATCCACGACAAGGCCTTGGACAATGTGGACCATTTTCCATACCTCGGGAGCCTACCGTCAGCAAGGGAAGACATTGACGACGAGATCGAACACCGCCTTCAGTGTGCCTTCGGTCGTCTGAGGAAGAGAGTGTTCAAAGACCAGGACCTCAAACCCAGCACCAAGCTCATGGTATACAAGGCAGTAGTGATACCCGCCTTCCTATATGGCTGAGATATGGACTATATACAGTAGACACCTCAAAATGCTGGAGAAATACCACCAACGCTGGCTCCACAAGTACTCCAAATCCATTGGCGCACCAACATCAGTGTTCTCACTCAGGCCAACATTCCCAGCATTGAAGCACTGACCAGCTCCGTTGGGCAGGCCACATCGTCCGCATGTCCGACACGAGACTCCCAAAGCAAGCGCTCTACTCTGAACCAAAGGGCAGAAAATGCTAGTGGGAGCTGTGTACAGACCTCCAAACAGTAGTAGTGATGTTGGGGAGGGCATCAAACAGGAAATTAGGGGTGCATGCAATAAAAGTGCAGCAGTTATCATGGGTGACTTTAATATGCATATAGATTGGGCCAACCAAACTGGAAACAATACGGTGGAGGAGGATTTCCTGGAGTGCAAAAGGGATGGTTTTCTAGACCAATATGTCGAGGAACCAACTAGGGGAGAGGCCATCTTAGACTGGGTGTTGTGTAATGAGAGAGGATTAATTAGCAATCTCGTTGTGTGAGGCCCCTTGGGGAAGAGTGACCATAATATGGTGGAATTCTACATTAGGATGGAGAATGAAACAGTTAATTCAGAGACCATGGTCCAGAACTTAAAGAAGGATAACTTTGAAGGTATGAGGCGTGAATTGGCTAGGATAGATTGGCGAATGATACTTAAGGGGTTGACTGTGGATGGGCAATGGCAGACATTTAGAGACCGCATGGATGAACTACAACAATTGTACATCCCTGTCTGGCATAAAAATAAAAAAGGGAAGGTGGCTCAACCGTGGCTATCAAGGGAAATCAGAGATAGTATTAAAGCCAAGGAAGTGGCATACAAATTGGCCAGAAATAGCAGCGAACCCGGGAACTGGGAGAAATTTAGAACTCAGCAGAGGAGGACAAAGGGTTTGATTAGGGCAGGGAAAATAGAGTACAAGAGGAAGCTTGCAGGGAACATTAAAATGTACTACAAAAGCTTCTATAGATATGTAAAGAGAAAAAGGTTAGTAAAGACAAACGTAGGTCCCCTGCAGTCAGAATCAGGGGAAGTCATAGCTGCGAACAAAGAAATGGCAGACCAATTGAACAAGTACTTTGGTTCGGTATTCACTAAGGAGGACACAAACAACCTTCCGGATATAAAAGGGGTCAGAGGGTCTAGTAAGAAGGAGGGAAATCCTTATTAGTCGGGAAATTGTGTTGGGGAAATTGATGGGATTGAAGGCCGATAAATCCCCAGAACCTGATGGACTGCATCCCAGAGTACTTAAGGAGCTGGCCTTGGAAATAGCGGATGCATTGATAGTAATTTTCCAACATTCCATTGACTCTGGATCAGTTCCTATGGAGTGGAGGGTAGCCAATGTAACCTCACTTTTTAAAAATGGAGGGAGAGGGAAAACAGGGAATTATAGACCGGTCAGCCTGATATCGGGAGTGGATAAAATGATGGAATCAATTATTAAGGATGTCATAGCAGCGCATTTGAAAAGAGGTGACATAATAGGTCCAAGTCAGCATGGATTTGTGAAAGGGAAATCATGCTTGACAAATCTTCTGGAATTTTTTGAGGATGTTTCCAGTAGAGTGGACAAGGGAGAACCAGTTGATGTGGTGTATTTGGACTTTCAGAAGGCTTTCGACAAGGTCCCACACAAGAGATTAATGTGCAAAGTTAAAGCACATGGGATTGGGGGTAGTGTGCTGACGTGGATTGAGAACTGGTTGGCAGACAGGAAGCAAAGAGTAGGAGTAAATGGGTACTTTTCAGAATGGCAGGCAGTGACTAGTGGGGTACCGCAAGGTTCTGTGCTGGGGCCCCAGCTGTTTACATTGTACCTTAATGATTTAGACGAGGGGATTAAATGTAGTATCTTCAAATTTGCGGATGACACTAAGTTGGGTGGCAGTGTGAGCTGCGAGGAGGATGCTATGAGGCTGCAGAGTGACTTGGATAGGTTAGGTGAGTGGGCAAATGCATGGCAGATGAAGTATAATGTGGATAAAATGTGAGGTTATCCACTTTGGTGGTAAAAACAGAGAGACAGACTATTATCTGAATGGTGAAGATTAGGAAAAGGAGAGGTGCAACGAGACCTGGGTGTCATGGTACATCAGTCATTGAAGGTTGGCATGCAGGTACAGCAGGCGGTTAAGAAAGCAAATGACCTTCGTAGCGAGGGGATTTGAGTACAGGGGCAGGGAGGTGTTACTACAGTTGTACAGAGCCTTGGTGAGGCCACACCTGGAGTATTTTGTGTACAGTTTTGGCCTCCTAACTTGAGGAAGGACATTCTTGCTATTGAGGGAGTGCAGCGAAGGTTCACCAGACTGATTCCCGGGATGGCGGGACTGACATATCAAGAAAGACTGGATCAACTGGGCTTGTATTCACTGGAGTTCAGAAGAGTGAGAGGGGACCTCATAGAAACGTTTAAAATTCTGACGGGTTTGGACAGGTTAGATGCAGGAAGAATGTTCCCAATGTTGGGGAAGTCCAGAACCAGGGGTCACAGTCTAAGGATAAGGGGTAAGCCATTTAGGACCGAGATGAGGAGAAACTTCTTCACCCAGAGAGTGGTGAACCTGTGGAATTCTCTACCACAGAAAGTTGTTGAGGCCAATTCACTAAATATATTCAAAAATGAGTTAGATGTAGTCCTTACTACTAGGGGAATCAAGGGGTATGGCGAGAAAGCAGGAGTGGGGTACTGAAGTTGCATGATCAGCCATGAACTCATTGAATGGCGGTGCAGGCTCGAAGGGCCGAATGGCCTACTCCGGCACCTATTTTCTATGTTTCTATGTTTCTAACTCCTACACGGCAAGCAAGCCCAAGGTGGGCAGAGGAAACGTTTCAAGGACACCCTCAAAGCCTCCCTGTTAAAGTGCAACATCCCCACCGACACCTGGGAGTCCCTGGCCCAAGACTGCCCTAAGTGGAGGAAGTGCATCCGGGAGGGCGCTGAGCACCTCGAGTCTCGTCACCGAGAGCGTGCAGAAAGCAAGTGCAGGCAGCGGAAGGAGCGTGCAGCAAACCAGTCCCACCCACCCCTTCCCTCAACCACTGTCTATCCCACCTGTGACAGAGACTGTAATTCCCATATTGGACTGTTCAGCCACCTGAGAACTCATTTTTAGAGTGGAAGCAAGTCTTTCTCAATTTCGAGGAACTGCCTATGATGATGACGACTTACCCCCGGTTGCCCAGGCAACACACATGCCCAGGAGCTGCCCCATGCACAAGGTTCTGGCTTAGGCAGGGATCACCATGCACAGAAGGGAGGGGCCTGGTAATGTTCATCGGGGTCAATGTGATCTCCTGGACAACTTTCCATCGCCTCAAAGGAGTTGGAGAGGATTTTCCAGATATTTCGCCCCCCCCCCCCCCCCCAAATTTGCTCCCACTCCAGACTTGAGCACAAAATTTAGGCCGACACTCTGAGTGCAGTACTGAGGGAGCGCCGCACTGTCGGAGGGGCGGTACTGAGGGAGCGCCGCACTGTCGGAGGTGCTGTCTTTCGGATGAGACATTAAACCAAGACTCCGTTTGCTTTCTCAAGTGGAGATAAAGCACGGGAGCTCGAGTACCAGCGGCAGTTGGCGAGAGGTGGGAGCAGTGTCGGAGCGGCCTATAAAAGGCCCAGCGGGAGCTCGAGAGCCAGCGGCAGTTGGCGAGAGGTGGGAGCAGCGTCGGAGCGGTCTATAAAAGGCCCAGCGGGAGCTCGAGTACCAGCGGCAGTCGGTGAGAGGTGGGAGCAGCGTCGGAGCGGCCTATAAAGGCCCAGCGGGAGCTCGAGAGCCAGCGGCAGTTGGCGAGAGGTGGGAGCAGCGTCGGAGCGGCCTATAAAAGGCGACCAGTGCAGCTACAGCGGGAGAGAAAGCAAAATAGAAGTAGAAAGGAATCAAAAAGTGACGTCACAGCCAATGGGGTAAGTGATTGGCTGGTGATTGGTGAGTAGCTTTTCTTTTTATTTTTATATCAGTAAGTGAACTGTAACATTGTTATTACCAATTTAAGGGTATCTAAGGGTTAAGGCATGGCAGGAGAGGTCAGTCACGTGATATGCTCCTCCTGTACCATGTGGGAACTCAGGGACACTTCCGCTGTCCCTGGGGACTACGTGTGTGGGAAGTGTATCCGCCTCGAGCTCCTGACGGTCCGCGTTGCGGAATTGGAGCTGAGGGTGGATTCACTCTGGAGCATCCACGATGCTGAGAATGACGTGAGTATCACGTGTAGTGAGTTGGTCTTACCGCAGGAGAAGGGTCCACAGCCAGATAGGGAATGGAAGACCAGCAGGAAGAGCAGTGCAAGAAAGGTAGTGCAGGGGTCCCCTGTGGTCATCCCCCTGCAAAACAGATACACCGCTTTGAGTACTGTTGGGGGGGATGACTCATCAGGGGAGGGCAGCAGCAGCCAAGTTCATGGCACCGTGGCTGGCTTTGCTGCACAGGAGAGCAGGAAAAAGAGTGGGAGAGCGATAGTGATAGGGGATTCAATGGTGAGGGGAATAGATAGGCGTTTCTGCGGCCGCAACCGAGACTCCAGGATGGTATGTTGCCTCCCTGGTGCAAGGGTCAAGGATGTCTCGGAGCGGGTGCAGGACATTCTGAAATGGGAGGGAGAACAGCCAGTTGTCGTGGTGCACATTGGTACCAACGACATAGGTAAAAAAAGGGATGAGGTCCTACGAAACGAATTTAAGGAGCTAGGAGCTAAATTAAAAAGTAGGACCTCAAAAGTAGTAATCTCGGGATTGCTACCAGTGCCATGTGCTGGTCAGAGTAGGAATCGCAGGATAGTGCAGATTAATACGTGGCTTGAGCAGTGGTGCAGCAGGGAGGGATTCAAATTCCTGGGGCATTGGAACCGGTTCTGGGGGAGGTGGGACCAGTATAAACCGGACGGTCTGCACCTGGGCAGGACCGTAACCAATGTCCTAGGGGGAATGTTTGCTAGTGCTGTTGGGGAGGATTTAAACTAATATGGCAGGGGGATGGGAACCTATGCAGGGAGACAGAGGGAGACAAAAAGGAGGCAAAAGCAAAAGACAGAAAGGAGATGAGGAAAAGTGGAGGGCAGAGAAACCCAAGGCAAAGAACAAAAAGGGCCACTGTACAGCAAAATTCTAAAAAGGACAAAGGGTGTTAAAAAAACAAGCCTGAAGGCTTTGTGTCTTAATGCAAGGAGTATCCGCAATAAGGTGGATGAATTAACTGTGCAAATAGATGTTAACAAATATGATGTGATTGGGATTACGGAGACATGGCTCCAGGATGATCAGGGCTGGGAACTCAACATCCAGGGATATTCAACATTCAGGAAGGATAGAATAAAAGGAAAAGGAGGTGGGGTAGCATTTCTGGTTAAAGAGGAGATTAATGCAATAGTTAGGAAAGACATTAGCTTGGATGATGTGGAATCTATATGGGTAGAGCTGCAGAACACCAAAGGGCAAAAAACGTTAGTGGGAGTTGTGTACAGACCTCCAAACAGTAGTAGTGATGTTGGGGAGGGCATCAAACAGAAAATTAGGGATGCATGCAATAAAGGTGCAGCAGTTATAATGGGTGACTTTAATATGCACATAGATTGGGCTAGCCAAACTGGAAACAATACGGTGGAGGAGGATTTCCTGGAGTGCATAAGGGATGGTTTTCTAGACCAATATGTCGAGGAACCAACTAGGGGGGAGGCCATCTTAGACTGGGTGTTGTGTAATGAGAGAGGATTAATTAGCAATCTCATTGTGCGAGGCCCCTTGGGGAAGAGTGACCATAATATGGTGGAATTCTGCATTAGGATGGAGAATGAAACAGTTAATTCAGAGACCATGGTCCAGAACTTAAAGAAGGGTAACTTTGAAGGTATGAGGCGTGAATTGGCTAAGATAGATTGGCGAATGATACTTAAGGGGTTGTCTGTGGATGGGCAATGGCAGACATTTAGAGACCGCATGGATGAATTACAACAATTGTACATCCCTGTCTGGCGTAAAAATAAAAAAGGGAAGGTGGCTCAACTGTGGCTATCTAGGGAAATCAGGGATAGTATTAAAGCCAAGGAAGTGGCCTACAAATTGGCCAGAAATAGCAGCGAACCTGGGGACTGGGAGAAATTTAGAACTCAGCAGAGGAGGACAAAGGGTTTGAATAGGGCAGGGAAAATGGAGTACGAGAAGAAGCTTGCAGGGAACATTAAGGCGGATTTCAAAAGTTTCTATAGATATGTAAAGAGAAAAAGGTTAGTAAAGACAAACGTAGGTCCCCTGCAGTCAGAATCAGGGGAAGTCATAACGGGGAACAAAGAAATGGCAGACCAATTGAACAAGTACTTTGGTTCGGTATTCACTAAGGAGGACACAAACAACCTTCCGGATATAAAAGGGGTCAGAGGGTCTAGTAAGAAGGAGGAACTGAGGGAAATCCTTATTAGTCGGGAAATTGTGTTGGGGAAATTGATGGGATTGAAGGCCGATAAATCCCCAGAACCTGATGGACTGCATCCCAGAGTACTTAAGGAGCTGGCCTTGGAAATAGCGGATGCATTGATAGTAATTTTCCAACATTCCATTGACTCTGGATCAGTTCCTATGGAGTGGAGGGTAGCCAATGTAACCTCACTTTTTAAAAAAGGAGGGAGAGGGAAAACAGGGAATTATAGACCGGTCAGCCTGATATCGGGAGTGGATAAAATGATGGAATTAATTATTAAGGATGTCATAGCAGCGCATTTGGAAAATGGTGACATGATAGGTCCAAGTCAGCATGGATTTGTGAAAGGGAAATCATGCTTGACAAATCTTCTGGAATTTTTTGAGGATGTTTCCAGTAAAGTGGACAAAGGAGAACCAGTTGATGTGGTGTATTTGGACTTTCAGAAGGCTTTCGACAAGGTCCCACACAAGAGATTAATGTGCAAAGTTAAAGCACATGGGATTGGGGGCAGTGTGCTGACGTGGATTGAGAACTGGTTGGTAGACAGGAAGCAAAGAGCAGAAGTAAATGGGTACTTTTCAGAATGGCAGGCAGTGACTAGTGGGGTACCGCAAGGTTCTGTGCTGGGGCCTCAGCTGTTTACATTATACATTAATGATTTAGACGAGGGGATTAAATGTAGTATCTCCAAATTTGCGGATGACACTAAATTGGGTGGCAGTGTGAGCTGCGAGGAGGATGCTATGAGGCTGCAGAGTGACTTGGATAGGTTAGGTGAGTGGGCAAATGCATGGCAGATGAAGTATAATGTGGATAAATGTGAGGTTATCCACTTTGGTGGTAAAAACAGAGAGACAGACTATTATCTGAATGGTGACAGATTAGGAAAAGGGAAGGTGCAACGAGACCTGGGTGTCATGGTACATCAGTCATTGAAGGTTGGCATGCAGGTACAGCAGGCGGTTAAGAAAGCAAATGGCATGTTGGCCTTCATAGCGAGGGGATTTGAGTACAGAGGCAGGGAGGTGTTGCTACAGTTGTACAGGGCCTTGGTGAGGCCACACCTGGAGTATTGTGTACAGTTTTGGTCTCCTAACTTGAGGAAGGACATTCTTGCTATTGAGGGAGTGCAGCAAAGATTTACCAGACTGATTCCCGGGATGGTGGGACTGACCTATCAAGAAAGACTGGATCAACTGGGCTCGTATTCACTGGAGTTCAGAAGAGTGAGAGGGGACCTCATAGAAACGTTTAAAATTCTGACGGGTTTGGACAGGTTGGATGCAGGAAGAATGTTCCCAATGTTGGGGAAGTCCAGAACCAGGGGTCACAGTATAAGGATAAAGGGGTAAGCCATTTAGGACCGAGATGAGGAGAAACTTCTTCACCCAGAGAGTGGTGAACCTGTGGAATTCTCTACCACAGAAAGTAGTTGATGCCAATTCACTAAATATATTCAAAAGGTAGTTAGATGAAGTCCTTACTACTAGGGGGATCAAGGGGTATGGCGAGAAAGCAGGAAGTGGGTACTGAAGTTTCATGTTCAGCCATGAACTCATTGAATGGCGGTGCAGGCTAGAAGGGCCGAATGGCCTACTCCTGCACCTATTTTCTATGTTTCTATGTTTCTATGAGACATCCGGTGGTTGTGAAAGGGGCTATATAAATGCAAGTCTTTCTTTATAGCGCATGCAGTTAACTTTCTGCATCGTGAGGACTCGATCCAACGGCAGAATCATCGACCGGCAGCAGAGCCACTGATTCACTGGAAGCTGGGCTCTTTAAATGTTGCCAGGAGACCCCAGTTGTAATCCTTTGATACATGCAATAGATATCACCGGTGTGCCGCAGGCAAGACTATGGCGATACCGATCTGGCCAGTGGTGTAGTTTGCTTACACTGAGTGCGGGCAAATGTCTATATTTACTTAGCAAACATCCACCATTCAGTAACCAAGGAAGTAAAGCACACACAACAACCAAAACTCACTTTGCTTTTCAACTTCCCATTTTACCAACAAACGCACAGAAAAAGGTTAAAGTTCGCACACACACACATCGTGTGATTATAACAATTGGGATCAATGACCCAACGATGTTGCTTATTACTCATTTCTGTTAAATTTACTAATATCGGAAATGTAATTCGCCACATCTGGATTTCCCAGTTGACCTCACGTGGCGAGTGGCGGATGCATTGGACAAACACACACCCTTCCTTTCAAGTGGAACAGACCTGAAGACCCCAAGCCAACACCCACAGTGAAAGGCCTTTTCCTTAGTCGGATCATACCAGGAATGGAAACATTCACGCCGGAGGCCTCAGCGGACAAGTCCATTCAGAAAAGGGTACCGGCATAAATGTAATGATAAATTACAAGAAGATTAGTGAGGCTTTTGAACACTGCGATTTTTATATGGTTTTCATCCTCGCCTCCGAGTCAGAAGGCTATGGGGTCAAGTCCCACTCCAGAGCACAAAAATCTAGGCCGAAACTCCACTGAGGGAGCGCCGCACTGTCGGAGGGGCAGTGCTGAGGGAGCGCCGCACTGTCGGAGGGGCAGTGCTGAGGGAGCGCCGCACTGTCGGAGGGGCAGTGCTGAGGGAGCGCCGCACTGTCGGAGGTGCCGTATTTCGGATGAGACATTAAACCGAGGCCCCGTCTGGGCTCTCAGGTGGATGTAAAAGATCCCACGGCCACTATTTCGAAGAAGAGCGGGGGAAGAGCAACATAACTAAAAACAAGTTATCTGGTCCTCATCACATTGCTGTTTGTGGGAGCTTGCTGTGTGCAAATTGAGCTGCATTACAACAGAGACTACACGCCAAAAAGTGCTTCATTGGCAGTAAAGCGCTTTGGGTTGTGAAAGGCGCTAAAGAAATGCAAGTTCTTTCTTTTTTTTCCTTTAGTATCTAAAATTTACGAATGCTGCGAAACCCATTCAAGTGAATCTCCCGCCCATGGAAAGTCAGGTCAAAGTGCGTTAATGACTCTGTGGGCAGAGGTATGGGGATCTGGAGCTTGGGAAGCTCCATCTAGTGGCAGGCGTGTGTAAACGCGGGCGTGACAGCGTGTCACACAATGGCGCTGCCCAAAAAAGGAGTGAGCGACGTAACAAATTACACACATACGACTCCTGTAAATAAATTACAGCCGAGAGGGTTATCAAATCGCAGGTGTCCAACATAGCAATGTTTGCTCTGATTGTAGCTCGTGCTATTGACCTGACACCACACGGATTTACTGTGCAGAACGTTATTTCTTTCCCCATTGCTGCACTTTTACTCCAAAGGTTCTGGGGGCAATTAAAGTGCCGGTGTCTTCAGCAACAAAACTAGTCGTATTCAGACAGCGTGTACCTAGTAAAATGTCCCACGGTGCTTGTTACAGGAAACAAAGAAAATTAATTTGACACCGAGCCAGATAAGAAGAAATTAGGGCAAATGAAAGAGGTGGGCTTTAAGGTGCATCTTGAAGGAGGAGAGAGAGATAGAGAGGTGGAAGGTTTAGGGAGGGAGTTCCAGAGCTTGGGGCCCAGGCAGCAGAAGGCACGGCCAACGATGGTTGAGCGATTATAATCAGGGATGCTGAAGAGGGCAGAATTAGAGGAGCGCAGACATCTCAGGGGGTTGTGGGGCTGGAGGAGATTACAGAGATAGGGAGGGGCGAGGGCCATGGAGGGATTTGTAAACAAGGATGAGAATTTTTAAATCGAGGTGTTGCTTAACTGTCGGTCAGCGAGCACAGAGTGTGATGGGCGAGCGGGACTCAGTGCGAGTTAGGACACGGGGCAGTGAGCATAGGGGGTGATGGGTGAGCGGGACTCGGTGCGAGTTAGGACACGGGGCAGCGAGCACAGGAGGTGATGGGCGAGCGGGACGCGGTGTGAGTTAGGACATGAGGCAGCGAGCACAGGGGGTGATGGGTGAGCGGGACTCGGTGCGAGTTAGGACACGGGGCAGTGAGCATAGGGGGTGATGGGTGAGCGGGACTCGGTGTGAGTTAGGACATGAGGCAGCGAGCACAGGGGGCGATGGGTGAGCGGGACTCGGTGCGAGTTAGGACACGGGGCAGCGAGCACAGGGGGTGATGGGTGAGCGGGACTCGGTGTGAGTTAGGACATGAGGCAGCGAGCACAGGGGGCGATGGGTGAGCGGGACTCGGTGCGAGTTAGGACACGGGGCAGTGAGCACAGGGGGTGATGGGTGAGCGGGACTCGGTGCGAGTTAGGACACGGGGCAGTGAGCATAGGGGGTGATGGGTGAGCGGGACTCGGTGCGAGTTAGGATACGGGGCAGTGAGCACAGGGGGTGATGGGTGAGCGGGACTCGGTGCGAGTTAGGATACGGGGCAGCCAAGTTTTGGATCACCAAGTTTACGTAGGGTGGAATGTGGGAGGCCAGCCAAGAGTGTGTTGGAGTAGTCAAGTCTAGAGGTAAAAAAAAGCACGGATGAGGGCTTCAGCAGCGGATGAGCTGAGGCAGTGGGTGGAGGCGGGTGATGTTACGGAGGTGGAAATAGGCGGTTGTAGTTATGCCGTGGATATGTGGCCGGAAACTCATTTCAGGGTCAAATATGACACCTAGGTTGCGAGCAGTCTGGTTTAGCCTCAGACAGATGCTCGGGAGGGGAACAGCAATAAAATAAACTACTGGTTCTATTTATACCATCTGAATCCCTCATCGACTTTAGCAGCAGAGCAGGAGGCCATTCAGCCCAACTGCACCTGTGCCAACTCTGAGAAACCACTTTGCCCCATTCTCCTCCAATTTCTCCAGACTCTTCCCACTATTGCCGATTTTGCTTCAATCACTGTTTTCCGGTAGGTCATTCTATATGACAACATAAGAATTAGGAGCAGGAGTCGGCCATTCGGCCCCTCAAGCCTGCTCCGCCATTCAATGAGATCATGGCTGATCTTCGACCTCAACTCCACTTTCCCGCCCGATCCCCATAACCTTCGACTCCCCTTGACACCAAAAATCTCTCGATCACAGCCTTGAATATACTCAAGGACTGAGCCCTCACAGCCCTCTGGGGCAGAGAATTCCAAAGATTCACCCCCCTCTGAGTGAAGAAACTTCTCCTCATCTCAGTCCTAAATGGCCGACCCCTTATCCTGAGACTGTGTGACCCCTGGTTCTAGACTCCCCAGCCCGGGGGGGAAACATCCTCCCTGCATCTACCCTGTCAATCCCCCTCAGAATTTTGTCTGTTTCAATGCGATCACCTCTCAGTCTTCCAAACTCCTGAGAGTATAGGCCCAATCTACTCAATCTCTCCTCAGAGGACAGCCCTCTCATCCCAGGGATCAGTCTAGTGAACCTTCGTTGCACCGCCTATTAGGCAATATATCTTTTCACAGATAACATCTCTTTAATTTCTCTCATCGATTGCCTTTCCATGTTGTGACAGTCACACATTATCCTCTCTCAACTTCAGTCAGAGGTCAGGAACTACCATGAACAATGTACGTTACACATCATTATACAACACCGTGTTTATAGACAGGCCCTAAGCTCTTATCGCACACATCCTTTCATTGTACAACTGATTCCAACTCTTATTAATATTCCCCCGGTCTTTTCCAATCTCTGCTACACCATGCCTGCAAATGTGTGGGTCGGTAGACCCACTGATACATCCTCCCCTTCCACACTGAAACTGTGTGCAGTTCTGGTCACCACATTACAGGAAAGATGTGATTGCACTAGAGAGGGTACAGAGGAGATTTACGTTGATGTTGCCTGGACTGGAGACTTTTAGCTATGAGGAAAGATTGGACAGGCTGGGGTTGTTTTTCTTTCGAATGGAGGAGGCTGAGGGGAGATCTTATTGAGGTGTATAAAATTATGAAGGGCCTGGACAGAGTGGATAGGAAGGACCTATTTCCATGAGCAGAGGGGTCAACAACCAGGGGGCATAGATTTAAAGTAATTGGTAGACAGTTTAGAGGGGATTTGAGGGGATATTTTGTCACCCAGAGGGTGGTGGGGGTCTGGAACTCACTGCCTGAAAGGGTGGTAGAGGCAGAAACCCTCACCACATTTAAAAAGTACCTGGATGTGCACCTGAAGTGCTGTAACCTACAGGGCTACGGACCCAGAGCTGGAAAGTGGGATTGGTCGGCCGGCACGGGCATGATGGGCCGAATGGCCTCCTTCCGTGCTGTAAATTTCTATGGTTCTATGAAAAGGTAGCAGGGAGGGTGAGATAAATTACCCAAGTAGCAATGATGGGAAACTAACCTTGGGTTTTAAAAATCTACTGATTTTAACAAGGAACAGGAGGAGACCATTCAGCCCCTCAAAAAAAAAGGAAGACTTGCATTTCTATAGCGCCTTTCACGACCACTGGACGTCCCAAAGAGCTTCACAGCCAATGAAGTACTTTTGGAGTGTAGTCACTGTTGTAATGTGGGAAACGTGGCAGCCAATTTGCGCACAGCAAGCTCCCACACACAGCAATGTGATAATGACCAGATCATCTGTTTTTTGTTATGTTGATTGAGGGATAAATATTGGCCCCAGGACACCGGGGATAATTCCCCTGCTCTTCTTCTTCGAAATAGTGCTGTGGGATCTTTTACGTCCACCTGAAAGCGCAGACGGGGCCTCGGTTTAATGTCTCATCCGAAAGACAGTGTGTCCGTTCCTGAGATGAAGGGGTTATCTTATGAGGAAAGGTTGAGCAGGTTGGGTCTGTACTCATTGGAGTTTAAAAGAATGAGAGGTGATCTTATTGAAACATATAAGATACTGAAGGGGCTGGACAAGGTAGATGCAGAGAGGATGTTTCCCCTCGTGGGGGAATCTAGAACGAGGGGGCATAGTTTCAGAATAAGGGGTCGTCCATTTCAGACTGAAATGAGGAGGAATTTCTTCTCTCTGAGGGTTGTGAATCTGTGGAATTCTCTGCCCCAGAGAGCTGTGGAGGCTGGGTCATTGAATATATTCAAGGTGGAGATAGACAGATTTTTGAGCGATAAGAGAGTCGAGGATTATGGGGAGCAGGCGGGGAAGTGGAGCTGAGGCCAAGATCAGATCAGCCATGATCTTATTGAATGGCGGAGCAGGCTCGAGGGGCCGAATGGCCGACTCCTGCTCCTATTTCTTATGTTCCACCATTCAATCAGATCATGGCTGTTCTGTATTTCAACACCATTTTCGGGCCTTTACTCCTTATCCCTCAATACCCTTACCCAACAGGGTTAGGGATGGTTTCACAGCTCTCAGGTCCTGGGAAGGAATGTGTTACAGTCGGAGATGGAGCGATGGGTCTGGATTTCAGCCTGATGAGTGAGCGAGCTGTTTAATGTTTCATTATTAATATGAAGTTACAAGTGTCAGTATCGCAGGCAGCTCCATTGACATTACTCACTTAGCTGATCAAAATCAATACAGCTGTAAGCCAGCAAATTAAGTTAGATAACATTTTAAACCCTCGCTGTGCCTGTTTCCAGCCGCTTCCCCCCCCCCCCCCCCCACCCCCCGAGATGTCTGCGCTCCTCCAATTCTGCCCTCCTGAGAATCCCTGATTATAATCGCTCCACCATCGGTGGCCGTGCCTTCTGTTGCCTGGGCCCCAAGCTCTGGAACTCCCTCCCTAAACCTCTCCGCCTCTCTCCTCCTTCAAGATGCTCCTTAAAACCTCCCTCTTTGACCAAGCTTTTGGTCACCTGCCCTAATTTCTACTTATGCGGCTCGGTGTCAAATTTTTTATCGCATAATACTCCTGTGAAGCACCTTGGGACGTTTCACTATGTTAAAGGCGCTATATAAATACAGTTTGTTGTTGTTTATTCAGTTACGTAAGGATTAAAATAAGGTAGAAATATTAATACCCGGCCTTATATTAATAAATGGCGTCTGTATCTAAAAGACTGCATTTACATAGTGCCTTTCACGACCTCGGGTTGACCCAAAGCGCATTACAGCCAATGAGGTACTTTTGGAGTGTAGTCACTGTTGTAATGTGGGAAACGCAGCAGCCAATTTGCGCACAGCAAGCTCCCACAAACAGCAATGTGATAATGGCCAGATCATCTGTTTTTTAGCGATTGTTCATTAGGGATAAATATTGCGGATAACTCCCCTGCTCTTCAAAATAGTTCCATGGAATATTTTATGCCCACCTGAGGGGGCAGACGGGGCCTCGGTTTAACACCTCATCTGAAAGATGACAGTGCGGCGCTCTCTCAGCACTGCCACTCCGACAGTGCGGCACTCCCTCAGCGCTGCCCCTCCGACAGTGCGGCACTCCCTCAGCGCTGCCACTCCGACAGTGCGGCACTCCCTCAGTACTGCCCCTCCGACAGTGCGGCACTCCCTCAGTTCTGCCCCTCTAACAGTGATATTAATTGAGGGATAAATATTGACCTTAGGACACCGAAGAGAACTCCCCTGCAAAATAGTGACCATGGGATCTTTTACGTCCACCTGAGAGGGCAGACGGGGACTCGGTTTAACATCTCATCTGGAAGAAGGCACCTCCAACAGTGCAGCGCTCCCTCAGCACTGTACTGGGAGTGTTCGCCTGGATATGGAGTTTGAGTCTCTGGAGTGGGACTTGAACCCACGACCTTCTGACCCAGAGGCGATAGTGCTGCCCACTGGGCCATGGCTGACACAGGAGAACATGTGCTTGCTCCACATGGGGACCCACGTTCGGTGTGCATCATCTCTTCTGTGTCAGCCAGTCTGCACGGGCAGGGTCCCACAGACAGCATGGAGATTAATGACCAGTTCTTGTACTTTTGCTGTTGATCAAGTGATGAATACTGGCCAGGACACCGGGGAGAACTCCCCTGCCCTTCGAGATAGCAGCCAAGGGATCTTTTATGTCCATCTGATAGAGCAGACGGGGCCTCGGTTTAACGTCTCATCTAAACAGTGGTCTGAGTTTCAACTCTCTGTCACCGATTCAGGGTTCATTTACTAACCGCAGAATGGCCATAATCTGAAACCCAATGTCATTAAGCACAGTCACAGTGTCACATTCAACTTTGAAATATGTTTTTAAGGGAGTGCCGAACGTGTACATTAACTCTGGGTCCTCTCCCAGCTCACAGACCAGTGGCCGAAACCCTGGAGCGCGGCAGCTGCCTGAACCATTGGGATTCATCAAACCGTCCCGAGCATTTACTGTTCAGGGGTAATATTCTCACCCGCCCACCGCTAATTGCTGTTGTTCTCCCCGTTGGTTTCACTTGCGTGTGCGCGACAGATACATCGTCATTATAGGCAGTCCCTCGGAATCGAGGAAGACTTGCTTCCACTCTTAAAATTAGTTCTTAGGTGGACATACACACGTACAAGACACACACGCGTACATGACACATGGACATAGGCGCACAGATGCACACATGCGTACATGCACACACAGGTACGCGCACAGGCACATACATGCGCACATACATGCGCACACGCACACACACACACACTGGCACACACAGAGAGGCACGCTCGCTGACACACACACGGGCACACTCGCAGACGCACATGAACACAGACACACGCGCACGCATGCACTGGCACAGACACAGACAGGCACGCGCACACACACACACACACACACACACTCGCAGACGCACATGAACACAGACACACGCGCACGCATGCACTGGCACAGACACAGACAGGCACGCGCACACACACACACACACTCGCAGACACACATGGACACACACTCGCACGCAGTCCCTCACTAACTAAGCGTGTAGCAAATCTGCTACCACATGGCGCTGTTGTACATGGTGGGACTGAGTTCTGGGATCAGTGGTTGTGTCTGTAACTCGGGTCAACGGCTCCACCCCAGCCGTGCGGGGGAAGAGACAGAAGAGAAAAACTGAAAGCAAGGAGAGATGCAACACCCTTCCTGAATCTGTGAATCGCACCAGGGGCTGCACTGGATATTCATGAACAGCAGAGACAGTGTGTGTGTTTGGATGCATCCACCACATGTGTGAAAACCTTCTCTCACAGGTCGGAGTATGAGCACATGCGGGATTCAGTCACACACTGTCATCACTTTCTGGGGGGGAGGGGGGGGGGGGAATATTAATTCATGATGCATTGAATTAACAGTTTTAATTTACGTGAATACCAGCCTGCCCCCACTGTGAAATTCGCACTCTCCCCCATGGAATTGAGTCAACTTATCACTTTGCGCGAACGCAAAACTCTTCAAAAATGGAACAATTCAGCGGAATGCTCGGGAAATATAATGTTGAGCCTCGCAGGTGTCTGACCTCACCGCCCGCGTGTTCCTACGCTGAACTCGGCGGGTAATGTGGTCATTGTTGGGGCCGAGGGAGAGTCACCATTTGCTCGTCTCTCCTGCAGAGAATTCTGGTCAAGGTCACGTCTTTCGGATGTGATGTCAAACCGAGGGCTCTCAGGTGGATGTAAAAGATCCCATGGCACTATTTCGAAGAAGAGCAGGGGAGTTCTCCCCGGTGTTCTGGAGCCAATATTTATCCCTCAATCAACATCACTAAAACAGATGATCTGGGTCATCGAATCATGTAAGATTATGAGGGGGATGCAGAGAGGATGTTTCCACTGATGGGGGAGACTAGAACTAGGGGGCGTAATCTTAGAATAAGGGGCCGCTCATTTAAAACTGAGATGAGGAGAAATTTCTTCTCTCGGAGGGTTGTAAATCTGTGGAATTCGCTGCCTCAGAGAGCTGTGGAAGCTGGGACATTGAATATATTTAAGACAGAGATAGACAGTTTCTTAACCGATAAGGGGGTAAGGGGTTATGGGGAGCGGGCAGGGAAGTGGACCCGAGTCCATGATTGGATCAGCCACGATCGTATTAAATGGCGGAGCAAGCTCGAGGGGCCGTATGGCCGACTCCTGCTCCTATTTCTTATGTTCTTATGTTATTACCATATTGCTGTGTGTGGGAGCTTGCTGTGCGCAAGTTGGCTGCCGCGTTTCCCACACTACAACAGTGACTACACTCCAAAAGTACTTCACTGGCTGTAATGCGCTGTGAGGCATCCGGAGGTCGTGAAGGCGCTATACAAATGCATGTCTAATTATTTTAACCCACTGCATGGCCAGTATGCGTTCCGTAGCTGCCATTTACAACTCTCCACAAACATTTGTCTGGCTAGTAGCCTATCTCCTGCAGCATATGAACGTGAAAATGATGGTCCCTCCAGTGTCCCGTATCCTTGTGCATCAAAATACAGACACGTCTAACCCACACACGCGATCTCCTGGGAGAGGCAAAACATCAGAATGAAAGATTTGCATTTCTATAGCGCCTGTCATGACCACCGGACGTCCCAAAGCGCTTTACAGCCAATGAAGTACTTTTTGGAGTGTAGTCACTTTGGTAATGTAGGAAACGCAGCAGCCAATTTGCGCACAGCAAGCTCCCATTAACAGCAATGTGATAATGACCCAGATAATCTGCTTTTTAGTGATGCTGGTTGAGGGATGAATATTGGCCCCAGGACACCAGGGAGAATTCCCCTGCTCTTCTTCAAATAGTGCCGTGGAATATTATTTGTCCACGTAAGAGGGCAGACAGGTCCTCGGTTTAACGTCTCATCCGAAAGACGGCACCTCCGACAATGCAGCGCTCCCTCAGCAATTAGAAACATAGAAAATAGGTGCAGGAGTAGGCCATTTGGCCCTTTGAGCCTGCACCGCCATTCAATGAGTTCATGGCTGAACATGCAACTTCAGTACCCCATTCCTGCTTTCTCGCCATACCCCTTGATCCCCCTAGTAGTAAGGACTACATCCAACTCCTTTTTGAATATATTTAGTGAATTGGCCTCAACAACTTTCTGTGGTAGAGAATTCCACAGGTTCACCACTCTCTGGGTGAAGAAGTTTCTCCTCAACTCGGTCCTAAATGGCTTACCCCTTATCCTTAGACTGTGACCCCTGGTTCTGGACTTCCCCAACATTGGGAACATTCTTCCTGCATCTAACCTGTCTAAACCCGTCAGAATTTTAAACGTTTCTATGAGATCCCCTCTCATTCTTCTGAATTCCAGTGAATACAAGCCCAGTTGATCCAGTCTTTCTTGATATGTCAGTCCCACCATCCCGGAAATCAGTCTGGTGAACCTTCGCTGCACTCCCTCAATAGCAAGAATGTCCTTCATCAAGTTAGGAGATCAAAACTGTACACAATACTCCAGGTGTGGCCTCACCAAAGCCCTGTACAACTCACCTAACCTATCCAAGTCACTCTGCAGCCTCATAGCATCCTCCTCGCAGCTCACACTGCCAGCCAACTTAGTGTCATCCGCAAATTTGGAGATACTACATTTAATCCCCTCGTCTAAATCAATCATGTACAATGTAAACAGCTGGGGCCCCAGCACAGAACCTTGCGGTACCCCACTAGTCACTGCCTGCCATTCTGAAAAGTACCCATTTACTCCTACTCTTTGCTTCCTGTCTCCCAACCAGTTCTCAATCCACGTCAGCACACTACCCCCAATCTCATGTGCTTTAACTTTGCACATTAATCTCTTGTGTGGGACCTTGTCGAAAGCCTTCTGAAAGTCCAAATACACCACATCAACTGGTTTCCCCTTGTCTACTCTACTGGAAACAGCCTCAAAAAATTCCAGAAGATTTGTCCAGCATGATTTCCCTTTCACAAATCCATGCTGACTTGGACCTATCATGTCACCTCTTTCCAAATGCGCTGCTATGACATCCTTAATAATTGATTCCATCATTTCACCCACTACCGATGTCAGGCTGACCGGTCTATAATTCCCTGTTTTCTCTCTCCCTCGTTTTTAAAAAGTGGGGTTACATTGGCTACCCTCCACTCCATAGGAACTGATCCAGAGTCTATGGAATGTTGGAAAATGACTGTCAATGCATCCGCTATTTCCAAGGCCACCTCTTTAAGTACTCTGGGATGCAGACCATCAGGCCCTGGGGATTTATCGGCCTTCAATCCCATCAATTTCCCCAACACAATTTCCCGACTAATAAAGATTTCCCTCAGTTCCTCCTTCTTACTAGACCCTCTGACCCCTTTTTATATCCGGAAGGTTGTTTGTGTCCTCCTTAGTGAATACCGAACCAAAGTACTTGTTCAATTGGTCTGCCATTTCTTTGTTCCCAGTTATGACTTCCCCTGATTCTGACTGCAGGGGACCTACATTTGTCTTTACTACCCTTTTTCTCTTTACATATCTATAGAAGCTTTTGCAGTCCGTCTTAATGTTCCCTGCAAGCTTCCTCTCGTACTCTATTTTCCCTGCCCTAATCAAACCCTTTGTCTTCCTCTGCTGAGTTCTAAATTTCTCCCTGTCTCCGGGTTCGCTGCTATTTCTGGCCAATTTATATGCACTTCCTTGGCTTTAATACTATCCCTGATTTCCCTCGATAGCCACGGTTGAGCCACCTTCCCTTTTTTATTTTTACGCCAGACAGGGATGTACAATTGCTGTAGTTCATCCATGCGGTCTCTAAATGTCTGTCATTGCCCATCCACTGTCAACCCCTTAAGAATCATTCACCAATCTATCCAAGCCAATTCATGCCTCATACCTTCAAAAGGTTACCCTTCTTTAAGTTCTGGACCATGGTCTCTGAATTAACTGTTTCATTCTCCATCCTAATGTAGAATTCCACCATATTATGGTCACTCTTCCCCAAGGGGCCTCGCACAACGAGATTGCTAATTAATCCTCTCTCATTACACAACACCCAATCTAAGATGGCCTCCCCTCTAGTTGGTTCCTCGACATATTGGTGTAGAAAACCATCTCTTTTTCACTCCAGGAAATCCTCCTCCACCGTATTGTTTCCAGTTTGGTTAGCCCAATCTATATGCATATTAAAGTCACCCATGATAACTGCAGCACTTTTATTGCATGCACCCCTAATTTCCTGTTTGATAAGAACATAATAAGAATTAGGAACAGGAGTAGGCCATCTAGCCCCTCGAGCCTGCTCCGCCATTCAACAAGATCATGGCTGATCTGGCCGTGGACTCAGCTCCACTTACCCGCCCGCTCCCCGTAACCCTCAATTCCCTTCTTGGTTAAAAATCTATCTATCTGTGATTTGACTACATTCAATGAGCTAGCCTCAACTGCTTCCTTGGGCAGAGAATTCCACAGATTCACAACCCTCTGGGAGAAGAAATTCCTTCTCAACTCAGTTTTAAATTGGCTCCCCCGTATTTTGAGGCTGTGCCCCCTAGTTCTAGTCTCCCCGACCAGTGGAAACAATCTCTCTGCCTCTATCTTGTCTATCTCTTTCATTATTTTAAATGTTTCTATAAGATCACCCCTCATCCTTCTGAACTCCAACGAGTAAAGACCCAATCTGCTCAATCTATCATCATAAGGTAACCCCCTCATCTCCAGAATCAGCCTAGTGAATTGTCTCTGTACCCCCTCCAAAGCTAGTATATCCTTCCTTAAGAAAGGTGACCAAAACTGCACGCAGTACTCCAGGTGCGGCCTCACCAATACCCTGTACAGTTGCAGCAGGACCTCCCTGCTTTTGTACTCCATCCCTCTCGCAATGAAGGCCAACATTCCATTCGCCTTCCTGATTACCTGTTGCACCTGCAAACTAACTTTTTGGGAAAAAAGGAAAAAAAGGGCCTTGTAAATGTCTGGTGTGTCACCCAGGTCGGGTGGCACGGTTTAATGTTTTATGTTTTGTAGGTAGACTCAAAGAGTTTCATGCACAAGGACCCCCAGGTCCCTCTGCACCGCAGCATGTTATAATTTCTCCCCATTCAAATAATATTCCCTTTTACTGTTTTTTTTTCCCCCCAAGGTGGATGACCTCACACTTTCTGACATTGTATTCCATCTGCCAAACCTTAGCCCATTCGCTTAACCTATCTAAATCTCTTTACAGCCTCTGTGTCCTCTACACAACCCGCTTTCCCACTAATCTTTGTGTCATCTGCAAATTTTTTTACACTACACTCTGTCCCCACTTCCAGATCATCTATGTATATTGTAAACAGTTGTGGTCCCAGCACCGATCCCTGTGGCACACTACTGACCACTGATTTCCAACCCGAAAAAGACCCATTTATCCCGACTCTCTGCCTTCTGTTCGCCAGCCAATTCTCTATCCATGCTAATACATTTCCTCTGACTCCACGTACCTTTATCTTCAGCATTAATCTTTTGTGTGGCACCTTATCGAATGCCTTTTGGAAATCTAAATACACCACATCCATCGGTACACCTCTATCCACCATGCACGTTATATCCTCAAAGAATTCCAGTAAATTAGTTAAACATGATTTCCCTTTCATGAATCCATGTTGCTTGCACTATTGATTGCACTATTCCTATCTAGATGTCCCGCTATTTCTTCCTTAATGATAGCTTCAAGCATTTTCCCCATTACAGATGTTAAACTAACCAGCCTATAGTTACCTGCCTTTTGTCTGCCCCCTTTTTTAAACAGAGGCGTTACATTAGCTGCTTTCCAATCCAATGGTACCTCCCCAGAGTCCAGAGAATTTTGGTAGATTATAACAAATGCATCTGCTATAACTTCCGCCATCTCTTTTAATACCCTGGGATGCATTTCATTAGGACATGGGGACTTGTCTACCCTGGGATGCATTTCATCAGGACCAGGGGACTTGTCTACTTGTTGCCCTCCCCAACATCACTACTATTATTTGGTGGCCTGTACACAACTCCCACTAGCGTTTTCTGCCCTTTGGTGTTCCGTAGCTCCACCCATACAGATTCCACATCATCCAAACTAATGTCTTTCCTTACAATTGCATTAATTTCCTCTTTAACCAGCAACGCCACCCCGCCTCCTTTTCCTTTCTGTCTATCCTTCCTAAATGTTGAATACCCCTGGATGTTGAGTTTCCAGCCTTGGTCACCCTGGAGCCATGGCTCCGTGATGCCAATCACATCATACCCGTTAACTGCTATCTGCACAGTTAATTCGTCCACCTTATTCCGGATACTCCTCACATTGAGGCATAGAGCCTTCAGGTTTGTCTTTTTAATACACTTTTACCCTTTAGAATTTTGCTGCAAAATGGCCCTTTTTCTTTTTTGCCTTGGGTTTCTCTTTTACTCATCTCCTTTCTGTATTTTGCTTTTGTCTCCATTCTGTTTCCCTCCGTCTCCCTGCATTGGTTCCCATTCCCCTGCCATATTAGTTTAACTCCTCCCCAACAGCACTAGCAAACACTCCTCCTCAGACATTGGTTCCGGACCTGCCTAGGTGCAGACCATCCAGTTTGTACTGGTCCCACCTCCCCCAGGACCAGTTCCAATGCCCCAGGAATTTGAATCCCTCCCTGCTGCACCACTGTTCAAGCCACGTATTCATCTGAGCTATCCTGCGATTCCTACTCTGACTAGCACGTGGCACTGGTAGCAATCCCGAGATTACTACTTTTGAGGTCCTACTTTTTAATTTCGCTCCTAGCTCCTTAAATTCGTCTCGTAGTACCTCATCCCTTTTTTTACCTATGTCGTTGGTACCTATATGCACCACGACAACTGGCTGTTCTCCCTCCCATTTCAGAATGTCCTGCACCCGCTCCGAGACATCCTTGACCCTTGCACCAGGGAGGCAACATACCATCCTGGAGTCTCGGTTGCGGCCACAGAAACGTCTATCTATTCCCCTTACATTTGAATCCCCTATCACTATCGCTCTCCCACTCTTTTTCCTGCCCTCCTGTGCAGCAGAGCCAGCCACGGTGCCATGAACTTGGCTGCTGCTGCCCTCCCCTGATGAGTCATCCCCCTCAATAGTACTCAAAGCGGTGTATCTGGCAGTGCGGCACTCCCTCAGTACGGCCCCTCCGACAGTGTGGCACTCCCTCAGCACTGCCCCTCCGACAGTGCGGCACTCCATCAGCACTGCCCCTCCGACAGTGCGGCACTCCCTCAGTACTGCCCCTCCGACAGTGCGGCACTCCCTCAGCACTGCCCCTCCGACAGTGCGGCGCTCCCTCAGCACAGCCCCTCCGACAGCGCGGCACTCCCTCAGTACTGCACTGGGAGTGTCAGCCTAGATTTTTGTGCTCTGGCGTGACACCAATTTGGGGCGGGGGGGGGGGGGGGTAGAAATATCTGGAAAATCCCTCTCCGACCCCCTTTAGGCAATGGAAACTAGTCCAGGAAATCACTCTGCCCCTGAATTCCCTGCAGTACATAAGAACATAAGAAATAGGAGCAGAAGTAGGCCATACGGCTCCTCGAGCCTGCTCCGCCATTTAATACGATCGTGGCTGATCCGATCATGGACTCAGGCAGAAACAGGTCTAGCTCTCGCTCGAAGGAATTCAGCGAGTCTGCGTCCACCGCCCGAGACGGCAGACCGTTCCAGAGATCCTATTCTCTAGGAAAAGACCCACCTCCTTACATCTCACCTGGTCCTGACCTTACATTAGCTGTAACCGTGACCCCCTGGTCCTTCCAAACCCAGCCAGTTCATCCACATTAACACAATCCAGTCCCTTCTTAACTTTATAAACCTCAATCACATCATCTGCAGAGTCTATATTTTTCTAAAATATACAAACCCAGCTCTTTGAGCCTATCTGGGTAACTAAGATTTGAGTATAAGAGTAAAGTCGTTTACAGCAATTATACAAGGCCCTGGTGAGACCTCACCTGGAGTATTGTGTACAGTTCTGGTCTCCTTACCTAAGGAAGGATATACTTGCCATGGAGGGAGTGCAACGAAGGTTCATCAGACTGATTCCTGGGATGGGGGGGGATTGTCCTATGAGGAGAGATTGAGTAGACTAGGCCGATATTCTCTGGAGTTTCGAAGAATGAGAGGTGATCTCATTGAAACATATAAGATTCTGAGGGGGCTTGACAGGGTAGATGCAGGGAGGTTGTTTCCCCCGGGCTGGGGAGTCTAGAACCAGGGGTCACAGTCTCAGGATAAGGGGTCGTCCATTTAGGACTGAGATGAGGAGAAATCTCTTCACTCAGAGGGTGGTGAATCTTTGGAATTCTCTGCCCCAGAGGGCTGTGGAGACTCAGTCGTTGAGTATATTCAAGGCTGAGATCGATAGGTTTTTGGATATTAAGGGAATCGAGGGATATGGGGATCGGGCAGGAAAGTGGAGTTGAGGTCGAAGATCAGCCGCGATCTCACTGAATGGCGGAGCAGGCTCGAGGGGCCGAATGGCCAACTCCTGCTCCTAATTCTTATGTTCTTTCCAAAGCCTCAATATTTCCCGTCACATGAGGAGACCAATACTGGACACAGTCTCCCAACTGAGGTCTAACCCGGGTCTTGTACAAGGACAAAATCATGTGCTTTGTTTTGTAGTGATGCGTCCTGTTTCATGAGCACCAGACGTCCCAAAGGTATTTATAACCAATGAAGTACTTTTGAAGTGCAGGAAATGCAGCAGCCAATTTGCGCACAGCAAGCTCCCACAAACAGCAAAGAGATAATGACCAAATAATCTACCTTTTAATGATGTTGGTTGAGGGATAAATATTGGCCTCAGGACACCGGGGATAAATCCCCTGCTCTTCTTCGCATAGTGCCCTAGAATATTGTACGTCCACCTGAGAGGGCAGACGGGGCCTCGGTTTAATGTCTCATCAGAGCACCTCTGGCAGTGCGGCGCTCCCTCAGCACTGCACTGGGGAGCGTTGGCCTGGAATTTGTGCTCAAGTCTCTACAGTGGGACTTGAACCCATGACCTTCTGACTCAGAGACGAGAGTGCTGCCCATTTGCTGATGGTAAGTCAAAGAAGATGCCATTATATACCATGTAATGCACCATGCGCGATAATAACCAGGGAAGTATTAAGCATAAAGGAACTGTCTTATGTAAAACTGTCCTGCATTAAGGAGAAGTGTTTAACCTGACCTTCAACTCTTACCAAGGTGCATTCCTCATGGGAAACTGTTCCCCAGCTAATTAGCAATTAGACGTTAATTATTGTTGCTGTGGGAAGCTCAGTTGCGGTGTGTTTCTGTTTTCTGACAAACATTAAAGCCAATCGTGCGATAAGTGTGCCTGGTGGAAGGTTGTTCTGCATCAGCCAATGAACTGCGGCAACCATCACAAATGAAGAGATGTCGTCAGATCCAGAGTGTCAGCCGTGGCTCAGTGGGCAGCACTCTCGCCTCTGAGTCAGGAGGTTGTGGGTTCAAGTCCCACTCCAGGGACTTGAGCACATAAATCTTGGCTAACACTCCCAGTGCAGTGCCGAGGGAGCGCCGCACTGTCGGAGGGGCGGTGCCGAGGGAGCGCTGCACTGTCGGAGGGGCGGTGCCGAGGGAGCGCCGCACTGGCGGAGGGGTGGTGCCGAGGGAGTGCCGCACTGTCAGAGGTGCCATCTTTCGGATGAAACGTTAAACTGAGGCCCCGTCTGCTCCCTCAGGTGGATGTAAAAGATTCCATGGCACTATTTCGACAGAGAGCAGAGGCGTTCTCCCCGGTGTTCTGGGGCCAATATTTATCCCTCAAACAACATCACTAAAAAACCGATGATCAGGTCATTATCACATTGCTGTGTGCAAATTGGCTGCCGCATTTCCCACATTCCAAGTGACTACACTCCAAAAATACTTCATTGGCTGTAAAGAGCTTTGCGATGTCCAGTGATCGTGACAGGCGCTATAGAAATGCAAGTCTTTTATTTTGTGAGAGCACTGCAGTAGGGGCCAATGAACGAGATGGCGATGAGCAGTGTTGTAGCTCGGGACATTTGGCAGGAGGCAATTGCTTGTGTGTAAACATTTGAAATATCGGGTTTCAAGCTGTGCGAGAGGGAGATCACTGTCAAGTGTTCCATTTAAAGAAAATTTAAAAAATTTGGGGGATAAATTATCGTCCATATAGAACCAAACACAGCTCCCCTGAAACGTTCTGTAGCTACCTGCAGGGCAAATGATGCTGCAAATGATGAAAGCTTATAAAAACAAGACAATAAAACTGGCTAATGTGTGGCTTGGGTCTCTTGCATTGAGAATTAAAGATGATTGCCCTGCAACAAAAGGGCTCGGAGATTCCATGAGGGCATATTTCAAGTGGAGACTGTGTGCAAACATTCAAAGCATTGCTGGACAATTCGTTTCCTATTAGAATGAAAGATTTGCATTTACATAGTGCCTTTCACAGCCACAGGTATCCCAAATCGCTTTACAATGGAGTGCAGTCACTTGTAATGTGGGAAACACGGCAACCACTTTGTGCACAGCAAGCTCCCACAAACAGCAATGTGATAATGACCCGATCATCTGTTTTTGTTATGTTGATTGAGGGATAAATATTGGCCCCAGGACACCGGGGATAACTCCCCTGCTCTTCTTCAAAATAGTGCCATGGGATCTTTTACATTCACCTGAGAGGGCATACAGGGCCTCGGTTTAATGTTTCATCCGAATGACGGCACCTCCAACAGTGCGGCGCTCCCTCAGCACTGCCCCTGCGACAGTGCGGCGCTCCCTCATTACTGCCCCTCCGACAGTGCGGCACTTCCCTCAGTACTGCCCTTCCGACAGTGCGGCGCTCCCTCAGCACTGCACTGGGAGTGTCAGCCTAGATTTACGTGCTCAAGTCCCTAGAGTGGGACTTGAACCCACAACCTTCGGACTCAGGCGAGTGTGCAGCCCACTGAGCCACAATATAGTATGGGTACACGATTCCCCAATTCTGAGATTTTTATCATGTCTGTTTCGATATTGGACTTGTCCACCTTCAGTTTGTCGCCAGTCACTGTTGGACCCAAGACTGTGTCTGCACTGAGGTTTGCCAGGAAGTAGAATACCTCAGAGTTAGCCAATTTTAATTGGCATGTTAAAGAAATTAAAGAAACCCTTTCCACTGGCTGGAGCATTGGTAACCAGAAGACACAGATTTGAGTTAATTGTCAAAAGAACCAGAGGGGAAAATGAGGAGACCTTTTTATTATAAAGCAGCAAGTTGTTGTGATCGGGAACGCGCTGCCTGAAAGGGCGGTGGGAGCAGATTCAATAGTAACTTTCAGAAGGGATTTGGTCAATACTTGAAAAGGAAATATTTGCAGGGCTATGGGGGGAGTGGGACTGATTGGATCGCTCTGTCACAGAGCCGGCACAGGCACGATGGGCCGAATGGCCTCCTTCTGTTCTGTATGTCCCGATAGTCAGCGGCACTACGGGACAGGCACGTGAGGTTTCCAGGCCAGTAAGATCAAACAATGTGCTGTTATACAACAGGAAACGATACCCTTGCCCCAGACACCGGCCTGGATTCGACACTGCAGAGTCTGGGATGAAGGGGGCTGAGACCCACCTAATGGCATCAGCTGAAAGGCAGGAAATAGTCACTAAAAACACACTCATTTACTGGGCTATTAATTCTGCTGTGTATTTTTAACACATACACTCGCACCGAGTCTCGCTCACCCATCACCCCCTGTGCTTACTGCCCCGTGTCCTAACTCGCACCGAGTCCCGCTCACCCATCGCCCCCTGTGCTTGCTGCCCCATGTCCCACTCACCCATCACCCCCTGTGCTCGCTTCCACATGTCCTAACTCGCATTGAGTCCCGCTCACCCATCGCCCCGTGTGCTGGCTACCCCATGTCCTAACTCGCATTGAGTCCCGCTCACCCATCGCCCCGTGTGCTGGCTACCCCATGTCCTAACTCGCACCGAGTCCCGCTCACCCATCGCCCCCTGTGCTCACTGCCCCGTGTCCTAACTCGCACCGAGTCCCGCTCACCCATCGCTCCCTGTGCTCGCTGTCCCGTGTCCAAGCTCGCACCAAGTCCCACTCACCCATCACCCCCTGTGCTCACTGCCCCGTGTCCTAACTCGCACCGAGTCCCGCTCACCCATCGTCCCCTGTGCTCACTGCCCCGTGTCCTAACTCGCACCGAGTCCCGCTCACCCATCACCCCCTGTGCTCACTGCCCCGTGTCCTAACTCGCACCAAGTCCCACTCACCCATCACCCCCTGTGCTCACTGCCCTGTGTCCTAACTCGCACCGAGTCCCGTTCACCCATCGCCCCCTTGTGCTCGCTGCCCCGTGTCCTAACTCGCACCGAGTCCTGCTCACCCATCACCCCCTGTGCTCACTGCCCCGTGTCCTAACTCGCACCAAGTCCCGCTCACCCATCACCCCCTGTGCTCACTGCCCCGTGTCCTAACTTGCACCGAGTCCCGCTCACCCATCACCCCCTGTGTTCGCTGACCTACATTGGCTCCCAGTTCAGCAATGCCTCGATTTCAAAATTCTCATCCTTATCTTCAAATCCCTCCATGGCCTCGCCCCTCCCTATCTCTGTAATCTCCTCCAGCCTCACAACTCCCCGAGATGTCTGCGCTCCTCCAATTCTGGCCTCTTCCACATCCCTGATTTCCATCATTCCTCCATTGGTGGCCATACCTTCTGTTGCCTGGGCCCCAAGCTCTGGAACTCCCTCCCTAAACCTCTCTGCCTCTCTACCACTCTTTCCTCCTTTAAGACGCTCCTTTAAACCTACCAAGCTTTTGGCCACCTGTCCTGATATCTCCTTGTGTGACTCCGTGTGAAATTTTGTCTGAAAATACTCTTGTGAAGCACCTTTGCACATTTTACTGCATTGAAGGTGCTGTAGCAATGCAATTGTTGATTTGGTTATATTTCAATATTATATAAAAATTCAGCTTTTACTGAGTCAATATATTATTGTGTACTATACATCGGCAGGGATAGTGGATGCATTGGTTGTAATTTACCAAAATACACTGGATTCTGGGGAGGTCCCAGCAGATTGGAAAACTGCAAATGTAACGCCCCTACTTAAAAAAGGAGGCAGACAAAAAGCAGGAAACTATAGACCAGTTAGCCTAATATCTGTGTTTGGGAAAATGTTGGAGTCCATTATTAAAGAAACAGTAGCAGGACATTTGGAAAAGCAAAATTTGGTCAGGCAGATTCAGCATGGATTTCTGAAGGGGAAGTCATGTTTGACAAATTTGCTGGAGTTCTTTGAGGATGTAACGAACAGGGTGGATAAAGGGGAACCAGTGGATGTGGTATATTTGGATTTCCAGAAGGCATTTGACAAGGTGCCGCATAAAAGGTTACTGCACAAGCTAAAAGTTCAGGGGTTTGGGGGTAATATATTAGCATGGATAGAGGATTGGCTAACTAACAGAAAACAGAGAGTCGGGATAAATGGTTCATTCTCTTGTTGGCAACCAGTAACTAGTGGGGTGCCGCAGGGATCAGTGCTGGGACCCCAACTATTTACAATCTATATTAACGACTTGGACGAAGGGACTGAGTGTAACGTAGCCAAGTTTGCTGACGATACAAAGATGGGAAGAAAAGCAATATGTGAGGAGGACACAAAAAGTCTGCAAAATGACATAGACAGGCTAAGTGGGCAAAAATTTAGCAGATGGAGTACAATGTTGGAAAGTGTGAGGTCATGCACATTAGCAGAAAAAAATCAAAGAGCAAGTTATTATTTAAATGGGGAAAGATTGCAAAGTGCTGCAGTACAGCGGGACCTGGGGGTACTTGTGCATGAAACACAAAAGGATAGTATGCAGGTACAGCAAGTGATCAGGAAGGCCAATGGTATCTTGGCCTTTATTGCAAAGGGGATGGAGTATAAAAGCAGGGAAGTCTTGCTACAGCTATATAAGGTGAGGCCACACCTGTAATACTGCGTGCAGTTTTGGTTTCCATATTTACGAAAGGATATACTTGCTTTGCAGGCAGTTCAGAGAAGGTTCACTCGGTTGATTCTGGGGACGAGGGGGTTGACTTATGAGGAAAGGTTGAGTAGGTTGGGCCTCTACTCATTGGAATTCAGAAGAATGAGAGGTGATCTTATCGAAACGTATAAGATTATGAGGGGGCTCGACAAGGTGGATGCAGAGAGGATATTTTCACTGATGTTCCACCTTGGTCTCACTCCCAGGAATTCCCTCCCTAAGCCTCTCCAGTTCCTCTATCCTCCCTATCTCTAATCAAAATTCACCCCTCTCAGTTTTTTGCTCAGCATCCATTTTATTCATGAGCCTGTGTAAAGCCCCTGGAGATGTTTTTCAACACGACTGTGAACAGTTCTGGTCTCCGTATTATTAAAAAAGGAGGTGCAAAAAAGATTTAGTGGAAAGATACCAGAACTGTGAGGTTATACCCATCAGGAATGATTGAACAGTCTGGGACTCTTGTCTCTAGAAAAGGGAAGGCTGAGGGGCGACCTGATAGAGTCTTATGAAAGGGTTTGACAGGGTGGACATAGAGAAGATGTTTCCACTTGTGGGGGAGACCAGAAATAGGAACTATAAATATCAGACAATCACTAATAAACCCAATGGGGAATTCAGGAGAAACTTCATTATCCAGAGAGTGATGAGAATGTGGAACTCGCTGCCACAGGGAGGGGTTGAGGGGAATAGTATCGAAGCATTTAAGGGGAAGCTGGATAAACACATGAGGGAGAAAAGAATAGAGGGATATGGTGATGGGGGGGGCGGGGGCGGAAGATGGAGAGGGGTGGGAGGGGGTTGGTGTGGAGCATAAACCCCGGCACGGAGCGGTGGGGCCCAGTGGCCTGTTCCTGGGCTGTAACACTCGATGTGATACTTTGTAAATGTGCTGTACAAATACAATTTGTTGAGTGACCAATCCGAGCTTATTTCCCCAGACATCTCCCGTACAGATGAAGGATGAGGCTATGAGGGGAGCCTATACCTTGACATAAAATGCAGGAATTTCAGAACTTGCATACATACAATGCAATCTGATTATAATTCCAAGAATATATATATATATATATATATATATATATATATAGGACTTTACATTAACTCAGACCTGTATTTGAATCCCGCTGGAATGGGTAGGATGAATGTCTTGTCTCAGGATGCTGTGCGGAGTGAGTTTGGGATTCTGTTAACCCAGTGGCTCGGATCCATCACCCGAAGAACAGGATTGCTCGCAATATGGCAACTGAGTAGAGGCGCTCTGCTAGGGTCAGGGTTAAGGTTCCTGATCGGATCCAGGAGCTCTCGACACAAACCCTGGGGGACGCAGCCAGCAGGGGTTTACACCCCGCGGAGCAGCAAGTCGGGAAGCCACTTCTGTCAGTGTTTCAAAGCAAATTCGAATGTGCTGAAATCGATTGATTCCGGAGATGAGGGGGTTGACTTATGAAGATCGGTTGGGCCTATACTCATTGGAGTTCAGAAGAATGAAAGGTGATCTTATCGAAACTTACAAGATTATGAGGGGGCTCGACAAGGTGGATGCAGACACGATATTTCCACTCATAGGGGAAACTAAAACTAGGGGGGCATAGTCTCAGAATAAGGGGCCGCCCATTTAAAATGGAAATGAGGAGGAATTTCTTCTCTCAGAGGGTTGTAAATCTGTGGAATTCTCTGCCCCAGAGAACCGTGGAGGCTGGGTCATTGAATATATTTAAGGCGGAGGTCGATAGATTTTTGAGCGATAAGGGCGTAAAGAGTTATGGGGAGCAGGCAGGGAAGTGGAGCTGAGTCCATGATCGGATCAGCCATGGTCTTATTAAATGGCGGAGCAGGCTCGAGGGGCCTTATGGCCGACTCCTGCTCCTATTTCTTATGTTCTTATGAAAACTACAGAGAAAGCTGTAGAGTACCACGAGATGTCTGTCTGAATGCCCAATGGTATGGTCAGACGTCTGTCTGAATGCCCGCTGTTACAGTCAGATGTCTTCCCACTGGGTGGAGTGCTCAACCTCATTTCTATTGAAGTCAAGAGTGTCACTGGGCAAAATCCCTTCCTCCTTCTGCTTCTTCTCCCCACACACCCCCCCCACCGCACCCCACATCGGAACAGGAGGAGGCCATGCAGTCCCTCGAGCCTGTTCCGCCATTCAATGATATCAGGGCTGATCCTAACTCCGTCCTTGGCTCCATTTCCTGGTCTAGAAAAAAAATTTCTCTCAGATTTAACATTATTAATTGCACTGGCATCGACTGCTTTCTGTGGGAGAGAGTTCCACACTTTTACCACCCTTTGTGTGAAGAAGTGTTTGCTAACTTGTCTGCTGAACGGCCTGGCTCTGATTATGTCCCCTCGTCCGAGACGTTCCCCACCAGCGGAAAAAGTTTCTATCCAGTTTCAAATCTGAAAAAACTTCAATTGAATCACTCCGTAAACTTCTACATTCCAGGAAATCATTTTCACCTCCTTGGAACCATGAAGCACTGGGGGATCCAAACCAGGTTTGATTGCAGCCCTGGTCTTTCAGGCCTCGAGTTCCTCGCTTGACACACCAAGCTACCCAACTGCCTAAATCATTTAGTTTTGAAACTACTATAAAGCTTCAGCCATGGTTCAGTGGGCAGCACACACGCCTCAGAGTCAGAAAGTTGTGGGTTCAAGTCCCACTCCAGGGACTTGAGCCCCAAAAAAATCTAGGCTGACGCTCCCAGTGCAGTGCTGAGGGAGCCCCACACTGTCGGAGGGGCAGTGCTGAGGGAGCCCCGCACTGTCGGAGGGGCAGTGCTGAGGGAGTACCGGACTGTCGGAGGGGCAGTGCTGAGGGAGCGCCGCACTGTCGGGAGGGGCAGTGCTGAGGGAGCCCCGCACTGTCGGGAGGGGCAGTGCTGAGGGAGCCCCGCACTGTCGGGAGGGGCAGTGCTGAGGGAGCCCCGCACTGTCGGAGGGGCAGTGCTGAGGGAGCGCCGCACTGTCGGAGGGGCAGTGCTGAGGGAGCCCCGCACTGTCGGGAGGGGCAGTGCTGAGGGAGCCCCGCACTGTCGGGAGGGGCAGTGCTGAGGGAGCCCCGCACTGTCGGGAGGGGCAGTGCTGAGGGAGCGCCGCACTGTCGGAGGTGCCGTCTTTCGGATGAGACATTAAACCGAGGCCCCGTCTGCTCTCTCAGGTGGATGTAAAAGACCCCACGGCCACTAATTCAAAGAAGAGCAGGGAGTTCTCTCCGGTGTCCTGGGGCCAATATTTATCCATCAATCAACATCACTAAAACAGATTATCTGGATCATTATCACATTGCTGTTTGTGGGAGCTTACTGTGCACAAGTTGCGCTGCCGCGTTTCCTACATTCCAAAAGTACTTAATTGGCTGGAAAACGCTTTGAGACGTCTGGTGGCTGTGAAAGGTGCTATTTCCTTTCTAGTTGCACAGAACTCCGATATGCTAGGATGTGGGTTTATTTCAAGATCGCGCACAAGATGCTCGGAATGGAGGTCAGTTAGTTCCCCTTCAGGGAAGGGTGATCATTCTCGGGCATTCCTACTGCGTAACTGGACAGTGAGAGAGCGGCTTTGGCCGTGCCTAGGATCAGAACTGGAACTTTCGTTGACTGCGGTGGGATAGAATGGTTACAGCAGGAGTAATATGATATATGTAGCAGTGTTGTGGTTATGGTAGTAGGTTAGCAATGCAAAGGTCTTGAGTTCAAATGCCATCAGGACAATGTTTTGAAAATTAATTCAATACATCCTGGAATGTTGCAGCACAGAGGAGGCCATTCGGCCCATCTTGCCTGTGCCGGCTCGGTGAGAGAGCAATCCAATTAGACCCACTCCCCCTGCTCTTTCCCCGTAGCCCTGAACATTTTTTCTTTTTTAAGTAGTTATCCAATTCCTTTTTTAAAAGTTACTATTGAATCTGCTTCCAAACGCTTTAAAAATGGAAAAATTCAACGCAACACTCAGAGGACCTCACAGGCCAGCCTGATGCGACTCTGAACTCCGGCTTGTGATGTGGTCATTGTTGAGGCTGAGGGAGAGTCACCATTGCTCATCTCTCCAGCAGAGAATTCTGGCCAAGGTGCCGTCTTTCGAATGAGACGTTAAACCGAGGTCCCAACTGCTCTCTCAGGTGGACGTAAAAGATCCCATGGCCACTATTCCAATGAAGAACTATCCCATTAGTCCCGCTGCCCCTGCTCTTTCCCCCACAGCCCTGCAATATTTTCCTTTACAAGTATTTATCCAATTCCCTGTTTGAAAGTTACTATCGAATCAGCTTCCACCGCCCTTTCAGGCAGCGCGTTCCCGATCTCAGCAACTCGCTGCGTGAAAGTCTTTCTCCTCATCTCTCCCTCTGGTTCTTTTGCCAATTATCTTATACTTCTAAACTGTTAAATCTTAAACATAGAAATTTACAGCACGGAAGGAGGCCATTCGGCCCATCGTGTCCGCACCGGCCGTTAGTTGGGTATATTAAAGTTGTCCCTTTTGAAATGCCTGATGGACACTGGTATAGAATCAGAGAAATTTACAGCATGGAAGGAGGCCATTCGGCCCATCGTGTCCGCGTCGACCGACAGACAGCTACCCAGCCCAATCCCACTTTCCAGCTCTCGGTCCGTAGCCCTGTAGGTTACGGCACTTCAGGTGCAGATCCAATTACTTTTTAAATGTAGTGAAGGTTTCTACCTTTACCACCCTTTCAGGCAGTGAGTTCCAGACCCCCACCACCCTCTGGATAAAAAAAAGTTCCCCTCAAATCCCCCCAAACCTCCCCCAATTACTTTAAATCTGTGCCCCCTGGTTATTGACCTCTCTGCTGAATGAAATACCTTGTGGTAGAAATACCTTGTCTCTGTAGTTATTGTGTCAGCTGTGACTCAGTGTGTAGCACCCTCGCCTCTGAGTCAGGTTGTGGGTTCAAGTTCCACTCCTGGAACTTGAGCACAAAAATTCAGGCTGACACTCCGGTGCAGTAGTGAGGGAGCGCTGCACTGTTGGAGGTGCCGTCTTTAGGGTGAGACGTTAAACCGAGGCCCCGTCTGCCCTTTCAGGTCCACAATATCCCACGGCACTATTTCGAAGAAGAGCAGGGGAGTTCTCCCCGGTGTCCTGGGGCCAATATTTATCCCTCAATCAACATCACTAAAACAGATGATCTGGTCATTATCACGTTGCTGTGTGTGGGAGCTTGCTGTGCGCAAATTGGCTGCCGCGTTTCGCACATTACAACAGTGACTACACTCCAAAAGTACTTCATTGGCTGTAAGGCGCTTTGAGACGTCCGGTGATCGTGAAAGGCGCTATAGAAATGCAAGTCCTTAAAATCGCCGCCTTGCCCATCACTGAACCAGGGTACTGCTACTGTCTCTACTTACTGTTGCTGGATTTAAGGTCCCGGTGGATGACCGGGACGATCGCCTCATTGTGGAGGTAGTTCATCCCTCTGGCGATCTGCACCGCCCAGTTGACCAGGACATGTGGGGGGACCTTCCTGCCGGAGAGGGCACGGTTCAGAGCCCCACCTCGGGCGTACTCCATCACCAGGCACAGGTTGGGCTCTTTGAGGCAGACGCCCTTCAGCGAGATGATGTTGGGATGCCTCAGCATGCCGAAGAGCTTGGCCTCTTTGCGCACGTTGTCGGCGGTGACGCTGACGTCCTCGTCAGGGTCCTGCCTGGCCGCCTTGACCGCCACCTCGTCCCTCCGCCAGATGCCCTTGTAGACCTTGCCGAAGCCTCCCACCCCGATAATCTCCTCCAGCAGCAGCTCCCTGAAGTCGATGAGCGGCGGCAGGGGGCTGCAATCCGGCCGGCTGCTGACATAGTTGCTGGGGAAGATGCCCACCTTGCCCTGCACCTTGCCCGTCCACCAGCCCTCGTCGCCCGACACGGTGGCGTCCTGCGACAGCAGCTCCACCGGCTCGCCCCGCCGCAGGGTCAGCTCCTCGTCCGCCGTCGACTCGTAGTCGAACACCGCCGTCCACAGGCTGGGGGCGCCGGGGGGAGCAGGGGGCTGCGGCTGGAGAGGCAGCTTGCCCGGGGCAAGGGGAGGGGGAACGGAGCCGGGCTGTCGGTGGTCCCCATTGCAAGTGGCAGCCTGTGCTGCCGGGGATCGGGTCCAACTCATTCCCGACGGCTCCATTGCAGAAAATGCTGGATTGTGCATCCATAGATCGGGCTTGCCATTGAGTGTACTTAAGCACAGGGCTGTCGCCCCATCTCTCTGGCAAGCATCTCCAGCAGAGCCCAGTGCAAAAAGGGGGCGATCATTTTATGGAATTGCACGTTCAATCTTTGCTTTGGCTTGCATTTTTTTCCTAAAATATTCTTCCCCCCTTCCCCTCCCTTTAAAAAAAACACAAAAACCCTATTTAAAGGGCCATCACTTCCGCGTTGAAATAAACAAGGGCTCCCTGGCTGGATTGTCACCGCTCCGGCTCTCAGCTGTTACAGGCAAAGTGGATACATGCGCAGGGGAGAGCCGCGGCGCCCGCCGGGACTTGTAGTCCCCGCCCCCCGCCGCCGCCACTGTCAGCGGCCCGGCGAAGACTACAACTCCCAGCGTGCCGCGCGCGGGCAGCCTTCCAGCTTGGCCCCGGGACCGGCGGGGACATGTCAGCTTTTGATGGGCGTGCGGGCTGGCCAATCGCTGCTGCGGTGGAAACTTTTAAGTTATTGGATCTATTGGTTGTGCATGCATTTAATTATATAAATATACATATATATGTGTGTAGGAAATATGCGTGCATTATAATGATTTAATTCTCCACGTTGCAAAAAGTGTTGCATTTTTGCATAAGGTCTATTTAAAGTCGCCTCAACCTAGGGGTGGTGTAGGCTGGCTTTGGAATTTCTTCCCCAGCACAGCATTTGCAATTTAAAATTGGGCTGGCGACAGTGAAAGGGCGTTTGGCAGCGTGCGGCCTTGTTGAGGATGCATTTTAAAATGTCTAAAACAACAGCACAACACTGCGAGATATTACATTGCAAGAATTGTGGCAGACATGACATCGAATTTACAGCACAGACACAAGCCATTCGGCCCAACCGCTCCGTGCCGGGGTTTATGCTCCACACCAGCCTCCTCCCACCCCATCACCATAACCTATTCCTTTCTCCCTCATGTACTTACCTAGCTTCAACAACAACCTGTATTTATATAGCGCCTTTAACGTGGTGAAACATCCCTAGGCACTTCACAGGAGTATTATGAGATTAAAACAATTAGACACCGAGCCGCATAAGGAGAAATTAGGGCAGGCGACCAAAAGCTTGGTCAAAGAGAGACACGTCTTGAAGGAGGAACATAAGAAATAGGAGCAGGAGTCAGCCATTCGGCCTCTCGAGCCTGCTCCGCCATTCAATAAGACCATGGCTGATCTGAAAGAGAGGTAGAGAGGCAGAGAGGTTTAGGCAGCAAATTCCAGAGCTTAGGGCCCAGGCAACAGAAGGCACAGCCACCACTGCTTGAGCGATTTATAATCAGGGATACTCTTAAATGCTTCCCCTTAAATGCAACTATACTATTCGCCTCAACCACCCCTCAGCGAGTTCCACATTCTCACCACTCTCTGGGTAAAGAAGTTTCTCCTGAATTCCCCATTGGATTTATTAGTGACTGTCTTATATCGATGGTCCCTGGTTTAAGATTCGCCTACAATTGAAAACATTTTCTCTACATCTACCAGGTCGAACCCCTTCATCATTTTTAAGACCTCTGTCAGGTCACCTCTCAGCCTTCTCTTTTCACATCCCTTCCAGGTGGAATTGGCTACCCCGGGACTGGAATCTGTTGGAAAAATTCCCTCTGAACTAAAAACAGAAAATGTAGGAATTATGCAGCAAGTCAGCATCTGTAAAGAGGAAAGAGGGGTTCCTGATGTTTCAGGCCTGTAACCCTTCATCAGAATTGAAAAAAGAAGGGTTTGCATTTTTATAGCACCTTTCATGACTTCAGGACTTCCCAAAGTGCTTTATTCAGTGTAGTCACTGTTGTAATGTGGGGAAAGCAGCAGCCGATTGTGCACAGCAAGATCCCACAAACAGTAATGTGATCATGACCCAGATAAGCTGTTTTTTAGATGTTAATTGAGGGATAAATATTGACCATACATGAACTGAGGCTGTGCTGGAACCGTTGGTCAGGATCACGATTTGCATGTCATCGTGGAGCAGGCGGATGATGGTGACAAACTTTTGACAGCAGCCGAATTTGAAACCCAAAACAAGCGCTCTACTCAGAGCTTCAACACGGCAAGCGAGTCCCAGGTGGGCAGAGGAAACGTTTCAAGGACCACCCTCAAAGCCTCCTTGAAAAAGTGCAACATCCCCACCGGCACCTGGGAATCCCTGGCCCAATACCGCTCAGTGGAGGAGAAGCATCCGGAAAAGGGAAGGTGCAGCGAGACCTGGGTGTCATGGTTCATCAGTCATTGAAGGTTGGCATGCAGATACAGCAGGCGGTGAAGAAGGCAAATGGTATGTTGGCCTTCATAGCGAGGGGATTTGAGTATAGGAGCAGGGAAGTCTTACTGCAGTTGTACAGGGCCTTCGTGAGGCCCCACCTGGAATATTGTGTTCAGTTTTGGTCTCCTAATCTGAGGAAGGACGTTTTTGCTATTGAGGGAGTGCAGCGAAGGTTCACCAGACTGATTCCCGGGATGGCAGGACTGACATATGAGGAGAGACTGGATCGACTGGGCCTGTATTCACTGGAGTTTAGAAGGATGAGAGGGGAACTCATAGGAACATATAAAATTCTGACGGGACTGGACAGGTTAGAGGCAGGAAGAATGTTCCTGATGTTGGGGAAGTCCAGAACCAGGGGTCACAGTCTAAGGATAAGGGGTAAGCCATTTAGGACTGAGATGAGGAGGAACTTCTTCACTCAGAGAGTTGTTAACCTGTGGAATTCCCTGCCGCAGAGAGTTGTTGAGGACAGTTCATTGGATATATTCAAGAGGGAGTTAGATATAGCCCTTGCGGCTAAAGGGATCAAGGGGTATGGAGAGAAAGCAGGAACGGGGTACTGAAGCTATGATATTATTGAATGATGGTGCAGGCTCGAAGGGCCGGATGGCCTACTCCTGCACCTATTTTCTATGTTTCTATGAACACCTCGAGTCTCGTCGCCGGGAGCACGCGGAGGCCAAGCGCAAACAGCGAAAGGAGCTCACAACAACCCAGCCACCGTCTGCCCCACCTGTGACAGAGACTGTAGGTCCCGCATTGGACTCATCAGTCACCCGAGAACTCATATTAATGTGGAAGCAAGTCATCCTCGACTCCGGAGGACTGCCCAAGAAGAAGAATAAATATTGACCAGGACATTGGGGAGAACTCCAAAGGTCATCTTTTACGTGCATCTGAGAGAGTAGACGGGGCCTCAGTTTAACATCTCATTAAAATGATGGCAGTGCAGTAACTGAGGGAGCGCCGCACTGTCGGAGGGGCAGTGCTGAGGGAGCGCCGCACTGTCGGAGGGGCAGTGCTGAGGGAGCGCCGCACTGTCGGAGGGGCAGTGCTGAGGGAGCGCCGCACTGTCGGAGGGGCAGTGCTGAGGGAGCGCCGCACTGTCGGAGGGGCAGTGCTGAGGGAGCGCCGCACTGTCGGAGGGGCAGTGCTGAGGGAGCGCCGCACTGTCGGAGGGGCAGTGCTGAGGGAGCGCCGCACTGTCGGAGGGGCAGTGCTGAGGGAGCGCCGCACTGTCGGAGGGGCAGTGCTGAGGGAGCGCCGCACTGTCGGAGGGGCAGTGCTGAGGGAGCGCCGCACTGTCGGAGGGGCAGTACTGAGGGAGCGCCGTACAGTCGGAGGGGCAGTGCTGAGGGAGTGCCACACTGTCGGAGGGGCAGTACTGAGGGAGTGTTGGAGGGGCAATACTGAGGGAGTTCTGCATTGTCGGAGGTACCATCTTTCCGGTGAGACATTAAACCGAGGCCCCGATTTACCTGGTTGTAAAGTTTCCCGTCAAAGAAGAAAGGGAATTCTCCCGGAGTGTGGGCCAACATTCCTTCCTCAATCAACAACTACAACTTGTATTTAACGTCCCAAGGTTTTATAAGACACAAAATTTGACACAGAGCCACATAAGGAGAAATTAGTGCGGGTCATTTGGAAAAGCATAATTCAGTCAGGCAGAGTCAGCATGGTTTTATGAAAGGGAAATCATGTTTGACAAATTTGCTGGAGTTCTTTGAGGATTTAATGAGCAGGGTGGATAAGGGGGAACCAGTGGATGTGGTGTATTTGGATTTCCACAAGGTATTTGATAAGGTGCCACATAAAATTGGCGAAGGGTTAGGAAACAGAGAGTTGTGGTGAATGGCTGTTGTTTGGACTGGAGGAAGGCACACAGTGGTGTTCCCCAAGGTTCAGTACTTGAACCACTGCTGATTTTGATGTACATTATTGACATGGACTTGGGGCTACAGGGCACCATTTCAAAATCTGCAGATGATACAAAACTTGGAAGTGGAGTTTACAGTGAGGAGGAAATTATAGGCTTCAGGACGACAGAGGCAGGCTGGTGGAATGGGCGGACACGTGGCAGATTAAATTTAATGCATACAAGTGTGAGGTGATGCATTTTGGTAGGAAGAATGAGGAGAGGCATTATAACTACTCCTTAGACCAAAGAAGGCCGAGGAAATTTGAGAGAGGTGTTTAAAACCATGAATGATTTAGATAGAGTAAATAATGAGAAACAGTTCTCAGTGGCTGAAGGGTCGGTAACCAGAAGGCACAGATTTAAGGTGATCAGCAAAAGAACCAGAGGCAACACGAGGAAAAACTGTTATGTATGGAGAAAGAGTCAGACTGAACACTGTGAGCTCAAAGTTAAATGTGACCTTAGTCTTTTATTGCAGGTCTCCAAAGTGCCTCTCCAACCTGTGAGGCCTCCTTAAATACCTGTGCTCCCAAGGGATTGTGGGATCCCTTGGGACTCCAGGGGATGAGCCCTCTGGTGGCTGTACAGTGTAAATACAAGTTTACATATATAACAAAAACCTTTTTATGCAACAAGTGGTTAGGATGGTTAGCACTGATAGGGCGGTGGATACAGATTCAATAGCAGCCTTCAAAAGAAAATTAGATAAATACTTGAAGGAGAAAAATTGCCGGGATATGGGGAAAGAGCGGGGAGTGGGACTGACTGGGTTGCTCTTCGAAAGAGCCGGCGCAGATTCGATGGGCTGATTGGTCTCCTTCTGTGCCGTGCTGTTCTATGAAAAGGTTACTCCAATAATGAAGCAGCCTACAGCAGGACTTGGGCAACATCTCGACTTGAGCTGACAACATTGGTACCACATAAGTGTCACTGTTACAGATATCCAAGTTGGATATCCAGGCCAAAGCTTCCTCTGAGGGCAGTGCTCGATGATGTGCTCCAGGGTCTGATTAGGGCTCCGCAGTCACATGACGGGGTGGCTTTAATCTTCCACCTATGGAGAAGGTGGCAGCATCGACCGTGCCCAGTTCTGAGGCGGTCGATGGTTGTCCACTGTTTGCGAGGAAGCTTTGATCCTTCAGGTTGCACCGTGGGCTCCTCTATAAGGAACCCATTCCGTGTGTCACAGTCCTTCCAAGCACATAGTTATATATACAGACTATAGATATACTCTCTGTGTAGTAACTGTATAGTTGCATAAGATGGAGACTTGTTACCTGATGTATTATCAATAAGGTTTACACTGTGTATATACTTTGCTGGCACCACTAGAGGGTGCAACTGGTGGAGACAGGGGGTTCCTGCCCCTGAGGCAGAGGCTGTCCACTAGAGGGCACTGCAGTGGGAGACCTGAGGGTCACCTGTATAGGTGTGCAGGGCCCAGTATAAAAGGCTGCCCACCATACCTGTGCCTCACTCTGGAGTTACGAATAAAGGACCAAGGTCACTACAGTTTGAGCACAACACATTGCCTCGTGGAGTCATTCATAAGTGCATTACAGACATAACACACATCGTCAATAAAGTGATGGAAGAAGTTATTGACAGAGCCATCAAGTGACACCTACTCGCCAAAAACCTGCTCGCTGGTGCTCAGTTTGAGTTCCGCAGAACCACTCCTCTCCAGACCCCACCCCGGCCTTGATCTAGATGTGAAACCAAGAGCTGGATGCCAGAGGAGACAAAGAAAGAAAGACTTACATTTAAATAGCGCCTTTCACGACCTCAGGACGGCCCAAAGCGCTTTACAGCCAATGGAGTGCTTTTGAAGTCGTCGCTTGTAATGTGGTAATCAAGATGAGTGTAGCTGTCATTTGATGCCAAGGCGGCTGAGTATGACATGAAGGACCCCGAGCAAAACGGAAGTCAATGCGGATCAAAGGGGAAATGCTCCAGGGTTGGAGGCATACCTGAGGCAAAGGAAGGTGATGGTGGTTGTTGGAGGCCCATCATCATAGCTCCAGGACATGGGTGCAAGAGTTCCTCAGAGAAGCTTCCTGGGCCCAACCATTTCAGCTCCTTGGTCAATGACCTTGCCTCCATCATAAGGTCAGGGTTAGGACCATTCGCTGATGATTACACAGTTTTCAGTTCCACTCATAACTCCTCCACACACATACAGAAGCAAAATACCGTGGAATGCTGGAATCCGGAATAAAATCAGGAAATGCTGGAAATCTCAGCGGGCCAGGAAGCATCTGTGAAGAGAGAAACAGAGTTAATGTTTCGGGTCGTTGACCCTTCGTCAGAACTGGGGAGTGTTCGGAAAGAGCAGATTCTTAACCAGCACTGAAAGGGGGAGGGGAAGAAAGAACAAAAGGGAAGGTCTGTGACAGGGTGGAAAGCAGGAGAGATTAGAGAGACAAAAGGGATGATGGGCCAAATTGAAATGGTAATGGCAGGAGTTAGAAGTAGCCCACGCCAGCCTACAGCAGGACCTGGGCAACATCTAGAATTGAGCTGACAATATTCACACCACGTAAATGTCAAGTAATGAACACCTCAAACAAGAGAAAACCCAGCTACCTCCCCGTGACTTTACCAGCACCACCATCACCGAGTCCTTGACCATCAGCATCTTGGGGGTCACCATTGACCAGAAGCTGAACTGGACCAGCCACATAAATAACTGTGGCCACAAGAGCGGGTCAGGGACTGGGTATTCTACACTGGGTGGCTCACCTCCTGATCCCCTCAAAGCCTCTCCACTGTCTACAGATCTCAAGTTGGGAGCATGCTCGAAGATATACCACACACAACGCTCGAGAAGCTCGACAACATCCAGGACAAGCCTGTTGTCTTGATCGGCACCCCTGTCAGTGGACTCAACGCCTGTAATATATGCACCCATGAGCATGCTCACAGGTTTGTGCAGCTGTTGCATTGTGAGTGGCTCAGCCAGTCACATGATGTTCACAAGATTTGTGGGATCCACGATGGGGCAGGTGGTTGTGAGCCTGGTGGATAAACTGGTAATGTGCAATGTGATTGTTAAACCTTTGTTAATAAACCAATTAGTTCATCCTTTCTCTCTCTCTCTCTCTCTATGAAGAAAGACTGGATCGGCTAGGCTTATATTCACTGGAATTTAGAAGAATGAGAAAAGATCTCATAGAAACATATAAAATTCTGACGGGATTCTGACAGGTTAGATGCAGGAAGAATGTTCCCGAAAGTCCAGAACCAGGGGTCACAGTCTAAGGATAAAGGGGTAAGCCATTTGGGACCGAGATGAGGAGAAACTTCTTCACCCAGAGAGTGGTGAACCTGTGGAATTCTCTACCACAGAAAGTTGTTGAGGCTAATTCGTTGGATATATTCAAAAGGGAGTTAGATGTGGCCCTTACGGCTAAAGGGATCAAGGGGTATGGAGAGAAAGCAGGAATGGGGTACTGAGGTGAATGATCAGCCATGATCATATTGAATGGTGGTGCAGGCTCGAGGAGCCGAATGGCCTAGTCCTGCACCTAATTTCTATGTTTCTATGTTAATAGCGATGTGTTGCTATGAATTCTTAAGCAAAGAGCCCATGAAGCAAATACATTACAATACCCGCTCCCTCCACCACCGGCACACCGTGGGCACTGCAGCAACTCGCCGTGGCTTCTTCGGCAGCACCTCCCTCCACCATGGCCTCCACTGCCCAGAGGACCAAGAGCAGCAAGGTGATGGCAACACCAGCACTTCCAAAATTCCCCTCCCTGTAGCTCTGCTCCTGAATCGTCACCGGGTCAATTCCTGGAATTCCCCACCTAAAACCATCATGGGAGCACCATCACCACAAGGAACATAAGAAATAGGAGCAGGAGTCGGCCATTCGGCCCCTCGAGCCTGCTCCGCCATTCAATAAGATCACGGCTGATCTGATCTTGACCTCAGCCCCACTTCCCTGCCCCGCTCCCCGTAACCCTCGACTCCCTTATCGTTCAAAAATCTGTCTATCCCCACCTTAAATATATTCAATGACCCAGCCCCCACAGCTCTCTGGGGCAGAGAATTCCACAGATTCACCACCCTCTGAGAGAATAAATTCCTCCTCATCTCCGTTTTAAATGGGCGACCCCTTATTCTGAGACTATGCCTCCTAGTTCTAGATTCCCCCACGAGGGGAAACATCCTCTCTGCATCTACCCTGTCCAGCCCCCTCAGAATCTTATATGTTTCATAGAAACATAGAAAATAGGTGCAGGAGCAGGCCATTTGGCCCTTCGAGCCTGCACCACCATTCAATATGATCATGGCTGATCATGCAACTTTCAATAAGATCACCTCTCATTCTTCTAAACTCCGACGAGGACTGCAGTGGTTCAAGGAGACTGGCAACAAATATGATCTTGCCAACGCTGCTGTAACAACAGCATGCTGAACAGGAGTCTGGGAATATTATGGGATGGGGATAAACTGAAAGATGGTTGAAGAGTCAGGATGGGGAAAGGGGGGAGTCTGAATCGAGAGCCAGTGAACGGAAATGAAAATTTTATAAATCAATAAGAAAGATCCCAAAAAGATGAACAGCTGGATCAAAAAGTTAGCAGAAATATAAGGACAGGAAATCAATAGATTGTGAATCAGGAATTTGAATAGCAAAAATACACAATGAATAATTGTTGGTGAATATATTACAGAATGTAACGAAACTGGATTTATCGTCTTCATTCATCAACATCACTATTGTAATTTAATTGTCTGTTATTGAGTTTCGAAACGTCTGGGTAAACAGACTGAGATTCTCCCAAACTGATGCAAGGAGCGGAAAATGAGTAGTCAGCAAGAAAGCGTTGTCGGAGATTAATGTGCTTGGTCAAAAGATTCAGCTGAGTGGAGAGCTGGAATAAGGCTTGTTATTCTATAAGTGAACCCAACGTGGGGCTGTTTGGGCCTTGAGGCATGCACAGAATATTGAGCTGTAGACGAAGGTGGGGCATTGACAGGAGTCTTGATTTCAGGAGTAGAGCACATCATTAATTTTGCCTGACACAAACTCTCTGGAGCCCAAAGTACCAACTTGTTATACACAGAGACAACCAGAGATATACACAGGGAGAAAGAGTGAGACAGAGATATACACAGGTAGAGAGAGAGAGAGACAGAGATACAGAGAGAGAGAGCGAGAGAGAGATACAGAGAGAGAGAGGGACATGGAGAGAGACAGAGATATACACAGGGAGAGAGAGAGAGAGAGACAGAGATACAGAGAGAGAGAGCGAGAGAGAGATACAGAGAGAGAGAGGGACATGGAGAGAGACAGAGATATACACAGGGAGAGAGAGAGAGAGAGAGACAGAGATACAGAGAGAGAGAGCGAGAGAGAGATACAGAGACAGATATACACAGGCAGGGAGAGATATATACACGGGAGGAGGGGTGGGGGGAGAGAAGAGTGAGAGAGACAGACAGACAAATACACAGGGATAGAGAGAGACAGAGACATACACAGGGAGGGAGAGAAATATATATACACGGGTAGGGGCGAGAGCGGGAGAGTCAGACAGACAGAGAGACACACAGGGGGGAGGGAGAGGGAGACAGAGATATACACAGTTCCCTTAATTTCATCCAGGTATAGGGTGGGTGTTGCAGTTGGACTCAGTGCCCTGCCGGGTTCCTCCCCCAGCGCGCTGATCCCTGCCATACGTGTGTAGATGCGGGGTGAGGTCAAATTTGAATGCGGCTGTGCTGCCTTCCACAGTCGGATAGCCCACTGACACTCTCACAGGAGGAGGAACGACCATTGGCTGCTGGAATGGAATCCCAGTCTTCGGGGCTGGAGGGTGTCAAACTGCAGATATAGACAAAAGAAACATTCCATCTCCCCAGAAGGTTAATAAATATATCTTTTTTAAAATGCCCCTAAAAATGTATGGTGTGGCTCCGCCTTGTGGCCAGCCCATGAACTGCGCTATGAATCACTCATTATTGGCTAATCTCTGTGAAACACAAGAGCATATTTAACACGCGTGTAACATTTCAGAGACGCACAGTGCAGATTATTGTTTCTGTGATGGGAGCCAGATTGTCCCAAACATTCAAAATCCTCTTCACTTTTAAGCTGCAGGCCTGACGTCGCATCAGTGCATTCATGTGGCGCTGTAAAAGCGTTCCACTGATGGATGAAACTGCCCCCAGCCATCACTATGCAAAGTATTCAGTTGTATCGCAGGCCTGGTAACAGAGGTCAGCCTTGTCCTCCAACTAAATCAACAATGGCCAATGTTGTCGGGTTGCCAGGGACTGATGGACATGGTGGTAGCTTGGCTCGGTCAATAGCCCTGTCTTTGCCTTGAAGCCAGGAGGTTGTGGGGTCAGCCTGCATTCCTAGGCTTGCGTGAAGAATCCTGGCTGGCAGCCCAGTGCAGAGGTTCTGCACTGTTGAAGATGTGTGCATCTCTGGTTCTCTCTCCCTCTCCCTGTGTGTGTCAGTGTGGGCTCAGTGGCTCGCGCTCTCACTCTCTCAGTGCAATACTGAGGGAACGCTGCACTGTGATTATGACCAGATCTTGTTTTTTTTTTAAATTATTGATTGAGGGATAAATATTGACCGGGACACCGGGAATAATCCCCTGCTCTTCTTCGAAATAGTGCCATGGGATCTTTTACGTCCACGTGAGCGAGCACACGGGGCCTCGGTTTAATGTCTCATCTGGCAGACGGGAAATTGGTCCTTCCTATCCACTCTATCGAGGCCCCTTATAATTTTATACACATCAATTAAATCTCCCGTCACTCCCCTCTGTTCCAAAGAAAACAACTCCAGCCCAACCAATCTCTACAGGCTGCACATCTGGCACTGAGTAGCAGAGCGTATCATAGCTGTGTTCTTTCACCTGTAGCACTGGATGTGAATCCAACACATGTTAAACAGACGAGAATGTCTTCTGACTGCCAGCTATGAGGATATGAAATGAAATGTAATCTGGTGATCATCAGGCAAAACTTTGCAAATTGAGAACCTTACTGCTTTTTAAAATCGAGTAGCCCGGGTGAGGGAACAAAGCCCTTGATGTCAGACATCATCCTATCACACCCTGTGCTCGCTGACCTACTTTGGCTCCCGGTCCGGCAATGCCACGATTAAAAAATTCTCATCCCTTTTTGTTCAAATCTCTCCATGGCCTCGCCCCTCCCTGTCTCTGTAACCTCCTCCAGCCCTACAAACCCCCCCCCACGGAGATCTCTGCGCTCCTCCAATTCTGGCTTCTGCGCACCACCCCCCTGATTTTAATCGCTCCATCACTGGCGGCCGTGACTTCAGCTGCTTGAGCCCCAAGCTCTGGAATTGTTGCCCTAAGGCATCGGCCATTTAAGACTGAGATGAGGAGAAACGTCTTCACTCAGAGGGTGGTGAATCTTTGGAATTCTCTGCCCTAGAGGGCTGTGGAGGCTCAGTCTTTGAGTATATTTACGGCTGAGAGCGATAGGTTTTTGGATATTAAGGGAATCAAGGGACATGGGGATAGTGCAGGAAAATGGATTTGAGGTAGAAGATCAGCCATGATCTTATTGAATGGTGGAGAAGGCTCAAGGGTCCGAAAGTCCTACTCCTGCTCCTAATTCTTAAGTTCTTATAACTCTCTACCTCTCTCTCCTCCTTTAAGAAGCTCCTTATAACCTACCTCTTTGACCAAGTTTTTGGTCACCTGTCCTGACCTTTCCTTATATGGCTCGCTGTCAAAGCTTTTCTGATAATCACTCCTGATGACACCTTGGAATATTTTACTTTGTTAAAGGCGCTGTATAAATGCAAGTTGTTGTTGCAGTGGGGTAGAAGACACGGCGAATGAAACACTTTTGTTTAATTCGGAGAGAGAGAGGGCACCCGCACCTGAGCCTCAATTCTCCAAGCGAGGACAAGCATCGTGTATTTGAACCGTCGGTGGGTGTAATGTACGCACCTGTGGCCAAGCCCCGACACCTCCCTCGGGAGCCGCCGCCTCACAACTTGAGCCTCCTCGGGGAAATCCCCTCCGTGCCTTTCAGTTCTGCGCGGAGGGGATTCCTGTACGGGCTGCTCTAGCGCACTCTCCATCCTCATCTGCCGTCCGGACACGCCTTGGCGCACCATTTTGCCGTCCGGAGGAGGCGGGGGTCCCCAATGGAGTGCTCTCTACGCGTGAGTCCTCCCTCTATTTATTGGGGACTTGGCCTGGAGGGTGTTGCACGGAGCAGTCCCGTGTAATAGATTTTTTAAGTCGGTTCACGGACTCCCAGGCCGCCTGCAATTTCTGCGGTCTGGAGGAGTCCGTGTTCCACGTGTATGTTCAGTGTGTGAGGTTGCAGCCCCTCTTCCATTATTTGAAGGGGCTGCTCCTCAATTTCTGGGCTACAGCCCCAGTCCCACGCTGCTGATTTTTGGGCACCTGGGGCAGAGGGGAGCGGGCAGGTCGGAGGGCCTCCTTGTGGGATTGCTCCTGGGCCTGGCCAAGGTGGCCATTAACCGGTCCAGGCAGCGGGCGGTCGAGGGGGTCGTTCAGCCCGACTGCCTGCCTCTCTTCCGCGGCTACGTTCGCGCCAGGGTGTCCTTAGAGATGGAGCACGCGGTGTCCACCGGTACGCTCGCGGCCTTCCGCGAGAGGTGGGCACCGGGGGACCGGAGTGCATCACCACCTCCCACCCCGGCATCCAAATTTTAATGTGATTTAAGTTTTCGTTAGAGCTTTATTTGGAAATGTGTGGGTTCTAGTGCCCTTGCCAAAAGGGGGCACTTGATTTAAAGTTCTACTTAAAATAGTTGTAGAGCTGTTGAGTGAAGTGGCTTCGCCAGTCATGTGATGTTCACAAGACTCACTAAAACCCCAGCCAGTTGGGTTCGGGGAATCCACGATTCGGCAGGTAGTTGTGAGCCTGGTGGATAAACTGGTAATGTGTAGTGTGATTTAAATCTTTTGCTAATAAACCAGCTAGTTCTCAGTAGCAATGTGTTCCTATGATTTCTTAAGCAAAGAACCCATGAAGCAAAGACATTACAGTGGGAAATTATTTTAACGCGCTACCGTGGTTTAAATGTACATGTTCTATTAACGATTTGTTTGTTTTTCAACGTCCTCTGTGACAGTGGCAAGGAGTTTGATAACCGCAGTGCTTGGGACTCAGGGTGCCGTCATCCAATTTGGCCGACAGCCAGTTCAGTTCTAAAGCACCAAACTGACTGGTACCACCTTGTGTCACAGTGAAGAAGCTTTGTTGCCACGGCATTGGGTATACAAGTCGGAACTTTGTATCTGGCCGCTTCTTGGTGCTCCCCAAAGCAATCTTGTTCACGACTCTTTGGCCGTGTGATATCCGATGGACTTGGTTATTCGGGGGATTTTTGAGCAGCACTAAGGGTCTCGTGGCGGCCGTGCACTCTGTCACATTAGTCTCTTTGTGTGACTTGAATCCATAACATCTGATTAGGGTGTGCAGACTCTCTCTCCAGTTGCCTTGGAGCGCAGCATAATATTGGTCTGGATTGATTTGCGAACACACTGAAAGCTCCTCGATGTTACTCAGGATGTCACCACCAATTGTGTCATCTTGGTTCTCGAAACTGATTATATGAGGTCTTGATTCAACTGGGCTAATCATATGAGGCAATTCGACTTTCTGAGGTAAAACTGCACCTGCTTCCCACTCATCCTTTGGTGAATTGTTCCTTCTCTCCTTCATCAAATTCTTCCTCGGACTATCCCTTGAACCCTCCTTTAAAGTATCCATTGAACTCTTCCTCGAACCATTCCTTGAATCCTCTTTTAGAATATCCCCTGAACTCTTCCTCGGACTATCTTTTGAACTCTTCCTCGAACCATCCGTTGAATCCTCTTTTAGAATATCCCCTGAACTCTTCCTCGGACTATCCCTTAAACTCTTCCTCAGATTATCCCTTGAACTCTTCCTCAACCCATCCCTTGAACTCTTCCTCAACCCATCCCTTGAACTCTTCCTCAACCCATCCCTTGAACTCTTCCTCGGACTATCCCTTGAACTCTTCCTCAATCCATCCCTTGAACTCTTCCTCAACCCATCCCTTGAACTCTTCCTCAATCCATCCCTTGAACTCTTCCTCAACCCATCTCTTGTACTCTTCCTCAACCCATCCATTGAACTCTTCCTCGGACTATCCCATGAACTCTTCCTCAACCCATCCCTTGAACTCTTCCTCAACCCATCCATTGAACTCTTCCTCGGACTATCCCTTGAACTCTTCCTCAACCCATCCCTTGAACTCTTCCTCAACCCATCCATTGAACTCTTCCTCGGACTATCCCTTGAACCCTTCCTCAACCCATCCATTGAACTCTTCCTCGGACTATCCCTTGAACTCTTCCTCAACCCATCCATTGAACTCTTCCTCAGACTATCCCTTGAACTCTTCCTCAACCCATCCATTGAACCCTTCCTCAACCCATCCATTGAACTCTTCCTCGGACTATCCCTTGAACTCTTCCTCAACCCATCCATTGAACTTTTCCTCAGACTATCCCTTGAACTCTTCCTCAACCCATCCATTGAACTCTTCCTCAACCCATCCCTTGAACTCTTCCTCAACCCATCCATTGAACTCTTCCTCGGAATATCCCTTGAACCCTTCCTCAACCCATCCATTGAACTCTTCCTCGGACTATCCCTTGAACTCTTCCTCAACCCATCCATTGAACTCTTCCTCAACCCATCCCTTGAACTCTTCCTCAACCCATCCCTTGAACTCTTCCTCAACCCATCCCTTGAACTCTTCCTCGGACTATCCCTTGAACTCTTCCTCAACCCATCCCTTGAACTCTTCCTCAACCCATCCCTTGAACTCTTCCTCAACCCATCCCTTGAACTCTTCCTCAACCCATCCCTTGAACTCTTCCTCAACCCATCCCTTGAACTCTTCCTCAACCCATCCCTTGAACTCTTCCTCAACCCATCCCTTGTACTCTTCCTCAACCCATCCATTGAACTCTTCCTCGGACTATCCCTTGAACTCTTCCTCAACCCATCCATTGAACTCTTCCTCGGACTATCCCTTGAACTCTTCCTCAACCCATCCCTTGAACTCTTCCTCAACCCATCCATTGAACTCTTCCTCGGACTATCCCTTGAACCCTTCCTCAACCCATCCATTGAACTCTTCCTCGGACTATCCCTTGAACTCTTCCTCAACCCATCCATTGAACTCTTCCTCAGACTATCCCTTGAACTCTTCCTCAACCCATCCATTGAACCCTTCCTCAACCCATCCATTGAACTCTTCCTCGGACCATCCCTTGAACCCTCCGTAGAACTATCCGTGGAATTTGTATCCATTGAACTCTTCCTCGAACCATCCCTTGGACCCTCCTTAAGACCATCCAAGGAACTTTCCTTTAGACCATCCACGGAACTTTCCTTTAGACCATCCACGGAACTTTCCTTTCGACCATCCATGGCACTCTCCTTTGGACTCTCCGCAGATGACAATTTTGGAGTTGAAGGAGATTCTTTTGTAGAAGTTGCCTCAGACCTCTTCAATCCCGGCCTTCAGGCAATTTGGTATCTTTGTTAATGGGTGCCTTCTTTTGAATGTCTTGAGCTAGTTTAATTTTAACTTGGAAGGAAGAAAGAAAACATGGCTGAGACCATTTTAAATAATGTATGTATACAGCACATTGCATTGTCCGAGACCACATTGTAAGCACGAATGGTATCAGACCTGCACTGTTTGAGGGTCTAACAAAGGGAAGGGACTTCTGCATGAACTGTTACCTGGGATGGGGGGGCGCTTAACAAACATACATATGGAATGAATAGGCAGGAAAAGACCACCTGGTCCATCATGGCTGCCCTGCAACGTGATGGCTGGAACTTGCTCATTAAACACTCGTCCGCAGTCGCGTGATCTCCTGGGAGAGGCAAACAAATCCCAGGAAAAATAAGGGAAAACTACTCTGGAAAATTCCTCTGCGATGGGAATCAGTCTAGGAGATCGCAGCCAACCCGTGCCCACCACTCTCATCCACGATGTCGCTGGGGCTGAACAAGTCTCACATAGAAATAGAACGGTTACAGCACAGAAGGAGGCCATTCGGCCCGTCGAGCCCGTGCCGGCTCTCTGCAAGAGCATCTCAGCCAGTCCCACTCCCCCCGCCCTTTCCCCCTCGCCCTGCATTTTTTTGTCCTTCAGGTACCTATCCAATTCCCTTTTGAAATCCATGATTGAATCAGCCTCCACCACCCATTCCAGATCCTAACCACTCGTTGCATAAAAAGATTTTACCTCGTGTCACCTTTGGTTCTTCTGCCAATCACCTTAAATCCGTATCCTCTGGTTCTCAACCCTTCCGCCAATGGGAACAGTTTCTCTCTGTCTACTCTGTCCAGACCCCCCTCGTGATTTTGAACACCTCTGTCAAATGTCCTTTCAATCTACACAAAGCATCTGTCATCAGCGTAGCTACGGTTACATGGGATGACTGACAGGCATTGACCAACACTCAGGGATTGAGGATAATCCAGTAAATTTTCTAAAGATTTCCGAGAGGAGCAGCCTCCATATCAGAAACTTCACTTTAAACCCACTTGTTGCTCCTGCAGTCCTTCTGGTTCTGTTCCCACGCCAGAGCTGAGCGAATGTGAATGAAAGAGTCACAGCCAGGCTGGACTTTCCTTGCTTTCGAGATTTTTGCACATTTGGTGACATAACAGTTGGGGAGGAGTCAAAGACAGAGACACATCAGAGGCCTTGTAACATGACAGCCCTTGAGCCTCGACTACAGTGAGGACCATGGCCTGGTCAGACTGAGGGGGAGCTGGAGGGGAAAATGTACCGACACTGTCAAAATGGCCGGCTATTGTAGGGAAGGCACATCACTGCAGTTAGCCAGGGTTAAAGATGAGGCCCTAGGGTCAAAGGTAAGTCCCCAGGGTTAGAGGTGAGGTTCTAAGGTTAGGGGTGAGTCCCCAGGGTTAAAGGTGAGGCCCCAAGTTCGGAGGTGAGGCCCCAGGGTCAGAGGTGAAGCCCCAGGTTCCGAGTAGAGCGCTTGCTTTGAGAGTCTCGTGTCTGGCATACGAACAATGTGGCCTCCTGGTCGAGGGCGCTAACGTTGGTGCGTCTGACCTCCCAGGGAATTTGCAGGATCTTGCGGAGATATCGCACGTAGAGTGACTGGTACAAGTCTTCACCTCCTCTCCCGCCATTTAAAGGAGGTTCCGAGCAGTAAAACAAACGTACAAAAAGACAGGCAACAAAAGACCAGCAGGTTCCGTCAAGCCTGTATCACTCAGCCATGTTTTTAAAAAATAATTTCTCGGGATGTGGGCATCGCTGACAAGGCCGGCATTTATTGCCCGTCCCTAATTGCCCCTTGAGAAGGTGGTGGTGAGCCGCCTTCTTGAACCGCTGCAGTCCGTGTGGTGAAGGTGCTCCCACAGTGCTGTTAGGGAGGGAGTTCCAGGATTGTGACCCAGCGACGATGAAGGAACGGCCGATATATTTCCAAGTCGGGATGGTGTGTGACTGGGAGGGGAACGTGGAGGTGGTGGTGTTCCCATGCGCCTGCTGCCCTTGACGTTCTAGGAGGTAGAGGTCGCGGGGTTTGGGAGGTGCTGCCGAAGAAGCCTTGGCGAGTTGCTGCAGTGCATCTTGTAGACGGTGCTCACTGCAGCCACGGTGCGCCGGTGGTGGAGGGAGTGAGTGTTTAAGGTGGTGGGTAGCGTGTCGATCAAGCGGCTGCTTTGTCCTGGATGGTGTCGAGTTTCTTGAGTGTTGTTGGAGCTGCACTCATCCAGGCAAGTGGGGATTGTTCCATCACACTCCTGACTCGTGTCTTGTAGATGGTGGAAAGGCTTTGGGGAGTCAGGAGGTGAGACACTTGCCACAGAATACCCAGCCTCTGACCTGCTCTTGTAGCCACAGTATTTATGTGGCTGGTCCAGTTAAGTTTCTAGTCAATGGTGAACCCAGGATGTTGATGGTGGGAGATTCAGTGATGGTAATGCCGTTGAATGTCAGGAGGCGGTGGTTAGACTCTCGCTTGTTGGAGACAGTCATTGCCTGGCACTTGTGTGGCGCGAATGTGTGGTGAAAGTGCTCCTACAGGGCTGTTAGGGAGGAGTTCTGGGATTTTGACCCAGCGACAGGGATGTTATTTTACTTGGAGGTGACGGTGTTACATAGAAGCATAGAAAATAGGTGCAGGAGCAGGCCATTCGGCCCTTCGAGCCTGCATCACCAGTCAATATGATCATGGCTGATCATGCAACTTCAATACCCCATTCCTGCTTTCTCTCCATACCCCTTGATCCCTTTAGCCGTAAGGGCCACTTCTAACTCCCTTTTGAATATATCTAACGAACTGGCCTCAACAACTTTCTGTGGTAGAGAATTCCACAGGTTCACAATTCTCTGAGTGAAGAAGTTTCTCCTCATCTCGGTCCTAAATGGCTTACCCCTTATCCTTAGACTGTGACCCCTGGTTCTGGACTTCCCCAACATCGGGAACATTCTTCCTGCATCTAACCTGTCCAATCCCATCAGAATTTTATATGTTTCTATGAGATCCCCTCTATTCTTCTAAATTCCAGTGAATATAAGCCTAGTTGATCCAGTCTTTCTTCATATGTCAGTCCTGCCATCCCGGGAATCAGTCTGGTGAATCTTTGCTGCACTCCCTCAATAGCAAGAATGTCCTTCCTCAGATTAGGAGACAAAAACTGCACACAATACTCAAGGTGAGGTCTCACCAAGGCCCTGTACAACTGCAGTAAGACCTCCCTGCTCCTATACTCAAATCCTCTCGCTATGAAGGCCAACATATCATTTGCTGCCTTTACTGCCTACTGTATCGGCATGCCTACTTCCCATTACAGAGCTGATCTTGGCCTTTTGGTCATTTTTCAGACAGAAATGTCCGTTCTTTCTTTGTGAAGACAGGACTTGTATTTCCTGGAGTACAGCAGATTAAGGGGTGTTCTCATTGAAGTGTTGAAGATGTTAGGGTAGATAGAGAGAAACTGTTTCCTCTGGTGGGGGGGAGTCACGAACAAGGGGGCAGAAGCTTAAAATTCGAGCCAGGCAGTTCAGGAGGTGATATTAGGAAGCATTTCTTCACACAAAGGGCGGTGGGAATCTGGAACTCTCTCCCCCAAAAAGCTGTCGAGGCTGGGGATGTGGGGGGGTCAATTGGAAATTTCAAAACTGAAATTGATAGATTTTCGTTCGGTATTAAGGGTTACGGAAACAAGGTGAGATACAGATCAGCCATGATCTAAGTGATGTGCAGAAGAGGGGCTGAATGGCTGCACATCACTTAGATCATGGCTGATCTGTATCTCACCTTGTTTCCGTAACCCTTAATACTGGTACTCATTCTGCTGCCTGAGAGTTTAAGGCTGACTGCGAAAGTTGCATTTTTGGATGATTTTATTGATTTTAATCAACATGAAATGGCTTCTTTCTGAGCTTCAGCACAAATGAGGGAAAACGTGACGGTAATAAGCAAGAGAACCACCAGAGGGCAGCCTTAGTTAACGGGAGTATTTCCCAAACAGAATCACAAGACACCCTCCATCCTGCAAGTGGCGCTTGACCCAGCCACCCTACGATTAACCACAGCACGTTCAAAGTTACCGAGGAAGGTGACGGTTGAATGCTGCATTCTTTGTACCATGATTAATCTAAATAGAAAGACTTGCATTTATATAGCACCGTTCGCATTCTCAGGACATCCCAAAGCGCTTTGCAGCCAATTAAGTACTTTTGGAGTGTAGTCACTGTTGTAATGTGGGAAACACGGCAGCCAATTTGCGCACAGAAAATAAAGGTACGCGGAGTCAGAGGAAATGTATTGGCATGGATCGAGAATTGGCTGGCTAACAGAAAGCAGTGAGTCGGGATAAATGGGTCCTGTTTGGGTTGGAAATCGGTGGTTAGTGGTGTGCCACAGGGATCGGTGCTGGGACCACAACTGTTTACAATATACATAAATGACCTGGAAGAGGGGACAGAGTGTAGTGTAACAAAATTTGCAGATGACACAAAGATTAGTGGGAAAGCGGGTTGTGTCGAGGACACAGAGAGGCTGCAAAGAGATTTAGATAGGTTAAGCGAATGGGCTAAGGTTTGGCAGATGGAATACAATGTCGGAAAATGTGAGGTCATCCACCTTGGGGAAAAAAAACAGTAAAAGGGAATATTATTTGAATGGGGAGAAATTACAACATGCTGAGGTGCAGAGGGACCTGGGGGTCCTTGTGCATGAATCCCAAAAAGTTAGTTTGCTGGTGCAGCAGGTAATCAGGAAGGTGAATGGAATGTTGGCCTTCATTGCGAGAGGGATGGAGTACAAAAGCAGGGAGGTCCTGCTGCAACTGTACAGGGTATTGGTGAGGCCGCACTTGGAATACTGCGTGCAGTTTTGGTCACTTTACTTAAGGAAGGATATACTAGCTTTGGAGGGGGTACAGAGACGATTCACTAGGCTGATTCCGGAGATGAGGGGGTTACCTTATGATGATAGATTGAGTAGACTGGGTCTTTACTCGTTGGAGTTCCAAAGGATGAGGGGTGATCTTATAGAAACATTTAAAATAATGAAAGGGATAGACAAGATAGAGGCAGAGAGGTTGTTTCCACTGGTTGGGGAGACTAGAACTAGGGGGAACAGCCTCAAAATACGGGGGAGCCAATTTAAAACCGAGTTGAGAAGGTATTTCTTCTCCCAGAGGGTTGTGAATCTGTGGAATTCTCTGCCCAAGGAAGCAGTTGAGACTAGCTCATTGAATGTATTCAAGTCACAGATAGATAGATTTTGAACCAATAAGGGAATTAAGGGTTATGGGGAGCGGGCGGGTAAGTGGAGCTGAGTCCACGGCCAGATCAGCCATGATCTTGTTGAATGGCGGAGCAGGCTCGAGGGGCTAGATGGCCTACTCCTGTTCCTAATTCTTATGTTCTTATGTTCCCACAAACAGCAATGTGATAATGTCCCAGATAATCTGTTTTAGTAATGTTGATTGAGGGATAAATATTGGCCAGGACACCGGGGAGAACTCTCCTGCTCTTCTTCGAAATAGTGGCCGTGGAATCTTTTATGTCCACCTGAGAGGGCAGACGGGGCCTCGGTTCAATGTCTCATCCGAAAGGCGGCCTCTCTGACAGGGCGGCGCTCCCTCAGTACTGCCCCTCCGACAGTGCAGCACTCCCTTAGTACTGCCGCTCCGACAGTGCGGTGCTCGTTCAGTACTGCCCCTCCGACAGTACTGCCCCTCCGACAGTGCGGTGCTCCCTCAGTACTGCCCGCCGACAGTGCGGCACTCCCTCAGTACTGTCCCTCCGACAGTGCGGCACTCCATCAGTACTGCTCCTCCGACAGTGCAGTGCTCCCTCAGCACTGCCCCTCCGACAGTGCGGCGCTCCCTCAGAACTGCCCCTCCGACAGTGCAGTGCTCCCTCAGCACTGCCCCTCCGACAGTGCGGCGCTCCCTCAGCACTGCCCCTCCGACAGTGCGGCGCTCCCTCAGCACTGCAGTGGGAGTGTCAGCCTGGATTATAGGCTCAGGTCTCTGGAGTGGGAGTTGAACCCACGATCTAATCTGATGTAGAAGGCGAGCGTGTTACCCACTGAGCCACAGCTTCAGCTTGATTTGTTTTGGATTTACCCTCCCCTTCAAACGCTGGCCTGTCCTCTGGCTCTGCCGTTCTGGGATGTAACAAGTTGCACTTTATGGTCTTTGTAGGTGTAAAATGTTCGAAACACATTCTTTTGCTCTGCAACCTGTGACTAGAATTCAGGCCAGCTCAGCTCAGCTCAGCTCTTCCCTTCTGCCTTGTGTTCCAGCACGCAAACAGACCATTCAGCCCAACAGGCCCTGCCTAAACCTCTCCGCCTCTCTACTTCAAGGCGCTCCTTAAAACCCACCTCTTTGACCAAGCTTTGGGTCACCTGCGCTAATTCCAATTATGCGGCTCGGTGTCAAATTTTTATCGCATAATACTCCTGTGAAGCGCTTTGGGACGTTTCACTACGTTAAAGGCGCTATATAAATACAGGTAGCCTGGTGTTTATGCTGCACACCAGCCCCCTCCCATCCCTCTCCATCTCACCACATCACCATATCCTTCTATTCCTTTCTCCCTCATGTGTTTATCCAGCCTCCCCTTAAATGCATCGATACTATTCACCTCAACCCCTCCCTGTGGCAGCGAGTTCCACATTCTCACCGCTCTCTGGGTAAAGAGGTTTTCCCATTGGATTGATTAGTGATTATCTATTATATTGATGGCCCCCTAGTTCTGGACATGTCTGTAGCTGGAAACATCTTCTCTGTGTCCACCGCATCGCAAGCTTTCATGGCTGTGTTGAATGATGAGAGGGAAAACTCCCCGGTGCTCAATGGCAGCAGTGGGGCAGCATTCTCCACAAGCCTGGCCTCGATGGCAGCGTGGCTGGAAACGTTGCTGTAACACGGCCGGGCGGATTCTTGCATTTGACAAGGTGCCACATAAAAGGTTACTGCACAAGATAAAAGTTCACGGGGTTGGGGGTAATATATTAGCATGGATAGAGGATTGGCTAACGAACAGAGAACAGAGAGTCGGGATAAATGGTTCATTCTCTGGTTGGAAATGAATGGGGTGCCGCAGGGATCAGTGCTGGGACCCCATCTATTTACAATCTATATTAACAACTTGGAAGAAGGGACTGAGTGTAACGTAGCCAAGTTTGCTGATGATACAAAGATGGGAGGAAAAGCAATGTGTGAGGAGAACACACAAAATCTGCAAAAGGACAGAGACAGGCTAAGTAAGTGAGCAAAAATTTGGCAGATGGAGTACAATGTTGGAAAGTGTGAGGTCATGCACTTTGGCAGAAAAAAATCAAAGAGCAAGTTGTTATTTAAATGGAGAAAGATTGCAAAGTGCCGCAGTACAGCGGGACCTGGGGATACTTGTGCATGAAACACAAAAGGATAGTATGCAGGTACAGCAAGTGATCAGAAAGGCCAATGGTATCTTGACCTTTATTGCAAAGGGGATGGAGTATAAAAGCAGGGAAGTCTTGCTACAGCTATGCAGGGTATTGATGAGGCCACACCTGTAATACTGCGTGCAGTTTTGGTTTCCATATTTACGAAAGGATATACTTGCTTTGGAGGCAGTTCAGTGAAGGTTCACCAGGTTGATTCCGGGGATGAGGGGATTGACTTATGAGGAAAGGTTGAATAGGTTGGGCCTCTACTCATTGGAATTCAGAAGAATGAGAGGTGATCTTATTGAAACGTATAAGATTATGAGGGGGCTTGACAAGGTGGATGCAGAGAGGATGTTTCCACTGATGGGGGAGACTAGAACTAGAGGGCACGATCTTAGAATAAGGGGCCACCCATTTAAAACTGAGATGAGGAGAAATTTCTTCTCTCAGAGGATTGCGATTCTGTGGAATTCTCTGCCTCAGAGAGCTGTGGAAGCCGGGACATTGAATAAATTTAAGACAGAAATAGACAGTTTCTTAAACGATAAGGGAATAAGGGGTTATGGGGGGCAGGCAGGGAAGTGGAGCTGAGCCCCTGATCGGATCAGCCATGATCTTATTGAATGGTGGAGCAGGCTCGAGGGGCCGAATGGCCTACTCCTGCTCCTATTTCTTATGTAACAGCCTCTGCTTTCTCTATTATTTAACAACCGGGAGCCAGTGGTGTCACCTGACCCCTGGGCCTGGGATTCGCTGCTAGGGGCCCAAGCTGTGCCTTCGTGTTGCCCGGGTCAGTGCTAGGGGCTGCTGCATGTAAAGGATGGTGTGGGGCGGGGCCAAGCCTGGCCTTGATGGCAGCACGGCTGGAAACTTTGCTGTAACACAGCCGGGCGGATTCTTGCAATTTGTCGTCTTCCCCCTTAGTGGCAGTAACAGAGCCTCCCGACATCACAACCCTGGTGTCATTATGTGTGTAATACTTTTATCAACAAGAGCAGACATTGACGACGAGGTCCAACACCACCTCCAGTGCGCCACTGCGGCCTTCGGCTGCCTGAGGAAAAGAGTGTTCGAGGATCAGGCCCTCAAATCTGCCAACAAGCTCATGGTCTACAGGGCTGTAGTAATACCCGCCCTCCTGTATGGCTCAGAGACATGGACCATGTACAATAGACACCTCAAGTCACTGGAGAAATGCCACCAATGATGTCTCCGCAAGATCCTGCAAATCCCCTGGGAGGACAGACGCACCAACGTTAGCGTCCTCGACCAGGCCCAACATCCCCAGCATCGAAGCACTGACCACACTTGATCAGCTCCGCTGGGCATGCCAGACACGAGACTCCCAAAGCAAGCGCTCTACTCGGAACTCCTTCACGGCAAACGAGCCAAAGGTGGGCAGAGGAAACATTACAGGGACACCCTCAAAGCCTCCCTGATAAAGTGCAACATCCCCACTGATACCTGGGAGTCCCTGGCCAAAGACTGCCCTAAGTGGAGGAAGTGCATCCGGGAGGGCGCTGAGCACCTCGAGTCTCATTGCCGAGAGCATGCAGAAACCAAGCGCAGGCAGCGGAAGGAGCGTGCGGCAAACCTGTCCCACCTGTGACAGAGACTGTGGTTCTCGTATTGGACTGTTCAGCCACCTAAGGACTCATTTTCTCATTTTTCGAGTGGAAGCAAGTCTTCCTCGATTTCAAGGGACAGCCTATGATGATGATGAATGTGTGCTCCTGTGAGCACGCCCACAGGTTCATGGAGCCATTGTCTATTCCTGGGCCTGGCCAAGGTGGCCATTAATCGGTCCAGGCAGCGGGCGGTCGAGGGACTTGTTAAGCCCGACTGCCTGCCTCCCCTCCGCGACTACTTTCGCGCCTGGAGATGGAGCACGCTGTGTCCACCGGTACGCTCACGGCCTTCCGCGAGAGGTGGGCGCCTGACAGACTCGAGTGTATCATCACCCCCGGCAACCACATTTTTATTTGATCGTTTAAGGTTTACTTAAAAGTTTTATTGTTAATTTGTGGGTTCTAGTTTCCCTTTAATTAAGGGAGCACTCGGCTTTATCTGTTTACCCAAAACAGTTGTGGAGCTGTTGCATTGTGAGTGGCTTAGCCAGTCACGTGATGTTCACAAGACTCAATAAAACCCCAGCCAGTTGGGTCTTGGTCATCCACGATGAGGTATGCAGTTGTGAGCCAAGTGGATGAACTGGTAATGTGTAGTGTGATTGTTAAAACTTTGTTAATAAACCAACTAGTTCTTAATAGCAATGTGTTGCCATGAATTCTTAAATAAAGAACCCTTGAAGCATTTACATTGCAATATGCAATGTTGCTGTTAAGCTGCACGGGGGTCTTGAGGTCCCATGCACGCTGTTCAGTGAACTTTGCGTGGGATAAATCGCGCCTCCGTGGAGGTTTAAATGGGCTGCACAGCCAGTTAAAGGGCCCGTGCACCGAAAAAAATCAAGAGGGCACATTGGTTATGTGTGGCGTCTTCCTTAATTTTCATCCTTATTTTCAAATCTCTCCATGGCCTCGTCCCTCCCTATCTCTGTAATCTCCTCCAGCCCCACAACCCCCCTCTAATTCTGCTCTCCTGACCATCCCTGATTATAATTGCTCCACCACGGGTGGCCGTGCCTTCAGCTGCCTGGGCCCCAAGCTCTGGAACTCCCTCCCTAAACCTCTCCGCCTCTCTCTCCTCCTTCAAGACGCTCCTTAAAACCTACCTCTTTGACCAAGCTTTTGGTCACCTGCCCTAATTTTTCCTTATGCAGCTCGGTGTCTGTTATATATGCAGACTATAGATATACTCTCTGTGTAGTCACTGCATAGTTGCATAAAATGGAGACTTGTTACCTGATGTATTATCAATAAGGTTTACACTGTGTATATACTATGCTGGCACCACTAGAGGGCGCAACTGGTGGAGACTGGGGTTTCCTGCCCCTGTGGCAAAGGCTGTCCACCAGAGGGCACTGCGGTGGGAGACCTGAGGGTCACCTGCATAGGTGTGCAGGGCCCAGTATAAAAGGCTGCCCGCCATGCTTGTGCCTCACTTTGGAGTTATGAATAAAGGACCAAGGTCACTACAGTTTGAGTACAACACATTGCCTCGTGGAGTCATTCATAAGTACATTACAGGCATAATAGTGTTGATTAAAAAAAAATCTCCTAATACTCCTGTGAGGGGCCTTGGGACGTTGCATTACATTAAAGGTGCTATATAAATACAAGTTGTTGTTGTTGTTGTTAATGCAGCATCTCAAAACTACAGCCATGGTAGAGTTCATGCATGACTTACACATATCTCAGAGGGGTTGGTGGGGGCTCAATTATTTCTGGCACTGAAATGTGTCTTATGCTGATTTCCTGTCTGTCCTACGAACGCCTGCGGAGAGTTATATATGTGGACTTGTATTTACTCTGTATAGCCAGCAGAGGACTCATCCCCTGGAGTCCCAAGGGATCCCATAATCCCTTGGGAGCACAGGTATTTAAGGAGGCTTCACAGGTTGGAGAGACACTCTGGAGACCTGCAATAAAAGACTAAGGTCACACTTTCCTTTGAGCTCAGTGTTCAGCCTGACTCTTTCTCCATGCACAACAGGGGGCAGGGGCATCCCGCTGCTGAATGGGTACGTGACACGCCCGCAAAGCGGAGGCAACTTACACCCGCTTTCTGCCTCCGTGTCTGGGAGCCCGGCAGCACGATGTCTGGGGGGTGGGCCCAATCAATTCTAATTGACACAATTGCTGCATCTGGGTCGCATGCTCAGACCTGCCCCGTCTCACTCTTTGCCTGCTCACCTCCCTCATTTCCATCTGAGAATATGCAGCTTCTTGCTCTGCGTCTCGCTCTTTGGAAACCTCTCCAAGTTTAAATACTTGAGAGAATTTTGAAATCTCTTGCACGTGTGCTCAAACAAACCTGCTTTCCTCGTACCGCATGGGCACTGCCAACTAAGTTGTGTTTAGCAATGGGAAAGCACTTTGATTCACTGTGGGAACTTAATAGCCGAGAAGCAACACTTCATGCTGAATTTCCTCAGCAAGATGTGAAGGTATAGAGCGAACACGCTGTACCCCACTTTCCAGTTTGCTCAGTGATTCAGTGCCATTAACGTAAGAGTTAAATAATGTGTCAGGCGTGGCTCAGTGGGTAGCTATCTCGCCTCTGAGTCGGAAGGTTGTGGGTTCAAGTCCCACTCCAGACTTAAGCACATAAATCTAGGCTGACATTCCCAGGGCAGTACTGAGGGTGAGGGAGTGCTGCACTGTCGGAGGGGCAGTGCTGAGGGAGTGCCGCACTGTCGGAGGGGCAGTGCTGAGGGAGCGCCGCACTGTCGGAGGGGTAGTGCTGAGGGAGCGCCGCACTGTCGGAGGGGCAGTACTGAGGGAGTGCTGCACTGTCGGAGGGGCAGTACTGAGGGAGCGCCGCACTGTCGGAGGGGTAGTGCTGAGGGAGCGCCGCACTGTCGGAGGGGCAGTGCTGAGGGAGTGCCGCACTGTCGGAGGCGCAGTACTGAGGGAGCGCCGCACTGTCGGAGGCGCAGTACTGAGGGAGCGCCGCACTGTCGGAGGGGCAGTGCTGAGGGAGCGCCGCACTGTCGGAGGCGCAGTACTGAGGGAGCGCCGCACTGTCGGAGGCGCAGTACTGAGGGAGCGCCGCACTGTCGGAGGCGCAGTACTGAGGGAGCGCCGCACTGTCGGAGGGGCAGTGCTGCGCTCGAGTGGTTTGCAAACTTCTCTTATTGTGGCAGTCACTGCAAATACTAACACTCTCCCAGGGACCCCCTGCAAATACTGACACACTTACCCCCAGGGGATTCCCTACAAACACTGACACCCTTCTCCCGGGGGATTCCCTGCACACACTCCCAGAAGCATTGGATGCAGTGGCTGCGCGCCGCCTGCGGTTGCCGGGGTAACCGGTCGCTTGCTGGCAACCGGGTGGGCGGAGCCGAGGGAGGCGGGTGTGATGACGTCACAGCGCCAGCCTGGCGAGGACAAAAGGGGGGGGAACGCTGCGCGCGCACCTGGGCCTTCTCTTGTCAGATCAAATTGGGAATCTACCTGGAATCTTCTGAGAGCAGCGGGTAGCGCCGGGCGGAACTCCGCATTCATATTATTTGTTTTTCCCCTTGAGGAGCGAGGTTATAAGAATAAAAAAGGTACGGATGTCTCCTTGTCGACGGCCGTGACATTCGGAGAGGTAGCTCGAAGAGTTTTCACCTCAGATTAAAGCGGGGAAATTTTTAAAGGGCTCGCTGTCTCTTCTTCAACCCGTCGAAGAGCCGGTGCGCATGCGCGGCGTGCTACCGGCTGGGAGTTGTAGTCTCCTGCCGGCGGCTCCGGCCGCGCCTGCCCAGTCCGGGGCACTACAACTCCCGGCATGCTGTGGCGTGGGGCGAGCGAGCAAAAGAGGGAAAGAGGCGCCATTTTGCAGGCGTTTGCCTCTCTCCTCCTCCACCTCGCGCGACGCCTGTCGGGAGTTGTAGTTTTTAACGCGTCGCCGCGCCCAGGTATTTGGATGGAGAGGCGGGGCGACGCGGGACTACAAGTCCCAGCGTGCCTCAGGCGGGGGTGGAGCTTGGAGAAAAGGCTGTGAACAACAGCGCTCATCATGGCTCGTCCGGGGAAAGACAGTCGGGGAGGAAAGGAGTGACATTGCGAGGAGGCGGTCTGAGGTAAGGCACACACACAGAGAGAGAGAGAATGAGGAGTGGAAGAAAAGCAAAACTTCTCTGGGGTTAACTTGAGTCAGTTTGGCGGCGCGGTGGAGGAGCCCTGGGCCCTGGGGCCTGAGTTGCTGCGAGCCGGCCCTGGGCCCCGGAGCTTGTGCCGATTGTCGGCTCGGGTGACAGGGCAGAAGGCAAACCTTCGCCCCGGACTAGGGATTGAGAGCCGGGAGCTCCCCGCAAACGCTCCTTAATCTTGCCAGGACACGGTGGAAAAATGACTGACCGCCCGCCCCCATCAGTTTGCCAATCTACCTTTCCAATCAAACTTTTATTCGTAATAATGCCACTTCATTTCAGCCTCAGTCATTGCTGCATGTATACATTTCGTTGCATGTGCCTCTTATTTCTTTTTGTTGCGCGCAGATATTGATTATTTTTGATGCACACAAGTTTTAATTTTGCTGGAAAGACAACTTTTCATAGTCTTAATATGGTATTTTTCCAGAAATTGTCATTTTAGATGCTATCCTTTTTGCTGCAGTTGGACAAATCCCAAAAGATATGAGCAGTGATGTTAGAAAAAAGGATGTAGAGGCACTGAGGGTGTGCAGAGAAGGTTTACAAAGATGATCCCAGAAATGCGAGGGTATACCTTTCAGGGAAGGATGAACAAGCTGGGCCGATTTACTCTTGAAAAGAGAAGGCTGAGGGGTGATCTAATAGAGGTCTTTAAAATTATGAAAGCATTTGATAGAGTAGATACAGAGACTGTGGGGAACAGCAAAACAAGAGGCCATTAATATAAGATAGTCACCAAGAAATCCAATAGGGAATTCAGAAAAACGTCTTTACACAGATTGGTGAGAATGTGGAACTAGCTGCCACAGGGAGTGGTTGAGGCGAATAGTATCAATGCATTTAAAGGGAGGCTAGATAAGCATATGAGGGAGAAGGGCATAGAGGGTTACGTGGCTAGATGAGGAAAGACGGGAGGAAGCTTGAGTGGAGCATGGGCTGAATGGCCTGTTTCTGTACTGTAAATCCTATGTAAAATGACTGGAATGGGACCTATATCAAACAGCAACTCATTAAATAGTGTGGGGGAAGTAAATAAGCTATTTCTTGAGTTTTATGTTTTATTTTACCTGGGAAGTGAAATGGCAAGTTAACAAGGTGTCAATTATAGTTCGTGTTTGTGTGGAATGGTAACATTTGAAGAGGACAGATTGCTGTTATAATGAACAAATTAACCTTTCCTTTAACCACGAACCATTGAACTCATTGTCTGGATGTTAACATTCTTATAGAACTTCAAAGGGGAAATGGGGCACATTGGAAGCTAGCAATATATTCTCTCTTAGTTCGCCTAGTTCTTTAAAAAGCACTGCAGTGCATAATTCATTCGGAAGCTAAAACATTTTTGTTAGAAGAAAATAGCTTTAACTGCACTGAGGAGTTTTTTAATAGATACATTGAGATTAATTTTAGGGTAAAACTGATGGCTGACTAGATGGCTTTAAATCCCACTTCTAGTTGGTCTAGACCTGAGAGAATGTTCTTATTTGCTTTCAAAGTAGTGGTGTTCCTTATCTATATAATGCTCTGTGTTGTATTTAATAAACACTGTTCTCCTTTTAATACTCTGCTGAGGTAAGCAGTGGCTTTACCTTCTTTTCCACATTTATTATATATATTGCAAACATTTTATTACAGAGGGAATGAGTAAATTAATTTGCTTTTGAAGCCAGTTCAAAAGCCAGCAAAATTCAGTGTGGAATACTCACTGACATAAATAAACAAAGAAGGAATTTGTATTTCTATAGCACTTTTCACCACCTCAGCACGTTCCAAAGTGTTTTACAGCCAATTAAAGTATTTGTGAAGTGTAGTCACTGTTGTAACATAGGAAACAAAGTAAATGTACATGTGCATGCGATCATTAAACACTGGTAGATTTTCTTAAGCTATTTTTCTTACTGTGGTCTAAATGAATCAGTTTGAAATGTTTCACTTTGCTTGTTAGGTTTCAGGTTGCGTGCTCAAGCAACGCTTCTATTGTGTAATCACAATGAAAAGGCCAAGAGCTAAAAAGCTGTGGCCTTATTGTTAAGAGTTGTGTAATCAAGGTGAGGTGTAAGCAAATATTATTAGATTTTATATCTTTTGGTGTAGAGAAAATGAAAATCTTGCCTATATTTAATAAGTACGGGATACAGCATTTCAAAGAATTTGAAGTGTTTGTAAAATTAATGATTGACGTACAAATTTTTTTGACAATGTAATTTTTCAATTTGTGTTGGTGTGTGTATTATGCCACAGTGTGGTAGTGCATGAGTTTGCTTGATCACACATGTGGGTTCCTGTCCTGACCTCATTGGAGTTTAGAAGAATGAGAAGTGATCTTATTGAAACATATATGACACTGAGGGGGCTGGACAGGGTAGATGCAGAGGATGTTTCCCCTCATGGGAGAATCTAGAACTAAGGAGCATAGTTTCAGAATAAGGGGTTGCCCATTTAGAACTGAGTTGTGGAAAAATTTCTTCTCTCAGTGGGTTGTAAATCTGTGGAATTCTCTGCCCCAGAAAGCTGTGGGGGCTGGGTCATTGAATATATTTAAGGTGGAGATGGACAGATTTTTGAATGATACGGGAGTGAAGGGTTATGGGGAGCGGGTGGGGAAGTGGAGCTGAATCCATGATCTGACCAGCCATGATCTTATTAAATGGTGGAGCAGGCTCGAGGGGTCAATGGCCTACTCCTGCTTCTATTTTTTATGTTCTGGACAACTTTAGGGAGAAGCACCAAGCACAAGTGAGGCACTTCCCCCATAAGGGGAGAGGTTAACAGGGCAAGTAAGCTAGGCTTCCCTAAAGCCCCTACAAAGTGACATGAGCAGGGCGTGATATATGCTGCTTAGAGACCTAAAGAGATATCTGATTCAAAACAGTGTGCAAATCTTCCTTTTAAATCATGTCTCCAAAGTGTGTCTCAGCTTTTTGTATAGAATGAATTTCTTTGAAGTTGAGTGTTAATTATAATGTAGGCACAAGCGACAGTCATTCTGTGCACAGCAATATCCCACACACATTAATGAGATGAATGAATCTGTTTTTGTTGGTTTTGGTTGAGAGGGATGTTGACCAGAATACCTGAAACATTCCCTGCTCTTCTTTGAGTTATTAACCTGAGTAAACTGGAATAGGCAGTCACGGATTAACATTTCATCTGAAGGAAGGCACCGAACAATCGTCCACTTTGGTACTGCCCTACGCTGCCAGCTTAGTGTGTGCTCAAGTTCTTCTGGCAAAGGCAAGCATGCTACCAACTGAGCTAAGGTGACATTTGAGGAATGTACCTGTATTATTCCAAATAGTAAGCAGCTGTATCTCCCTGCCGTGCATTGTGCCTGCAACAAAGCAGAAATGGGGTTCGTTAACCAGTTTAGGATGTTGGTGTGATGTATTTGTGCATCAGCTGCATTTCTTTTTCTTCTTCTCCACAATTTTCACCCCCCTTCCTCTCCTGGTGGTGTTACCAAGGCGCATAGTTCCACAGGCTGAACCCATTCCTCATCCACTGTTTGCATTTACAAGTGGAGTCGCTGGATTAAAAGCATTCTAGCTGGAGTTCCCCCTCCCAGCCTCTCGCAATCAAAAGGAGCACCAGCTGAATTCAAGATCCCACGGCACTATTCGAAGAAGAGCAGTGGAGTTCTCTGTTGTCCTGGCCAATATTTATCACCAATTCATAGAAACTTACACAGAAGGAGGCCATTCGGCCCATCGTGCCTGTGCCGGCTCTTTGAAAGAGCTGTCCAATTAGTCTCACCCCCCCCTGCTTTTTGTCCGCTTCCACCACCTTTTCAGGTCGAGCGTTCCAGATCCTGACACCTGAGTGAAAAAGTTTCTCCTCACCCCTCTCGATCCTTTTCCAATGATTTACATTCCAAAAAGTACTTAATTGGCTGTTAAGTGCTTTTGGGACGTCCGGTGGCTGTGAAAGGCTCTATAGAAATGTAAGTCTTTCTTTCACTCGCCAGAGGGAATATTATTTTCCCTATTTACTCTAGCGGAACCTCTCCTAGGTCGCCACTAACCTTCCCAATTCCAAGGAGAGCAGTCCTAACTTTTCCACCCTCTCCTCATCCCTCAACCAAGATTGCTAAAACAGATTATCTGGTCATTAACTGAGTGCTGTTTGTGGGAGCTTGCTGAGTGTAACTTGGCTGCCGTGTTTCCTACATTATGATAGTGCCTATACTTCAAATGTACTTCATTGGCTGAAAAGTGGCTTGGGATGTCTTGAAGCCGTGAAAGGCGCTATAGAAATGCAAGTCTTTTAGAACTGAGGGGGAAACTGAGCACGAGATGTTCTTCATGGTCTGTTTAGTTCAGCTACTCTCTCCAGCTTCACCAACTGGGGGATCCCGCGTACCTCCATTGGAATCTTGTGTCTGGTATGGGTTTCCCCTTATTGGTGGCTTCTTGGCTAGATGGTTAACTGTGGTCTAAATCCCAGAAGAGGATTAGACATTTGTGTTTCCAAAGCAGAGATGTAAAACATTGAGACAAAAATGTAATCCTTAACGGCTATGGAAATGTGTGGACAATAATTTGAATAGCAGTTACTTTTTTTTTTGAAGGGAGGTAAAGGTGATTAGGTCTGATTAGGATTGTTAAATGTTAAAAAGGTTGCATGCTACTTACTACATTCAAATAACTATCATTTGAAGCATTCCATGTTCATGTTACAAAGGAAGTGAGCTTTATGACACATCTGAACAAGAGTGCTCGCAATTGCAAGATCCTATTTCCGGGGTGGGAGGAGTGGTGCTTGAGGTTTAGAAGAACAATCATTCACCCTGTCCCAAAAGCACTTGTATTTTAGAAGCAACATCTTGTGATTTAGACATAACAGGAGCTTTGTAGATCATTTGAAACACTTTCTTAACACTTAGTTTTAAAAATTGGTGGATTATTGAAGGCTGGACTAATCTGGTTTTGGGGGTATTTGGATTCTATCTGAATTATAGGCCATGTGTTGTGCTTCAATTTTCAGTGATTGCTGTACAGTCCTGTGCTGTTCCAGTAAATAATAACGCAAGAGATTCACCTTAAAGTATGAAAACTGAAGCCGCCATTCGTTTCTGTTTTGGGCTGGAGTAAGTGGGACTGTAGCAGAAAAGGGTGCAGATCCGACACATTTCCATTCCTCTCCAGCTCAGTGTCATCCTTATTGCAGCATTTAAGGTCGGGTAGTGGTTCTTAAACTTTTTTTATGTGGGGCTGTGCGACAAGCACTGACACTCCCAGACACCTCCCTTGCGAATATCGAAACAAGGAGGATCTGGAGGAGGATGGGTTTAAGGAGGGAATTCTAGAGCGCAGTGTCCAAATGGCTCAGTGGTGGGGTAAATAGAGCGGGTGAGGGATGCGCAAGAGGTCAGAGGAATAGAGGGTTTCCTATTGCACGTCCCGCCCTATTGCACGTCCCGCCCTATTGCACGTCCCGCCCTGGGTTTCCTATTACACTTCAGGGGTTTGTGATGCTGGAGGAGATTGGGACATGGAGCAGCGAGGTGATGAATGAATTTAACCACGAGGATGAGAATTTAAAATCTGATGTATGGGGTGGGCGGGTTGCTAAGAGCCAATGTAGACGAACGAGGATAGCGGTAATGGGTGAGTGTGACTTGCTGTGGCATGGGATATGGAAGAAGAGTTTTGGATGAGCTGAAGTTTAAGGAGGGTGACCAGGAGACCACTAGAATACACAGAGGTATACGAGAATATGGGCCTTACGCTAAACATCCATAAGACAAAGGTCCTCTACCAACCTGATCGCGCCACACAGCACTGCCCCCCAATTATCAAAATCCATGACAAGGCCTTGGACAACGTGGACCATTTTCCATACCTCGGGCGCCTACTGTCAGCAAGAGCAGACATTGACGACGAGGTCCAGCACTGCCTTCAGTGTGCCTGCACAGCCTTTGGCCGCCTAAGGAAGAGAGTGTTTGAAGACCAGAATCTCATCCCCCCCCCCCCCCCACCAAGCTCATAGTATTCAGGACACATATGCTGCCCCTGGCCCCGAACTCACGCCTCTCCTGGGCCCCGATCACGTCCCTCTAGAGTCTCTCGCTGCTCCTTTGCCCTGATCTCACCGCTCCTGCTGTATCTGCCCACGCTCCAATCACCGACCTGGACCTTGATGACTTCACTCTTCGCTGCCGTAGCCCTCCTGCACCAGCTCGCGTTGCTCCCTGAAGTAGTATGCCTCCATGCTGCTCCCGAGGATTCCACGCTACTCTTTTACGGCCCCGACCTGCCGCTGGTGTTCTCGCGCAGGTCTTGGCTTCCGCGCCGCTCCTTTTATGGCCCCGACCTGCCACTGGTGTTCACTGGTCTTCATCCACAGTCTGCTCCACCTGTGACAGAAACTGTAATTCCCGCATTGGACTCCGAGAACTCACTTTCAGTGGAAGCAAGTCTTCCTTGATTTCGAGGGACTGCTTATGATGAAACAAATAGCCTGCTTGTTCTAGTTTCTTGGCTCGCCTGTGAATGATCATTTGGTCAAGGGACCAGAGCTTCTAAAAGAGGGAAGAAGGTTGGCACAACAAAATCTTTGAGCCCTTGCTCCCCTCCCTATCTCTGTAATCTCCACCAGCCTTACACCCTCGAAGATCTCTGCACTATTCTGGCTTCTTGAGTTTCCCCAATTATTAATCGCTCCACCATTGACGTCCGTACCTTCAGTTGCCTGGGCCCTAAGCTCTGGAATTCCCTCCCTAAACTTCTCCTCCTTTAAGACGCTCCTTAAAACCTACCTCTTTGACTAAGCTTTTGGTCACCTGCCCCTAATATCTCCTTGTGGGGCTCGGTGTCAGATTTTGTTTGATAATGCTCCTGTGAAGCACTTTGGGACACCTTTTACTATGTTAAAGGTGCTATATAAATTCAAGTTGTTGTATCCCTGAAGGCTATGAGCAACGGGCCCTGTTCTGTTGCTGGGTGCTGAAAGTTCTTTCCTATCTGTGGGGCTCCTCGAGATGGTTTCAACTACTGCCAAGGAATAAATTAGGAGGTTTTTGGCAATAACATTAAAAATTCAGAATTTCATTTTGTTTAGCCATGACCATGTCAAGGCTGCTGTGTTCAATGTGCACAGGCTGCGCTGATTTCGAATGCAAGTTCTTGCCCACTTGCAGTTGGGCCCAGTTCCATGGGGAGTCGTTGGTATAGTTGGCTCACTATCTTGTCTCCGGCTCCAGCTGATTTGGAACTCTAGCAGGGAAACTGGTGCTTTAGAGCATCATTGTGAGATAAGCTCTGTAATCACCATTGTGGCTTTTTGTCTATAAACACGAAAACTCTCCAGAATTTGACACATCCTGCATTCGCCCTCCAGAAATGCTGGTGTGGGAAATGGAAATATTTGTGGTACAGTAAGTGGTGTACTTTTGAGGTTGGGGGTTAAGGCTCATTGTAGGGACTGCATTTAACCCGTGCTATGCATAAGCTGGGTGTGCTGACATTAAGTGGCAGTATTTGGTTCAAGCTCTGACGTGCCTCAATTTAGTGAGAGATAATTTATAAAGTGATTCGGTCACATAATTGATTGTTTCCCTGATTATTTGCTCTTCCTCCACTTTGGGCGGACTTTGGCCAGGGACTCCCAGGTGCCGGTGGGGATGTTGTACTTTATCAGGGAGGCTTTGAGGGTGCCATTGAAACGTTTTCTCTGCCCACCGGGGGCTCGCTTGCCGCGTAGGAGCATCCGGGAGGGCACTGAGCACTGCGAGTCTCGTCACCGAGAGCATGCAGAAATCAAGCGCAGACAGCGGAAGGAGTGTGCAGCAAACCAGACTCCCCACCCACCCTTTCCTTCAGCCACTGTCTGTCCCACCTGTTAGAGAGTGTAATTCCCGCATTGGACTGTACAGTCACCTGAGAACTCGCTTTGAGTGGAAGCAAGTCTTTCTTGATTCTGAGGGACTGCCTATGATTTTGTTTGCTCAGAAGGTGCTAAATCGGGATGGAGTGGGAGAGTTCCCTGTCTGCAGTTGTGGGCCACTTGTCCATATCATAGGCAGTCCCTCGGAATCGAGGAAGACTTGCTTCCACTTCAAAAGTGAGTTTTTTAATTGCGGAACAGTCCAATATGAGAGCCACAGACCCTGTTACAGGTGGGACAGACATTCGTCGAGGGAAGGGCTGGGTGGGGCTGGTTTTCCGCACGCTCCTTCCGCTGCCTGCGCTTGACCTCTTGTCTGTATAGAGCAGCACTGGTACTGGTTTGAGAACTGGAGAGCTACTTGTCTCCCTCAATTGGTGAAGTTTGTGGTCTGGTAGGATGCGTGAAAGGGGCAGGGGATGAATTATAAGGAAGAGGATTTTATTTGAAGCAAGTAAACTTGGCACGCTGCATGTGCAGTTCCTACAAGTACAGTACTTCTTAATCTGCAATTACGAGTAGTGATAGATGCTGACTTTTCCAGCATCAGTAGTGCTTTGCCTTTTGCATAGATGGTGACATTTGCCCCCTCAGTCGGGGTGCGCAGCACTGCTGTTCTGTAATTTAAAGAGGATTTGACCCAACTGTTGTACAGACGCTGCATACCAGGAACTTTCACGGCTGCTGTGCAGTGCTTGGTTGGCATCCTTCAAGAGTTTGGATTTGCTCTTTGTTTATCATTTTCCCGTGGTACCTGTAGGGTGATTGACAGGGCTATAATGTTGATAGCATCGAGTTTCTTCTTGTAAAACAAAAATAACAAAACCATACACGTGGCGTTGATTGAAAGGTGGCACGGTAGGGATTTTTAAATGAATAATTATGCGAGCAGCAGTGACTGAAAATGTGTGTGTGCCAATTACTGTAGACTATATAGAATGTAATAAAGTCCTTGAGATCTGCTTTTCTTTCAGCCAAAAAATCACCATTAAAATAAAACATTTTTCCGTGACCCTTCAGAACTGATTGTTTTGACAGCATCTTGTCCATGTTGTTTAAAAAGCAAATTGTGTCCATATAGAGCAGGGAGGTCCCAGCTTTGGAAACTTGTCTTTGCTGAGTTAGTGGATTTGCCAGCTGGGGTGACTGCATGGGCTCGATAGTTGCACTAACATTTGCTTAGGGAATGGCGAATCAACCAAGGTTCATGGTGTTGATCTTTGGAAGTACACCAAGGGATGAGATGATTGTACGGTTTGAGTTTAAAACATCACGGTTGTGTAAAATGCAAGCTGATGTTGTGTATAGCAGTCACACTCCACAAGTCTTAAAAAAAAAATGTTCTTTGGATGTGCTCTTCGGCCGTCCCTCGGAGTCGAGGATGACTTGCTTCCACACTGAGTTCTCAGGTGACTGAGTCCGATGACGGACCTACAATCTCTGTTACAGGTGGGGCAGACGGTGGTTGGAGGGACGGATGGATGAGGTGCTTGGTTTGTCGTGCGCTCCTTCTGCTGTTCGCGCTTGGCTTCTGTGTACTCCCGGCGAAGAGACTCTGTGTTTGCCGCCTTCCCGGATGCTCCTCCACTTTGAGTGGTCTTGGGCCAGGGATTCTCAAGTGTTGATGGGGATGTTGCACTTCAAGGAGGCTTTGAGGGCGTCCTTGAAGTGTTTCCTGTGCACAGTGTTGGCAATGCAGCAGCTTTTGCCTAGCCTTCATTTCCCCGAGATGGTGGTAGTCTTTTTTCTTGAACTGCTGCAGTCATTGTGTTAGTGATGTCTCAGGATTAGGTGGTTATGGTGTGAAAAAGAGATGAAAAATCCAGTGACCTTTCATACTTCCCCCTCCAATTCGGTCTGTTCTCTTTCTCCCCTGAGGATCTTAACTTGGGCTGGGACCAGTTTTATTGACAGCCTTCAGTAACTTCCTCAAGTGGCTGTTCTCCTTGTGTAAAGTAGATGGCTAGTATTCTCGGGTGTTGTGTGGGGACCAGAGACAAGCTTGCTCCTGCCCTACCTGATTGTCCACATTCTCGAACTGGAGTCATAGAATCATAGAAACCTACAGCACATCAGGAGGTCATTTGGCCTGTTGTGCAGCTGTGCTTAGTCCCTCGCTTTCTGTAACCCTGCAAGTTCCTTATTCTCAAGTACTTGTCCAACCCTTTAAAAATTATTTATGGAATTGGCTTCTACTACATCTTCAGGTCGAGCGTTCCAGATCCTGACGACTCTGAGTGAAAACAATTCTCCTCGTCTCCCGTCTAGATCTTTTGCCAATGGTTTTAAATCTATGACCTGTTTATTGACTCACTCGCCAGAGGGAATGGGTTTTCTCTATCTACTGTCAAAACTTCATTGGGTCACAATGAGCAGCCCAGAAGCATTGATGTCAGTTGGAGCATGCATTGCACCATCTTGCACAAACCGAGGGAATTGACCCTAAGATCTTCCTGAATGTGGCTGAGTAAACCCAGCAATCTATTTAAAATGTCTGTTGAGATTTCCTGTAAACGTTCTTGGAGATTCAAAGGGGAAAGTATCAAATAGTTCTGCCCTCAAAAATTGAAGTTCAAGTCTGTGACACATATAGTTGTTTTAACAAAAGACATGCTGATTAGTATCAGCTAACTCTGGAAATTCCTGACATCTGGTGCGCGCACACAACTAGAAAATCCTGAAAATGATGACCGCTTCAAACAAAATCTGTTTTTAGATGTAATGATTGGGCTATGTGATTCATTAAGATTGTCTCATGAGAAACAAGTCGTTTTTTTTTGTTGTTTTAAAAGACTGTCTTAATCGATTAGTGTCCATAACCTCTCAACAGTGCAGCAATTAAAGCATTTTGTAATTGCTGATTAAAACTACTTGAGAATTCCTGATAAACAATGACCATGTGCATTGGGTAACTGGTGACATTAGTTGGGCATGGTATCTCTTTCTCCCTTCCTCCAAAAAGCAATCCATCCAGGACTGCTGACCTTGTTTAGCTGGGAGGCGAGACAGATGTGATGACTACTCCTCCTCCATTCCCAGCTTCGAGCAGATCGTATATTTTGCAGTGAGCAACAAGATGTTTGAAGATGATCCCTTGGGTAGGCTAGCCTGCCCCTGTGATTTTTAACTGACCAAACTAGTAGAATTCTTCACTTCTCTTTTTGTGGGTGGTGGATTTTCAGCTTGCCCTGGCTGGGGCGCTCGAACCCTTGCTCTGTGAAGCAGCTCAAAATTAATTCTTGTAGCGTGAAACAGCAAATTGAGCAGTGGGCCAATGATCGTGGGGATGTAGGGGTGTGACTGATCCAGTGGACCAATGAATGCATCCCATTGCCAATTTGCCAAGCCCCTGGTGTGCTTTAAGTACAGCAAGTACCTTTTTTTATGATGCTTTCCTGTATGGACCAGTGCCAGACACGAGACTCCCAAAGCAAGTGCTCTACTCGGAGCTCCTTCATGGCAAATGAGCCAAAGGTGGGCAGAGGAAACACTACAAGGACACCCTCAAAGCCTCCCTGATAAAGTACAACAACCCCACTGACACCTGGGAGTCCCTGGCCCAAGACCGCCCTAAGTGGAGGCAGTGCATCTGGGAGGGCGCTGAGCACCTCGAGTCTTGACGCCGAGAGCATGCAGAAACCAAGTGCAGGCAGCGGAAGGAGCGTGCGGCAAACCAGACTCCCCACCCTTTCCCTCAACGACTATCTGTCCCACCTGTGACCGTCTGTGGCTCTCATATTGGACTGTTCAGCCACCAAAGAACTCGCTTCAGGAGTGGAAGCAAGTCTTCCTCGATTCCGAGGGACTGCCTATGATGATGATGATGATGATGTAGGGGTGTGACTGATCCAGTGGACCAGTGAATGCATCCCATTGCCAATTTGCCAAGTCCCTAGTCTGCTTTAAGTACAGCAAGTATCTTTTTTTATGCTGCTTTCCTGTATGGACCAGTGACTTGTCAGTGAATGCTCCACCTTGCCTCCGGTTCTATATACTGCAGTGTAAGCAATTTACAGGCTATCTGGGCTAAAATGTTCTCCAAGCATTTTTTTTGAGGGTCAAACTTCGCTATAAATAACACTATGTGCCTTCTTGGAGACGTTTCAGCAGAAATGTGCTTGGCAGAAACTCAACATTGCTTTAGAATTATGGAGATTGCAGTGATGGTTTGAAGGAAGTGCCACTTTGCAAACATAGCAACTTACGAGCTCTCTAACAGTTGATCTGACACCTGAGACTAATTTGATTTTTGGTTTTGGTGTATTGCTTTGACTGTTGCTGCAGCCCCAACTAGTGTCGTTTTGTTGGTTTGCCTTGTAGAGACTGCTTTTGTAACGCCAGTGTATAAGAACATAAATAGAAGTCTGCCATTGGGCCCCTCTCTGATCTTGGCCTCAACTCCACTTCACTGTCTGCTCCCCATAACCTGGACTCCCTTTATCGTTCAAAAATCTGTTTATCTCCACCGTAAATATATTCAATGACCCAGCCTCCATAGCTCTATGAAGGGTAGAGAATTCCTAAGAGTCCAGTCTTGGTGCTCATTGTAGAATGCATCTTGTAAACTGCCATAAAATCCTTTTCATCCTATGCCGAATATTCTACTATCTCAACTGTAACATGCCTCCCAGCAGTGCAGTTTTGTTGCCCTGTAATAAAATAAGGTCCAAGTTCAGTCCTGTCTTTATTGATGCTGCTCAAGGTCGAAGGTCCATTAGTATTACCTGAGTGACTGAATAATGAGGGCACTTTGACCTAGTCTAGGAATGAATGATTGGCCCGTCTATATCTTGATATCTATTGATTGCAGTTTTCAAAATCGCCAAATGAATTTCCTGCTACACAATGGCAGAAGCTGTTTGTGATTAACTTTTGGAAACTTATAAGCAAAGTAATGGTTTACATCCAGCCCTTTGTTTTAAAATCTACCATTTTTTCAGTTGCATAAAAGTTCAGTCTAAAATCTAAAAGTAAAAATTTTTTTTTTTGTACAAAACACATTTGTTGTCCAAGCCGTGTCAGCTGTGGCTCTGGGTAGCGCTCTTGCCTCTGGGTCAGAAGGTCGTGGGTTCAAGTCCCATTCCAGAGACTCGAGCACAAATCTAGGCTGCCACTCCAGTGCAGTGCTGAGGGAGCGCTCTGCTGCACTGTCATCAGATGCGAAGTTAATCACCATTATAGGCAGCTCCTCGAAGCGAGGATGACTTGCTTCCATGCCAAAAAGGGATGAGTTCACAGGTGTTTCAATGAAGGACCTAATATTCCAGATCTCAAACTACATTGTGAAGGGTGGAAGATGCCTGTGGTTGGATTTTTTTTTAACGTGTGGTGGCCATTGCACACTAGCCACCACACGGGCTTGACAGAGCTACGTCTTGGTCCAGTGGGAAGGATTACCCAAGACGACTGGAGACCAGCTCTGCTGCACGGACCTAGTGCGCGCACACATCGCAGTGTGGGCTGGCCCGTGCTGCCCCTGGGTCCTCGCCTCTCCTGGGCCCCAGACTCACGAGACTCCTGGGCCCCGGTCACTTCCCTCTACAAACTCTTGCCTCCTTCGCCCCTCCTGCTGTGCCTGCCCGCACTGCAATCAGCGACCTGGTTTCGTAGCCATCGCCCTCCTGCAGCAGCACGCACTGCTCCCTGCAGTGGTATGGCGCCACATGCTGCTCCCTCCAATGGCGCCACATGCTGCTCCCTCCAATGGCCCCAACCTGCTGATGGTCTTGCAGGCCGGGACCGCGCCAAAGTTAAACTGAGGCCCCGTCTGCACGCTCAAATGGACGTCAAAGATCCCATGGCAATATTTCAGAGAGGAGCAGGGGTGATATTTAAAATTTATTTAAAATAGATGATCTGGCCAGTATCACATTGCTGTTTGTGGGAGCTTGCTGTGTCTAAATTGGCTGCCACGTTTCCTACATGACAATAGTGACTACACTTCAAAAAGTTTCTCATTGACTGTAAAATGCTTTGCAACGTCTGGTGGTTGTGAAAGGTGCTGTAGAAATAAAAGTCGTCTTCAAACCCCTGACGATATCCTGCCGAGATGATTGCCCTGATGTTGAATTTTATTTGGAGGTTGGATAAAGGAGGAATGCAATGGCTATTTTGAAAACACTTGTGTTGAAGCAACACAACTTGCTCATGCAGTATTGGTTAGTTTGTGTTTATATCACAAGTTATGTTGTAGTAAACTGTTACAGCGCCAAGGACTTAATGTGAGCAATTGGGATCAAAATTGGTTGTGTGCCCTTTTTTTGGCAATTGCGCGCTGCACTGTCATTGCTTTAATTTTTTTAAGGAGTGCCAGATAAATATAGAACACCTGATCCTGCGGAATGTATTGCCACCCAGTGCTATTATCGAGAGTAATCTGTTCCATTTTTTATTTTGTTGAAGCAGCCCTTATAGTTGAGTTATTTATGAACTTTAAAATAAACCTAATTTTCCATATTGTTTGAAAAGAATGGTGCAGAAAATGACGTGGACATGTTTCAGCGTTTCGCGCCATCTCACAATTGGTTAATTGGCCGTGTTTGCATGTGTGACCCTCTGTGTGCTTGGTGTGCTGGAGAATGATGGGTGGAAATCAGGTCCTTTCCACCAGGCAGGGAGGAAAAACCGCTTCTGGGCTTTGGTTCCTGCACCTCTTGGGAGTTTTGACAAGGATGTCATTCATGCATAATGACAGAGTAAAACTTTTGTACTATGTCCACTTTAATAGTGGAAAAGCACCCAGCAGTACAATTAGAGTTTGTTCTTCCATTCTTGGGTCATGTCTGGTGATAGCTTTTCGAGAGATTTAACCCAGATGGTTGCGGTAATGAAGGACATCAGCAGCAAGTGAGAGATAACTGGTGTGTAGGCAGCTCCCTCAGATACATCACTATAGAAGTGTCTTAAAATCAGAGTACTGTATGAGTCAGACAAGTGCCTTTCCATTTTGCTGTATGATAGTGAAATACATGTTCTGTGTGTGTTTTTGAGATACGAATTAGAGACGCCAGTTATTAGAGGGTGAGTGTGTATAATTATATTTAATGCAGCTAACTCGCTTCACCTACTCTGGTAGGATGACTGTTGATGCCAAGTGATCAGGAAGAGTTAGCAGCATAAGTAATATATTAAACTGACGTAACAAATAATAGAGAACTTCAAAAATGCATTGTCCTAAACTACAGAATTATAACTTTGGACAAGATATTTTGAAATTTGACTTAATAGTTGAGGTTTTTAAGTAAAGATAGATATTTTAGACCACGTATTCATTAAAAATATTGTTTTTGTAAGGGTAATCTTTTTACTCCAGGTTATTTTCTTACTCTATGTTCTCACTAAGTTTAAAAAAAAAATTTGTTCCGGGATGTGGGCGTCACTGGCAAGGCTGGCATTTATTGCCCGTCCCTAATTGCCCCTTGAGAAGGTGGTGGTGAGCCGCCACCTTGAACTGCTGTAGTCCGTGTGGTGAAGGTGCTTCCACAGTGCTGTTAGGGAGGGAGTTCCAGGATTTTGACCCAGCGACGATGAAGGAACGGCTGATATATTTCCAAGTCAGATGGTGTGTGACTTGGAGGGGAACATGGAGGTGATGGTGTTCCCATGTGCCTGCCGCCCTTGTCCTTCTAGGGGGTAGAGGTCGCGGGTTTGTGAGGTGCCTCCCAGTGAGGATGGCCGTATAGCGTAAAGCTGTGTATAGCGTAAAGCTGTGGGACTCCAGTACAGTGTCTCATAGCCATGTGGTAGTGTAGGTTCATTTATTATTCTTTTCTCTACTGTTTTCCCATCCCAATAAACGTGCTTCATTTCAATTGTGCTCCTATGCCTTGATTTTGTCTGCACTTTGCTGACGCCAAGTCAAAATCACATTTAAAAATGTACCAAAAAAATAGAATGATTAAAGCCAGTAATTTGTGGTCCTTGCAGCATAACAGACACAATTATGGAATGTGAACTTTGTTTGATTAAAACTTTTGGAATCTCTGGCACTGCAGAGGAATTTGACTGCAATCCTGAGAATGAGGAAAGACTAATCAGCCCATCAAGCCTCAATGCAGTGTATAATTTGCCCGAGTATATTATGTTTTGGGGTTTCTTTTTACCCTTTTTACTGGAGGCACTTACAACCCTCTGATATCTGCCGCCTTCCAATTCTGACCTCTAGTGAATCTCTGATTTTTATCGCTTCACCATTGGCGGCCATGTCTTCAGCTGCCTGACCTAAGCTTTGGAATTCTCACCCTTAAACCCCTCCGACTCACTACACCTCTGTCCTTCTTTAAGACGTTTGCGTAAACCTGCCTCTTTGACCAAGCTGTTAGTCATCTGTCCTACTATCTCCTTCTGTGGCTCGGTGTCAAATTTTGTTTGCTAATGCTCCTGTGAAGCGTCTTGGGACGTTTTACTATGTTAAAGGTGCAAGTTGTTTTATTTAAAAATAAATAATTGAATAGCTATAAGTTGCGATTTTATTATACTGCTACTGGATAAGTACCTGAAGGGAAAAAAATTGGCAGGGGTGAGTGGGACTATTTGCAGTGCTCTTGCAGAGAACCGGTACGGGCTGAATGGCCGCCTCCTATGCTGTGACCAGTCTGATTCTATGCTACCCTGGATACTTCTCCTTTTAAATTTTGTTCAGCATCCAATAGTTAACCCGATGCCGTGATACTTCGTACAGTTTTTAAAAATTCATTCACGGGATGTGGGAGTCGCTGGCAAGGTCGGCATTTATTGCCCATCCCTAATTGTCCTTGAGAAGATGGGGGTGAGCTGCCGCCTTAAACTGCTGCAGTCCGTGCGTTGAAGGTACTCCCACAGTGCTGTTGGGGAGGGAGTTCCAGGATTTGACTCAGTGACGATGAAGGAACGGGCAATATATTTCTAAGTCAGGATGGTGCGTGACTTGGAGGGGAACTTGGGAGGTGGTGGTGTTCCCATGCGCCTGCTGCCCTTGTCCTTCTAGGGTTTGGGAGGTGCTTTGGCAGAAGCCTTGGCGAGTTGCTGCAGTGCATCTTGTAAATGGTACACACTACAGCCACAGTGGAGGGAGTCAATGTTTAAGGTGGTGGATAGGGTGCCGAGCCACTTTGGAATACTCTCCACTTGCTTGGAGTTCATCACACACCTGCCCTGTGCCTTGCAGATGGTGGCAAGGCTTTGGGGAGTCAGGAGGTGAGACACTCGCCGCAGGTTACTCAACCTCTGACCTGCTCTTGTATCCACGGTGTTAATGTAACTGGTCTAGTTAGGTTTTTGGTCAATGGTGACGCCCCAGGATGTTGGGGGATTCGGCGATGGTAATGCCATTGAATGTCAAAGGGCGGTGGTTAGACTCTCTCTTGTTGCAGATAGTCATTGCCTGGTACTTGTGTGGTGTGAATGTCACTTGCCACTATTACAAAATGTGTCATTTTTTTTCATGTTATATTTTCCACCTCCGATGTTTGAATAGACGTCATTTATACTATTACACTCTGGATACTTTCTGTAATGATCACGTCAAGCAGTCTGAGGGGGTAATTAATTTCACTCCAAACCCACTGAAATGGAGAAGCTGGGGAAAATAAACGGAACTGTGGGATGATGGGATGCAGCGTTTATTTTGGATTAGGTGCTGTAGGTGTTGGTGTGGGCGTTGAGTGACGGTGATGGAATTGCTGTTGTCACTTATCAGTATTCTGTGGAGGGAAGTAGGCGGTTGGTAAATTAGCAGATGCCCTGCAGAGATGGCAGTCCTTCCAGCAATTCTCTCAGCTTGATTCGGTTGTGGCAATTTTGTTGTCTTGGTGTCCTGTCAAGACTTCGAGAACGATTGAGGTAAGGGGGAACATCGATTTTGGCCAGGGAGGCAGTGGGGGCAGAAAAATTGAAGTATTTTGCTGCAGAGATGTAGAAAATGCTAAAATGTAATAAATAGCTGCGCATATTGGAGGCTAATTAACATTTTGGAGATGGCCCAAGGTTTTGGGGTTGACTCGAATGTCTTCCTGTTCTTGCAATGGTGTGGAAGCAAGTCTTCCTCGATTCCGAGGGACTGCCTATGATGGTACAAAGAATAAAACTGTGACTATCTTGAGTTCTAAAGGAATGGAAGTTAATTTCGCAGTGAAATGCACCCCCCCCCCCCATTTTAGATTGCATCTAACTTTGTTTTGTTGTGTGCAGGCTTTATAGTACTGCCTGGTCAGATTTTAAGAAAAGTATTTCAGGGCAAACAGCATTCATGGAAGTGGTTAAAAACCACAGACGTTCTGAAATCTGCAAAGAAACATTTGAGTAAGCTAGGCATTATTAATGACTTGTATGAGAGCTAGGAGCTTATTTGTTTCTCAATCTCTACAAAGGTCGTTTCTACAAATGCTAAGTGTTGTTGTATAGAGCCCTATACTGTGTGTGCCCTACCGTATATCTGTTGCTGTCTGAAAACACTCAGTTTTTTTCTTGCTCTCCTCTTTGTTGTCTTTTCTGATCTTCCTATCATGAAGGCAGTGTTTTTTTTGCTGGGGTGTGGATCCATGGGTGCCTGGTGCCTTTGGGTGCTCAAATACAATTCTGTCTTGAGGGTAAGTGCTGGTACATGATTTGGTCCCAGCAGAGCCTGATCATATCTTTTATCCGTGCTTACTCTGTTCCAGCAGAGGTCTGGAGCAGAACCCTTTCCTTCTCCCAATCAACGAGGGACTAGGTTGAGGCCACTTATAGTGCCCAAATTTGGCCCTCCGGTTTTTCGGCACATTTACGTGAGGGGTGCTGACTTTTTGCTCTCAAAATGGCGGCGAAAATATATCGCCGTATTCTTCCTGCTCTGTGGACTGTCATTGTGCTTGGCGTGGCGTGGCATCACAGTGGGGGGCAGAGCTAGGGCCGTGCGGCTGAAGGAGTGCTGGCGGGGCTAGGACCCAGCGTATGTAACAGTGCCGGCAGCATTGCGCATACGCATTGGGGTGTTCGCGTATGCGCGCGGGCGTTCCACCGACCGCACCTATCCCCGGCCAAGTGGCCTTTTGCACCTCATTGCTTTAGCATCAGACCTATTGCCCAGAGAAATAACTCTGCAATTATTGAGTATGAGGGCACCTTGAATAGCTGACCACACAATGGCTGCAGCCCTGAGTAGTATGCAGATAGAAGTAAAGATTCAATCAAGCTCCTTCAATCTTAATCACTAGATTCAATTCAAGCAAATCTCATGCAACCTGATTTTAATTCTATGAATTACGACACTACCATTCAAATTTATAATCATTTCTGAAGTCCATACAAATGGTACATGCTGTTGGGAGTATATTAGTTGTCTCAGATGAGCTTTCATTTTTCACATGTACTTTTTTAGTCTAGCACGGATGTTTTGGATTGTTTCATGGCCTTTTTGTCAGCATTATTTATGATTTATTTTGAGGTGACATGGCAACTACAATAAGTACATAATAGACTTTTACACTTAACACATTAAGGCAGCCTGTATGTTCCCAGCCTCCCTCCCACCTGCCAGCCCCCCTTTAAGTTCCCTCCTACAGCCTCCTTCTGCGAGGCTGGCCTGCTACATCTTGTGTGTGGCCAGTTCACTGCTCTCCTGCCCGGCCGAGTGGCCTCTTGCACCGGCAGGCCCGCTGACTTTCTGGGCCGAGTATGAAGGTAGGACTTAAGTTTTATTTTTTATTTTTTTATTTTATTATTGATGGTTTTTAAGCTTCATCATTGTTGTTGAGAAGGTGTCTAGTGTTTTGCAAGGTCCTCTCCGCTTCCCTCACCCCCCCCCCCCCCAAAATTTCTGGCTACCTGCGCTAATTTCTTAACTCTCCAAGGGTTTTCTGTGCGACTACAAGTGGCCACATACGCTGGCCTAAGTTAGTTTGGAGCAACTATTAGCTGGCCAAACTGGCTTAAACGACCAAAACAGGCGTAGGTGGCTGGTAACGCCCCCTTTTTGGAAAAAAAATCCATTAAACTAAAAAAAATCCTAACTAACTCACTTACGCTGGCGCAAATTAAATGTGCAGAATGGGGATTTTTAAGATACTCCAGAAAAATCAAGTTGCTCCAAAAAAAACGGAGCAACTCCTGGGCAAGTTTGGGCCCATAAACCCGAGCTTAAGATTTGATAACTCTGCATATTCTGGGGAATGAGCCTGTGTAGTTTAGGTTTCCCATTGGATAAACTCATTGAGCTATTCGGGTAGCTCTTACTTTATAGGGAATTTTCAGATGATAGTCCCCACTTGTGTCAGCTGTGGCTCAGTAGGTAGCACACTTGCCTCTGAGTCAGAAGGTTGTGGGTTCGAGTCCTACTCCAGCGACTTGAGCACAAAAATCCCGGCTGACACTCCTGTGCAGTGCTGAGGGAGCGCCGCACTGTCGGAGGTGCCGTGTTTCAGATGAGACGTTAAACCGAGGCCCCGTCTGCCCCCTCAGGTGGACGTCAAAGATCCCGTGGCCACTATTTCGAAGAAGAGGAGGGGAGTTATCCCCGGTGTCCTGCCAAATATTTATCTCTCAATTAACATAACAGAAAAAAACAGATTATCTGGTCATTCTCACATTGCTGTGTGTGGGAGCTTGCTGTGTGCAAAATTGCCTTTTGCGTTTCCCACACTACAACAGTGGCTATACTACAACAGTAACTACACAACAAAAGTACTTAATTGGCTGTAAAGCATTTTGAGATGTCTGGTGGTCGTGAAAGGCGCTATAGAAATGCGCCTTTTGACCCCTTGCTGGTGTAAGATAGTTTCATGGGTCCTCCTTCGATATATAACTTTGGGTGATCAATAACACCTTTCTGTTGCCTTGGCTGAAGTTAAATAACTTGGCCCCGGACCAAGAATTTAATGTTCTGCTTTCTTGATCTGTATAGCTCAGGTAGTTTCTAACCAACTGATTAAATCTACTGTAAGGGATTATAGGCTTGTTGTCTTGGTTTCCAAGATGAAAGTGAAGCTGAAAAAAAGTGCATACTAGATATAAAAAGACAACAGCAAAATACTGCGGATGATGGAATCTGAAATGTGTGTGTGTTTGTGTGTGTGAACTTTTCGGGTCGATGACCCTTCGTCAGATGCTGCTGAGTCTGACGAAAGGTCACAGACCTGAAACGCTAACTCTGTTTCTCTCTCCTCAGATGCTGTTTGACTTGAGTATTTCCAGCATTTTCCCCAAATATAAAAAGGTTTTAATAGAATTAGATGAAGAGGATTTAAGTAGTGCCTTTCCTGACCTCGATGTCCTAAAGTGCTTTACAGCCAATTGAAGGCGCTATATAAATGCAAGTTCTTTTTGAAGTGTAGTCACTATTGTACATTTAGCAAGGTCCCACAAACAGCAGTGAGATACTGACCAAATCATTTGCTTTAGTGATGTTGGTTGAGGAATAAATATTGGCCAGGACACAGAGGAGAACTCCCCATATCTTCTTTGAAATAATGCTGTGGCATCTTTAATGTCTACCCGGGAGGGCAGATGGGGCCTTGCTAATGAGATGGGGTCTCACCTGAAAGCTGGCACCTCTCACAGTACAGCACTCCTGCAGTGCCCAGATAAGTCATAGAAAGAATGTGGGTGTAACAGTAGACTTATCATTGTCAATGTTTAGACAATATGATGAATCACTTAAAGACTAATAAAATGCTGTGGTATATAGATGGAAAAAGTGGAGTACAAGTCTACAAAACAGTGACTGACTGACTGCATTTCAAAAGTTGTTAATTGGCTGTGAAGCACTTTAGTACATCTTGAGGATGTAAAAGGTACCAAATAAATGCAAGCTTTCTTGTTGGGATTGTGCTAAGGCTATATAGACCAGTTCTCCCCTTCTAAACCCACCCCATCATGGAATAACGACCTTCTGAGTAAGTAACTGGGTAGGTGGGGTACCTCTGTTAACGTGGGACCCCAATTGGGAAGATAATGTGAACGGGACAATCTCTTCTGAAAGAATGTAAATGAATTAAATATATTGCACTCAGATCATACTTGTGGATTTTGTTATCTGATGCCAAAGCTGGAAGAGCATTTCACCCTTCAAAGTTCTGATTTGCATTGGACTGGACCACCAGCCACCAGCTCAATGCCGTGCCGTTTTTGCATAACGATATCTGGTTGATTACCAGGAGCGAACACCCGAAATCCCAATTTAGTTCGAATCCTTTAGGAATGTTCCTTTCCCGAGGCTCATGCAAATGAGAAAAGCTAGAATTGTGAGAGAGATACCCTTTTTTCCCCAGACCGCACTAGAACACCAGCTGAAGTGTGATAAATGTTCTGTGGGCTCACTGTTGTGTGTTTAAAAATTCATCAGCTACTAAATGGGAGTAATGGATACAACTTTAATTTTTTAAAGCAGATGGTTGCTTTCAAGCAATGGTGAGGCAACGAGGTGTTGATTCTATTTTTAGACCAGGATCCACATAAAATGTTCCATCAAAGTATAGACCAGTAAATAGAAAACTCGAGATTCAAACTGAAACCGAACTAATCATTGGGTGGGGCATCCTTTTATTATTGAGGTTATCAATTGCTGTTCTAAAGAATCTTCTGGCATTATGGGCCCGAGTTGCTCGTGTTTTTTTGGAGCAACTGGTTTAGAATGGCGTATCTTAGAAATTGCAATTCTCGGCATTTAGTTTGTTCCAGTTCTAGTCAGTTAGAACAGTTTCACTTTGGAACAGAATTTTTTTTCAAAAGGGGGTGTGTCCGGCCACTTGCACCTGTTTTGAAAGTTTAGACAGTGAAAACTTACTCCAAACTAACTTAGAATGGAGTAAGTGAAGATTTTTGTATGCTCAGAAAAACATTGTCTACACTTTACAAATCAGGTGCAGGTTACAAATCAGGCGTAGGGAATGGTGTGGGGGGGGGGGGGGGTTAAAGGGAAGTTTACAAACATTAAATACGTCAGTTTTACAAATAAAGAGCCATCAATAATAAATGATAAAAACTTTACAAATCAGGCGCAGGTTACAAATTAAGTGTAGGGAACGAGCGGGGAGGGAGGTGAGGGTGAATGTAGAATTTAATTTCTTCCCATCATTCAACAGTCATACTTATACAAATAAAGATACAACCTGAATAAAAATTTATAAAGAAAGCAAAGATTAAATATTCCATGTTCCTACCTGTGTGAAGCAGCAGCAGCCTTCGAGCTGCGGTGCTTCAGGCAGGCCTTCCTTCCATCAGTGGCTGGACGGCAGCCGAAGAAAGAGCAAGCAGCTTTCGAGCTGCGAAGGGGACTTGAGGCCATTCGGCTACGCGATAGGGGCTGCACTCACTGATTTCAGCTGGTGATTTATTCAACAGTGCTGCTAAAAGCACTCCTTCAGACACACAAAAAAATTACCAAAATTAAATCACAAGCCTTTCCAGGGGTCCACGAGACAAATCCTCACTTTTTCTCTAGTCCCTTTAAAAATGGCTGAGTGCCAATGTTAATGTGCCACTGCGCGTGCGCTCCAATGCGCACGTGCAGGGTTGCCGGCACGACGTTGCCTTATTTAAATTAGCCCTGCTCCCCCCACTACTTGTAGAATCGGTGCAAGTCTGTTGCTCCGCCCCCCGCTGTTCTGTGCGCGCCGCGCCAAGCTGCTGAAGACCTGCAGGGAGCTGCAGAATATGCAAGTATTTTTTCGGCGCAATTTCCAGCGCAATAAACGGGTGTCCAGGTTGGGGCTGCGCTGTTCTAGGCGTGGCCTGAAACTTGGGCCCTATATTTGGCATCAACAAACAACTTGCCCTGACGTGGCTTCCCACCAAAGTTTCTTTATTGCTATTAGTTTCCCCTCAAATGGTTAAATTTCTGTTGTATTTGATGCCTCATTCTCTGATTCCTTTAACCTGAACTCCAGTGTTCCCTGGGTCCCATCTCCCCTCCCACTCTGTTCCTCCCTTCATATCGCTGAACTCCATCCATTTTCCAACCTAATACATTCTTTTACTCAGGATTCCACCCTATATTCTTCAACATTTGTCTGATTGCCTGCCCTGGGTGCTCTCAATTTTCAGTACTCCATGCAGTGGCTAAGTCTTGTCCATGCTCTTCATCGGGACATTTGGATCTCCTGCTAAAGCTGCATCCAAGAAGCCCGCGCTCTCTCTTTCCCCCTTCCCTCGCGCATGCTCTCTTTTCCCCCCCCCCATCTCCCTCTCTTTCCCCCCCCCCATCTCCCTCTCTTCCCCTTCCCCCCTCTC